>NC_140166.1:123833756-123991256 GCF_963971535.1 Notolepis coatsorum
TCATTGCCCTGGCGGTTACTTCCACTTGACAAAGTGTGTGAAGGAGGCAGAAGGCTTGGTGTGTTTCCATACTGTATGCATGACCTCACAGAGAGGAGAGTCAAGCGATCGCACTGTGTTCGTCTTAAATAATCTCTGCAGTCAAATCTGAGGCAAAAACGCTGCTAATGGTAATCAAGTAGTTTTGTCAGCTGACATAAACGTTTGAAATTGAACGCTGGCGCTCAGTATTCAAACTCAGTATTCAAACCTTTATTTAAACTCAAAAAGGCAATTGAGGTTTCCCTCATTTACAGTCACGCCAAGTGTACATACAGAAATAAGCAATACAAATGTAAAGGCATATAAAATCACACAGCATATCAAATCACAACAATAAAACGACAAGGCGAGACAAAAGTAAGGATAACAAATCAATTAAAACACGTACAACTTGACTGACAAGGTTTTAAATTCTGCAACAGGGGGGGGGGGGATCTCAAGCATTAAGGACTGTTGGAGTTCATTCCATGAGTATGGTAAGTAGAGAAAAAATATCTACTGAGAGAGAGAGAGAGAGAGAGAGAGAGAGAGAGAGAGAGAGAGAGAGAGAGAGAGAGAGAGAGAGAGAGAGAGAGAGAGAGAGAGAGAGAGAGAGAGAGAGAGAGAGAGAGAGAGAGAGAGAGAGAGAGAGAGAGAGAGAGAGAGAGATACCATATCCATTATAAATCAGTGTCACAGTCCCTGGACAAGATAAATGCATTCAATCAGAGCACCCTCCACCATGTCTCTCTCTCCACTATGTTTCTCTCTCCACCATGTGTATCTCTACCATGTCTCTCTCTAACGTATCTCTCTCTCTCTCCACCATGTCTCTCTCTCCACTATGTTTCTCTCTCCACCATGTGTATCTCAACCATGTCTCTCTCTACCATGTCTCTCTCTCCACCATGTTGATTTTTGTGTGTCTGAAATGTGTGTCTGCACACCCCCCGGAATTTTGTATGGTTAAAACTAGCCTTTGAGACATTATTTCAGCTTGGTACCCAATATAATCTCAAAATAAAAACTGATTGTCAACAAATAGTCACTCTATGCGTTTTGAAAAAATACAAAAGTTATTGGTCAGACACACATTTCTTGCATTTGTTGCTGTTTTTGTCCAGAAATACAGTCAAAATGTTGTCAAATGTCAAAAATAACCATCCCATTGAATTCCTAGGGTCAGAATTGTATGGACAAATTTATTAATTTGTCTCTGTATGTTGTTTACTTAAAAGGTTATGCCTCTTGCTACATAACATTTTAATGTTTCAGTTTTGGGTTAGGTGCAATAAAGGGTTAAACATGGAGCCTTTGGGACATTATTTCAGCTTGGCACCTGGTAGATTCTGAAAGTAGACACTTTAAGGATTAAGAAAAATCAGGTGGCATAAAAAATTCCGGGGGGTGTGCGTGTGGACCGCTATTTCCATCTAGACTAATTTATTTGTATTCACCTTAGTACTTTAAGTAAAGAAACATGATATGGACATGTAGTCTACCAAACCACTTGATATGATGTGTAGCGTACAAAACTACTTGATATGACATGTAGTCTACCAAACCACTTGATGTGAATTCAATAGGTAGATACCGAATGAAGTTGGGTTCAGGTAGAAACTGTTGAATGAACTTGGGTTCAGGCAGAGGCTGGTGAATGAACGCATTAAGTTGTTTTATCAGGACTGATTTATGCACCCATATCTGCTCTCCCCCTCATGCTTCTCAAAAATATTATTTATATTATTTGTAGTGAGTGAAAGCTAAAACCAATTTCACCGGCAAAATTCTATTTAATGAATTTGCCTATGGCATCACTATAAAACAGATAGAAAACAATGTGCGTTAGAGAACTACAAAGCTGTTACAACAACAGCTGATTCTAACAATAAATCAGATGTTGATGCAGTATGTAGCCTTGTTCATCATAGACACATTTTATATGGCCTGTGGCTTCATTCCTAAATTGAATTATGACCAAGAATGAATTATTCATAAAAGTTCAAGTTGCATTTTCTTTATTCGCCTCAGGTTGACAGCACCTTGTCTAGCTAATAGCTGTCTCCATGTGACCTCCATACTACTATGCTGGCAAGGAATGCTGTGCGCCGCGCCAACCGTATACTGCGAGCGCAATACTGGAATACAACTCCATTCATCCAGCGAGGCCATGTATCCTGCAATATAGCAGGCGACTACACCTAAAAACAAAAAGGTTGTGGAAGAGGGCCGTGGTGGAAATTAGAATATTTTCCCACTGAATACAGAAGCAAGTGTGTGTGCCTCATTTGCCGTTGATTTAAAAGTTAATCAACGGCAAAAGTTAAGTTAAAAGATAATGTGAAGAGACATTATCAGACCCATGCAAGTTCACACGGAGCGAACGGAGAGACGAATTAAAGAGGCTAGAAGTTCGCCTGGCTTCTCAACAGCAGACATTCCCGCGAGCTCGGGATTCAAAGGAAAACAGCACCAAAGCAAGCTATGAAGTGGCGATGTTAATTGCAAAACAGTGCAAGTGTTTTACAGAAGGCAAGTATATTAAAGAAGCAAGAGTTTGCTAATATGTGTCTTGCTGGACCATGGCCAGGAGAGTTGAAGAATTATCAGCGGACATTAAAGAGACAAGTAGGTGACAAGTAGGGGTGGGAATCACCAGAGGACTCACGATACGATAGTATTGTGATACTAAATATATTGCGATATGCTGAGTATTGCGATATTAATATTGCGATATATTGCGATTTATTA
Source organism: Notolepis coatsorum (assembly GCF_963971535.1). Lineage (NCBI taxonomy): Eukaryota > Metazoa > Chordata > Actinopteri > Aulopiformes > Paralepididae > Notolepis > Notolepis coatsorum. Next base: position 123,836,529 of record NC_140166.1, read on the forward strand.
CCTTTTTTTCAACTGCAAAGTAAAACTTTGTCAACATGTTTTATCTAATAAAATAAAGTTCAGTCTGTTCATCTCACTTCAATAATTTTTATTGCAGAACATGGTATTTTCTCAAGCAGACAGATGTCAACACTGTAATCTGTGTTGCATGTACCTGACAAACTGAACTGTTTGTATTACAGTCATATTCCAACTTAACTGAATGCACATGTGAGTGTGTGTGTGGACTACTGTACTATTACAGGTATTGAAATGAACAATGCAGTCAGGTGGCGTAACGGAGATTGCGTTCGTGACCAACCCCGGAGACGCTGGATTCGCCTGTTCGAATCCAGCTCACAGCTCCGGCGTTGTCACCAGCTTGGCCGGCCGTTCACACTAATACAATTTGCAGTATTAGAGGGTGGGAGAAGCTGGCGGGGTGGGTCCGGGTCGTTGTAAACAGCGACTCCTACAGTTCGGTCGGGGCGCCTGCTAAGCGCGGATAGGATCTAAGTGGGATAGTGTGATCCTTCCACACGCTACGCCCTCTCAGTGAGAGTCCGCGCTGCCAGGTGAAAAGAAGCGGTTGATTGGCTAGACGCGTGTCGGAGGAAGCACGTGATAGCCTCCACTCTCCCAGACCGACTGTGGGGGGTAAGTGTGCAGCGACCAGGAAGGGGATCGGGAATTGATACAGTATCGCCACACAAAGTATCGCAATACTACTATGTATCGATTTTTTCACCCACCCCTAGTGACAAGGGAGTGCATTTAGATTGGTTTTCAATAGCCTGTGATGAAAGCACAGACAGGTCTGACACTACCTTGAGGAGGTACCTCTAGTCTAGATTACAGTTGATGCTCTGGTTGGAGGTACCTCTAGTCTAGATTACAGTTGATGCTCTGGTTGGAGCCTCTAGTCTAGATTACAGTTGATGCTCTGGTTGGAGCCTCTAGTCTAGATTACAGTTGATGCTCTGGTTGGAGCCTCTAGTCTAGATTACAGTTGATGCTCTGGTTGGAGGTACCTCTAGTCTAGATTACAGTTGATGCTCTGGTTGGAGGTACCTCTAGTCTAGATTACAGTTGAAGCTCTGGTTGGAGGTACCTCTAGTCTAGATTACAGTTGATGCTCTGGTTGGAGGTACCTCTAGTCTAGATTACAGTTGATGCTCTGGTTGGAGCCTCTAGTCTATATTATAGTTGATGCTCTGGTTGGAGGTACCTCTAGTCTAGATTACAGTTGATGCTCTGGTTGGAGCCTCTAGTCTAGATTACAGTTGATGCTCTGGTTGGAGCCTCTAGTCTAGATTACAGTTGATGCTCTGGTTGGAGATACCTCTAGTCTAGATTACAGTTGATGCTCTGGTTGGAGGTACCTCTAGTCTAGATTACAGTTGATGCTCTGGTTGGAGCCTCTAGTCTAGATTACAGTTGATGCTCTGGTTGGAGGTGCCTCTAGTCTAGATTACAGTTGATGCTCTGGTTGGAGCCTCTAGTCTAGATTATAGTTGATGCTCTGGTTGGAGGTACCTCTAGTCTAGATTACAGTTGATGCTCTGGTTGGAGGTACCTCTAGTCTAGATTACAGTTGATGCTCTGGTTGGAGCCTCTAGTCTAGATTACAGTTGATGCTCTGGTTGGAGGTACCTCTAGTCTAGATTACAGTTGATGCTCTGGTTGGAGGTACCTCTAGTCTAGATTACAGTTGATGCTCTGGTTGGAGGAGCCTCTAGTCTAGATTATAGTTGATGCTCTGGTTGGAGGTACCTCTAGTCTAGATTACAGTTGATGCTCTGGTTGGAGGTACCTCTAGTCTAGATTATAGTTGATGCTCTGGTTGGAGCCTCTAGTCTAGATTACAGTTGATGCTCTGGTTGGAGCCTCTAGTCTAGATTACAGTTGATGCTCTGGTTGGAGCCTCTAGTCTAGATTACAGTTGATGCTCTGGTTGGAGGTACCTCTAGTCTAGATTACAGTTGATGCTCTGGTTGGAGCCTCTAGTCTAGATTACAGTTGATGCTCTGGTTGGAGCCTCTAGTCTAGATTACAGTTGATGCTCTGGTTGGAGGTGCCTCTAGTCTAGATTACAGTTGATGCTCTGGTTGGAGGTACCTCTAGTCTAGATTACAGTTGATGCTCTGGTTGGAGGTCCCTCTAGTCTAGATTACAGTTGATGCTCTGGTTGGAGGTACCTCTAGTCTAGATTACAGTTGATGCTCTGGTTGGAGCCTCTAGTCTAGATTACAGTTGATGCTCTGGTTGGAGGTACCTCTAGTCTAGATTACAGTAGATGCTCTGGTTGGAGGTACCTCTAGTCTAGATTATAGTTGATGCTCTGGTTGGAGGTACCTCTAGTCTAGATTACAGTTGATGCTCTGGTTGGAGGTGCCTCTAGTCTAGATTACAGTTGATGCTCTGGTTGGAGCCTCTAGTCTAGATTACAGTTGATGCTCTGGTTGGAGCCTCTAGTCTAGATTACAGTTGATGCTCTGGTTGGAGGTACCTCTAGTCTAGATTACAGTTGATGCTCTGGTTGGAGGTACCTCTAGTCTAGATTACAGTTGATGCTCTGGTTGGAGCCTCTAGTCTAGATTACAGTTGATGCTCTGGTTGGAGGTACCTCTAGTCTAGATTACAGTTGATGCTCTGGTTGGAGCCTCTAGTCTAGATTACAGTTGATGCTCTGGTTGGAGGTACCTCTAGTCTAGATTACAGTTGATGCTCTGGTTGGAGGTACCTCTAGTCTAGATTACAGTTGATGCTCTGGTTGGAGGTACCTCTAGTCTAGATTACAGTTGATGCTCTGGTTGGAGGTACCTCTAGTCTAGATTACAGTTGATGCTCTGGTTGGAGCCTCTAGTCTAGATTACAGTTGATGCTCTGGTTGGAGGTGCCTCTAGTCTAGATTACAGTTGATGCTCTGGTTGGAGGTACCTCTAGTCTAGATTACAGTTGATGCTCTGGTTGGAGGTACCTCTAGTCTAGATTACAGTTGATGCTCTGGTTGGAGGTACCTCTAGTCTAGATTACAGTTGATGCTCTGGTTGGAGGTACCTCTAGTCTAGATTACAGTTGATGCTCTGGTTGGAGGTACCTCTAGTCTAGATTACAGTTGATGCTCTGGTTGGAGGTACCTCTAGTCTGGATTACAGTTGATGCTCTGGTTGCAGCCTCTAGTCTAGATTACAGTTGATGCTCTGGTTGGAGGTACCTCTAGTCTAGATTACAGTTGATGCTCTGGTTGGAGCCTCTAGTCTAGATTACAGTTGATGCTCTGGTTGGAGGTGCCTCTAGTCTAGATTACAGTTGATGCTCTGGTTGGAGCCTCTAGTCTAGATTACAGTTGATGCTCTGGTTGGAGCCTCTAGTCTAGATTACAGTTGATGCTCTGGTTGGAGGTACCTCTAGTCTAGATTACAGTTGATGCTCTGGTTGGAGCCTCTAGTCTAGATTACAGTTGATGCTCTGGTTGGAGGTACCTCTAGTCTAGATTACAGTTGATGCTCTGGTTGGAGCCTCTAGTCTAGATTACAGTTGATGCTCTGGTTGGAGGTACCTCTAGTCTAGATTACAGTTGATGCTCTGGTTGGAGCCTCTAGTCTAGATTACAGTTGATGCTATGGTTGGAGGTGCCTCTAGTCTAGATTACAGTTGATGCTCTAGTTGGAGGTGCCTCTAGTCTAGATTACAGTTGATGCTCTGGTTGGAGGTGCCTCTAGTCTAGATTACAGTTGATGCTCTGGTTGGAGGTACCTCTAGTCTAGATTACAGTTGATGCTCTGGTTGGAGGTACCTCTAGTCTAGATTACAGTTGATGCTCTGGTTGGAGGTACCTCTAGTCTAGATTACAGTTGATTCTCTGGTTGGAGGTACCTCTAGTCTAGATTACAGTTGATGCTCTGGTTGGAGCCTCTAGTCTAGATTACAGTTGATGCTCTGGTTGGAGCCTCTAGTCTAGATTACAGTTGATGCTCTGGTTGGAGGTGCCTCTAGTCTAGATTACAGTTGATGCTCTGGTTGGAGCCTCTAGTCTAGATTACAGTTGATGCTCTGGTTGGAGGTACCTCTAGTCTAGATTACAGTTGATGCTCTGGTTGGAGGTACCTCTAGTCTAGATTACAGTTGATGCTCTGGTTGGAGCCTCTAGTCTAGATTACAGTTGATGCTCTGGTTGGAGCCTCTAGTCTAGATTACAGTTGATGCTCTGGTTGGAGGTACCTCTAGTCTAGATTACAGTTGATGCTCTGGTTGGAGGTGCCTCTAGTCTAGATTACAGTTGATGCTCTGGTTGGAGCCTCTAGTCTAGATTACAGTTGATGCTCTGGTTGGAGGTACCTCTAGTCTAGATTACAGTTGATGCTCTGGTTGGAGGTACCTCTAGTCTAGATTACAGTTGATGCTCTGGTTGGAGGTACCTCTAGTCTAGATTACAGTTGATGCTCTGGTTGGAGCCTCTAGTCTAGATTACAGTTGATGCTCTGGTTGGAGGTACCTCTAGTCTAGATTATAGTTGATGCTCTGGTTGGAGGTACCTCTAGTCTAGATTACAGTTGATGCTCTGGTTGGAGGTACCTCTAGTCTAGATTACAGTTGATGCTCTGGTTGGAGCCTCTAGTCTAGATTACAGTTGATGCTCTGGTTGGAGCCTCTAGTCTAGATTACAGTTGATGCTCTGGTTGGAGCCTCTAGTCTAGATTACAGTTGATGCTCTGGTCGGAGGTACCTCTAGTCTAGATTATAGTTGATGCTCTGGTTGGAGGTACCTCTAGTCTAGATTACAGTTGATGCTCTGGTTGGAGCCTCTAGTCTAGATTACAGTTGATGCTCTGGTTGGAGCCTCTAGTCTAGATTACAGTTGATGCTCTGGTTGGAGGTGCCTCTAGTCTAGATTACAGTTGATGCTCTGGTTGGAGGTACCTCTAGTCTAGATTACAGTTGATGCTCTGGTTGGAGGTACCTCTAGTCTAGATTACAGTTGATGCTCTGGTTGGAGGTACCTCTAGTCTAGATTACAGTTGATGCTCTGGTTGGAGGTACCTCTAGTCTAGATTACAGTTGATGCTCTGGTTGGAGCCTCTAGTCTAGATTACAGTTGATGCTCTGGTTGGAGGTGCCTCTAGTCTAGATTACAGTTGATGCTCTGGTTGGAGCCTCTAGTCTAGATTACAGTTGATGCTCTGGTTGGAGGTGCCTCTAGTCTAGATTACAGTTGATGCTCTGGTTGGAGGTACCTCTAGTCTAGATTACAGTTGATGCTCTGGTTGGAGCCTCTAGTCTAGATTACAGTTGATGCTCTGGTTGGAGGTGCCTCTAGTCTAGATTACAGTTGATGCTCTGGTTGGAGGTACCTCTAGTCTAGATTACAGTTGATGCTCTGGTTGGAGCCTCTAGTCTAGATTACAGTTGATGCTCTGGTTGGAGCCTCTAGTCTAGATTACAGTTGATGCTCTGGTTGGAGGTGCCTCTAGTCTAGATTACAGTTGATGCTCTGGTTGGAGGTGCCTCTAGTCTAGATTACAGTTGATGCTCTGGTTGGAGGTACCTCTAGTCTAGATTACAGTTGATGCTCTGGTTGGAGGTACCTCTAGTCTAGATTACAGTTGATGCTCTGGTTGGAGGTACCTCTAGTCTAGATTACAGTTGATGCTCTGGTTGGAGGTGCCTCTAGTCTAGATTATAGTTGATGCTCTGATTGGAGCCTCTAGTCTAGATTACAGTTGATGCTCTGGTTGGAGGTACCTCTAGTCTAGATTACAGTTGATGCTCTGGTTGGAGGTACCTCTAGTCTAGATTACAGTTGATGCTCTGGTTGGAGCCTCTAGTCTAGATTACAGTTGATGCTCTGGTTGGAGGTACCTCTAGTCTAGATTACAGTTGATGCTCTGGTTGGAGGTACCTCTAGTCTAGATTACAGTTGATGCTCTGGTTGGAGGTGACTCTAGTCTAGATTACAGTTGATGCTCTGGTTGGAGGTACCTCTAGTCTAGATTACAGTTGATGCTCTGGTTGGAGGTGCCTCTAGTCTAGATTACAGTTGATGCTCTGGTTGGATGTGCCTCTAGTCTAGATTACAGTTGATGCTCTGGTTGGAGCCTCTAGTCTAGATTACAGTTGATGCTCTGGTTGGAGCCTCTAGTCTAGATTACAGTTGATGCTCTGGTTGGAGGTACCTCTAGTCTAGATTACAGTTGATGCTCTGGTTGGAGCCTCTAGTCTAGATTACAGTTGATGCTCTGGTTGGAGGTGCCTCTAGTCTAGATTACAGTTGATGCTCTGGTTGGAGCCTCTAGTCTAGATTACAGTTGATGCTCTGGTTGGAGGTGCCTCTAGTCTAGATTACAGTTGATGCTCTGGTTGGAGGTACCTCTAGTCTAGATTACAGTTGATGCTCTGGTTGGAGCCTCTAGTCTAGATTACAGTTGATGCTCTGGTTGGAGGTACCTCTAGTCTAGATTACAGTTGATGCTCTGGTTGGAGCCTCTAGTCTAGATTACAGTTGATGCTCTGGTTGGAGGTACCTCTAGTCTAGATTACAGTTGATGCTCTGGTTGGAGGTACCTCTAGTCTAGATTATAGTTGATGCTCTGGTTGGAGGTACCTCTAGTCTAGATTACAGTTGATGCTCTGGTTGGAGGTACCTCTAGTCTAGATTACAGTTGATGCTCTGGTTGGAGCCTCTAGTCTAGATTACAGTTGATGCTCTGGTTGGAGGTGCCTCTAGTCTAGATTACAGTTGATGCTCTGGTTGGAGCCTCTAGTCTAGATTACAGTTGATGCTCTGGTTGGAGCCTCTAGTCTAGATTACAGTTGATGCTCTGGTTGGAGCCTCTAGTCTAGATTACAGTTGATGCTCTGGTTGGAGCCTCTAGTCTAGATTACAGTTGATGCTCTGGTTGGAGGTACCTCTAGTCTAGATTACAGTTGATGCTCTGGTTGGAGGTACCTCTAGTCTAGATTACAGTTGATGCTCTGGTTGGAGGTACCTCTAGTCTAGATTATAGTTGATGCTCTGGTTGGAGGTACCTCTAGTCTAGATTATAGTTGATGCTCTGGTTGGAGGTGCCTCTAGTCTAGATTACAGTTGATGCTCTGGTTGGAGGTACCTCTAGTCTAGATTACAGTTGATGCTCTGGTTGGAGGTACCTCTAGTCTAGATTATAGTTGATGCTCTGGTTGGAGGTACCTCTAGTCTAGATTACAGTTGATGCTCTGGTTGGAGCCTCTAGTCTAGATTACAGTTGATGCTCTGGTTGGAGCCTCTAGTCTAGATTATAGTTGATGCTCTGGTTGGAGGTACCTCTAGTCTAGATTATAGTTGATGCTCTGGTTGGAGGTGCCTCTAGTCTAGATTATAGTTGATGCTCTGGTTGGAGCCTCTAGTCTAGATTATAGTTGATGCTCTGGTTGGAGGTACCTCTAGTCTAGATTACAGTTGATGCTCTGGTTGGAGGTACCTCTAGTCTAGATTACAGTTGATGCTCTGGTTGGAGGTACCTCTAGTCTAGATTACAGTTGATGCTCTGGTTGGAGGTACCTCTAGTCTAGATTACAGTTGATGCTCTGGTTGGAGGTACCTCTAGTCTAGATTACAGTTGATGCTCTGGTTGGAGGTACCTCTAGTCTAGATTACAGTTGATGCTCTGGTTGGAGCCTCTAGTCTAGATTACAGTTGATGCTCTGGTTGGAGCCTCTAGTCTAGATTACAGTTGATGCTCTGGTTGGAGGTACCTCTAGTCTAGATTACAGTTGTTGCTCTGGTTGGAGGTACCTCTAGTCTAGATTACAGTTGATGCTCTGGTTGGAGCCTCTAGTCTAGATTACAGTTGATGCTCTGGTTGGAGGTACCTCTAGTCTAGATTACAGTTGATGCTCTGGTTGGAGGTGCCTCTAGTCTAGATTACAGTTGATGCTCTGGTTGGAGGTACCTCTAGTCTAGATTACAGTTGATGCTCTGGTTGGAGCCTCTAGTCTAGATTACAGTTGATGCTCTGGTTGGAGGTGCCTCTAGTCTAGATTACAGTTGATGCTCTGGTTGGAGGTACCTCTAGTCTAGATTACAGTTGATGCTCTGGTTGGAGGTACCTCTAGTCTAGATTACAGTTGATGCTCTGGTTGGAGGTACCTCTAGTCTAGATTACAGTTGATGCTCTGGTTGGAGGTACCTCTAGTCTAGATTACAGTTGATGCTCTGGTTGGAGGTACCTCTAGTCTAGATTACAGTTGATGCTCTGGTTGGAGGTCCCTCTAGTCTAGATTACAGTTGATGCTCTGGTTGGAGGTACCTCTAGTCTAGATTACAGTTGATGCTCTGGTTGGAGCCTCTAGTCTAGATTACAGTTGATGCTCTGGTTGGAGGTACCTCTAGTCTAGATTACAGTTGATGCTCTGGTTGGAGGTACCTCTAGTCTAGATTATAGTTGATGCTCTGGTTGGAGGTACCTCTAGTCTAGATTACAGTTGATGCTCTGGTTGGAGGTGCCTCTAGTCTAGATTACAGTTGATGCTCTGGTTGGAGCCTCTAGTCTAGATTACAGTTGATGCTCTGGTTGGAGCCTCTAGTCTAGATTACAGTTGATGCTCTGGTTGGAGGTACCTCTAGTCTAGATTACAGTTGATGCTCTGGTTGGAGGTACCTCTAGTCTAGATTACAGTTGATGCTCTGGTTGGAGCCTCTAGTCTAGATTACAGTTGATGCTCTGGTTGGAGGTACCTCTAGTCTAGATTACAGTTGATGCTCTGGTTGGAGCCTCTAGTCTAGATTACAGTTGATGCTCTGGTTGGAGGTACCTCTAGTCTAGATTACAGTTGATGCTCTGGTTGGAGGTACCTCTAGTCTAGATTACAGTTGATGCTCTGGTTGGAGGTACCTCTAGTCTAGATTACAGTTGATGCTCTGGTTGGAGGTACCTCTAGTCTAGATTACAGTTGATGCTCTGGTTGGAGCCTCTAGTCTAGATTACAGTTGATGCTCTGGTTGGAGGTGCCTCTAGTCTAGATTACAGTTGATGCTCTGGTTGGAGGTACCTCTAGTCTAGATTACAGTTGATGCTCTGGTTGGAGGTACCTCTAGTCTAGATTACAGTTGATGCTCTGGTTGGAGGTACCTCTAGTCTAGATTACAGTTGATGCTCTGGTTGGAGGTACCTCTAGTCTAGATTACAGTTGATGCTCTGGTTGGAGGTACCTCTAGTCTAGATTACAGTTGATGCTCTGGTTGGAGGTACCTCTAGTCTAGATTACAGTTGATGCTCTGGTTGCAGCCTCTAGTCTAGATTACAGTTGATGCTCTGGTTGGAGGTACCTCTAGTCTAGATTACAGTTGATGCTCTGGTTGGAGCCTCTAGTCTAGATTACAGTTGATGCTCTGGTTGGAGGTGCCTCTAGTCTAGATTACAGTTGATGCTCTGGTTGGAGCCTCTAGTCTAGATTACAGTTGATGCTCTGGTTGGAGCCTCTAGTCTAGATTACAGTTGATGCTCTGGTTGGAGGTACCTCTAGTCTAGATTACAGTTGATGCTCTGGTTGGAGCCTCTAGTCTAGATTACAGTTGATGCTCTGGTTGGAGGTACCTCTAGTCTAGATTACAGTTGATGCTCTGGTTGGAGCCTCTAGTCTAGATTACAGTTGATGCTCTGGTTGGAGGTACCTCTAGTCTAGATTCCAGTTGATGCTCTGGTTGGAGCCTCTAGTCTAGATTACAGTTGATGCTATGGTTGGAGGTGCCTCTAGTCTAGATTACAGTTGATGCTCTAGTTGGAGGTGCCTCTAGTCTAGATTACAGTTGATGCTCTGGTTGGAGGTGCCTCTAGTCTAGATTACAGTTGATGCTCTGGTTGGAGGTACCTCTAGTCTAGATTACAGTTGATGCTCTGGTTGGAGGTACCTCTAGTCTAGATTACAGTTGATGCTCTGGTTGGAGGTACCTCTAGTCTAGATTACAGTTGATTCTCTGGTTGGAGGTACCTCTAGTCTAGATTACAGTTGATGCTCTGGTTGGAGCCTCTAGTCTAGATTACAGTTGATGCTCTGGTTGGAGCCTCTAGTCTAGATTACAGTTGATGCTCTGGTTGGAGGTGCCTCTAGTCTAGATTACAGTTGATGCTCTGGTTGGAGCCTCTAGTCTAGATTACAGTTGATGCTCTGGTTGGAGGTACCTCTAGTCTAGATTACAGTTGATGCTCTGGTTGGAGGTACCTCTAGTCTAGATTACAGTTGATGCTCTGGTTGGAGCCTCAAGTCTAGATTACAGTTGATGCTCTGGTTGGAGCCTCTAGTCTAGATTACAGTTGATGCTCTGGTTGGAGGTACCTCTAGTCTAGATTACAGTTGATGCTCTGGTTGGAGGTGCCTCTAGTCTAGATTACAGTTGATGCTCTGGTTGGAGCCTCTAGTCTAGATTACAGTTGATGCTCTGGTTGGAGGTACCTCTAGTCTAGATTACAGTTGATGCTCTGGTTGGAGGTACCTCTAGTCTAGATTACAGTTGATGCTCTGGTTGGAGGTACCTCTAGTCTAGATTACAGTTGATGCTCTGGTTGGAGCCTCTAGTCTAGATTACAGTTGATGCTCTGGTTGGAGGTACCTCTAGTCTAGATTATAGTTGATGCTCTGGTTGGAGGTACCTCTAGTCTAGATTACAGTTGATGCTCTGGTTGGAGGTACCTCTAGTCTAGATTACAGTTGATGCTCTGGTTGGAGCCTCTAGTCTAGATTACAGTTGATGCTCTGGTTGGAGCCTCTAGTCTAGATTACAGTTGATGCTCTGGTTGGAGCCTCTAGTCTAGATTACAGTTGATGCTCTGGTCGGAGGTACCTCTAGTCTAGATTATAGTTGATGCTCTGGTTGGAGGTACCTCTAGTCTAGATTACAGTTGATGCTCTGGTTGGAGCCTCTAGTCTAGATTACAGTTGATGCTCTGGTTGGAGCCTCTAGTCTAGATTACAGTTGATGCTCTGGTTGGAGGTGCCTCTAGTCTAGATTACAGTTGATGCTCTGGTTGGAGGTACCTCTAGTCTAGATTACAGTTGATGCTCTGGTTGGAGGTACCTCTAGTCTAGATTACAGTTGATGCTCTGGTTGGAGGTACCTCTAGTCTAGATTACAGTTGATGCTCTGGTTGGAGGTACCTCTAGTCTAGATTACAGTTGATGCTCTGGTTGGAGCCTCTAGTCTAGATTACAGTTGATGCTCTGGTTGGAGGTGCCTCTAGTCTAGATTACAGTTGATGCTCTGGTTGGAGCCTCTAGTCTAGATTACAGTTGATGCTCTGGTTGGAGGTGCCTCTAGTCTAGATTACAGTTGATGCTCTGGTTGGAGGTACCTCTAGTCTAGATTACAGTTGATGCTCTGGTTGGAGCCTCTAGTCTAGATTACAGTTGATGCTCTGGTTGGAGGTGCCTCTAGTCTAGATTACAGTTGATGCTCTGGTTGGAGGTACCTCTAGTCTAGATTACAGTTGATGCTCTGGTTGGAGCCTCTAGTCTAGATTACAGTTGATGCTCTGGTTGGAGCCTCTAGTCTAGATTACAGTTGATGCTCTGGTTGGAGGTGCCTCTAGTCTAGATTACAGTTGATGCTCTGGTTGGAGGTGCCTCTAGTCTAGATTACAGTTGATGCTCTGGTTGGAGGTACCTCTAGTCTAGATTACAGTTGATGCTCTGGTTGGAGGTACCTCTAGTCTAGATTACAGTTGATGCTCTGGTTGGAGGTACCTCTAGTCTAGATTACAGTTGATGCTCTGGTTGGAGGTGCCTCTAGTCTAGATTATAGTTGATGCTCTGATTGGAGCCTCTAGTCTAGATTACAGTTGATGCTCTGGTTGGAGGTACCTCTAGTCTAGATTACAGTTGATGCTCTGGTTGGAGGTACCTCTAGTCTAGATTACAGTTGATGCTCTGGTTGGAGCCTCTAGTCTAGATTACAGTTGATGCTCTGGTTGGAGGTACCTCTAGTCTAGATTACAGTTGATGCTCTGGTTGGAGGTACCTCTAGTCTAGATTACAGTTGATGCTCTGGTTGGAGGTGACTCTAGTCTAGATTACAGTTGATGCTCTGGTTGGAGGTACCTCTAGTCTAGATTACAGTTGATGCTCTGGTTGGAGGTGCCTCTAGTTTAGATTACAGTTGATGCTCTGGTTGGAGGTGCCTCTAGTCTAGATTACAGTTGATGCTCTGGTTGGAGCCTCTAGTCTAGATTACAGTTGATGCTCTGGTTGGAGCCTCTAGTCTAGATTACAGTTGATGCTCTGGTTGGAGGTACCTCTAGTCTAGATTACAGTTGATGCTCTGGTTGGAGCCTCTAGTCTAGATTACAGTTGATGCTCTGGTTGGAGGTGCCTCTAGTCTAGATTACAGTTGATGCTCTGGTTGGAGCCTCTAGTCTAGATTACAGTTGATGCTCTGGTTGGAGGTGCCTCTAGTCTAGATTACAGTTGATGCTCTGGTTGGAGGTACCTCTAGTCTAGATTACAGTTGATGCTCTGGTTGGAGCCTCTAGTCTAGATTACAGTTGATGCTCTGGTTGGAGGTACCTCTAGTCTAGATTACAGTTGATGCTCTGGTTGGAGCCTCTAGTCTAGATTACAGTTGATGCTCTGGTTGGAGGTACCTCTAGTCTAGATTACAGTTGATGCTCTGGTTGGAGGTACCTCTAGTCTAGATTATAGTTGATGCTCTGGTTGGAGGTACCTCTAGTCTAGATTACAGTTGATGCTCTGGTTGGAGGTACCTCTAGTCTAGATTACAGTTGATGCTCTGGTTGGAGCCTCTAGTCTAGATTACAGTTGATGCTCTGGTTGGAGGTGCCTCTAGTCTAGATTACAGTTGATGCTCTGGTTGGAGCCTCTAGTCTAGATTACAGTTGATGCTCTGGTTGGAGCCTCTAGTCTAGATTACAGTTGATGCTCTGGTTGGAGCCTCTAGTCTAGATTACAGTTGATGCTCTGGTTGGAGCCTCTAGTCTAGATTACAGTTGATGCTCTGGTTGGAGGTACCTCTAGTCTAGATTACAGTTGATGCTCTGGTTGGAGGTACCTCTAGTCTAGATTACAGTTGATGCTCTGGTTGGAGGTACCTCTAGTCTAGATTATAGTTGATGCTCTGGTTGGAGGTACCTCTAGTCTAGATTATAGTTGATGCTCTGGTTGGAGGTGCCTCTAGTCTAGATTACAGTTGATGCTCTGGTTGGAGGTACCTCTAGTCTAGATTACAGTTGATGCTCTGGTTGGAGGTACCTCTAGTCTAGATTATAGTTGATGCTCTGGTTGGAGGTACCTCTAGTCTAGATTACAGTTGATGCTCTGGTTGGAGCCTCTAGTCTAGATTACAGTTGATGCTCTGGTTGGAGCCTCTAGTCTAGATTATAGTTGATGCTCTGGTTGGAGGTACCTCTAGTCTAGATTATAGTTGATGCTCTGGTTGGAGGTGCCTCTAGTCTAGATTATAGTTGATGCTCTGGTTGGAGCCTCTAGTCTAGATTATAGTTGATGCTCTGGTTGGAGGTACCTCTAGTCTAGATTACAGTTGATGCTCTGGTTGGAGGTACCTCTAGTCTAGATTACAGTTGATGCTCTGGTTGGAGGTACCTCTAGTCTAGATTACAGTTGATGCTCTGGTTGGAGGTACCTCTAGTCTAGATTACAGTTGATGCTCTGGTTGGAGGTACCTCTAGTCTAGATTACAGTTGATGCTCTGGTTGGAGGTACCTCTAGTCTAGATTACAGTTGATGCTCTGGTTGGAGCCTCTAGTCTAGATTACAGTTGATGCTCTGGTTGGAGCCTCTAGTCTAGATTACAGTTGATGCTCTGGTTGGAGGTACCTCTAGTCTAGATTACAGTTGTTGCTCTGGTTGGAGGTACCTCTAGTCTAGATTACAGTTGATGCTCTGGTTGGAGGTACCTCTAGTCTAGATTACAGTTGATGCTCTGGTTGGAGCCTCTAGTCTAGATTACAGTTGATGCTCTGGTTGGAGGTACCTCTAGTCTAGATTACAGTTGATGCTCTGGTTGGAGCCTCTAGTCTAGATTACAGTTGATGCTCTGGTTGGAGGTACCTCTAGTCTAGATTACAGTTGATGCTCTGGTTGGAGGTACCTCTAGTCTAGATTATAGTTGATGCTCTGGTTGGAGGTACCTCTAGTCTAGATTACAGTTGATGCTCTGGTTGGAGGTACCTCTAGTCTAGATTACAGTTGATGCTCTGGTTGGAGCCTCTAGTCTAGATTACAGTTGATGCTCTGGTTGGAGGTGCCTCTAGTCTAGATTACAGTTGATGCTCTGGTTGGAGCCTCTAGTCTAGATTACAGTTGATGCTCTGGTTGGAGCCTCTAGTCTAGATTACAGTTGATGCTCTGGTTGGAGCCTCTAGTCTAGATTACAGTTGATGCTCTGGTTGGAGCCTCTAGTCTAGATTACAGTTGATGCTCTGGTTGGAGGTACCTCTAGTCTAGATTACAGTTGATGCTCTGGTTGGAGGTACCTCTAGTCTAGATTACAGTTGATGCTCTGGTTGGAGGTACCTCTAGTCTAGATTATAGTTGATGCTCTGGTTGGAGGTACCTCTAGTCTAGATTATAGTTGATGCTCTGGTTGGAGGTGCCTCTAGTCTAGATTACAGTTGATGCTCTGGTTGGAGGTACCTCTAGTCTAGATTACAGTTGATGCTCTGGTTGGAGGTACCTCTAGTCTAGATTATAGTTGATGCTCTGGTTGGAGGTACCTCTAGTCTAGATTACAGTTGATGCTCTGGTTGGAGCCTCTAGTCTAGATTACAGTTGATGCTCTGGTTGGAGCCTCTAGTCTAGATTATAGTTGATGCTCTGGTTGGAGGTACCTCTAGTCTAGATTATAGTTGATGCTCTGGTTGGAGGTGCCTCTAGTCTAGATTATAGTTGATGCTCTGGTTGGAGCCTCTAGTCTAGATTATAGTTGATGCTCTGGTTGGAGGTACCTCTAGTCTAGATTACAGTTGATGCTCTGGTTGGAGGTACCTCTAGTCTAGATTACAGTTGATGCTCTGGTTGGAGGTACCTCTAGTCTAGATTACAGTTGATGCTCTGGTTGGAGGTACCTCTAGTCTAGATTACAGTTGATGCTCTGGTTGGAGGTACCTCTAGTCTAGATTACAGTTGATGCTCTGGTTGGAGGTACCTCTAGTCTAGATTACAGTTGATGCTCTGGTTGGAGCCTCTAGTCTAGATTACAGTTGATGCTCTGGTTGGAGCCTCTAGTCTAGATTACAGTTGATGCTCTGGTTGGAGGTACCTCTAGTCTAGATTACAGTTGTTGCTCTGGTTGGAGGTACCTCTAGTCTAGATTACAGTTGATGCTCTGGTTGGAGCCTCTAGTCTAGATTACAGTTGATGCTCTGGTTGGAGGTACCTCTAGTCTAGATTACAGTTGATGCTCTGGTTGGAGGTGCCTCTAGTCTAGATTACAGTTGATGCTCTGGTTGGAGGTACCTCTAGTCTAGATTACAGTTGATGCTCTGGTTGGAGCCTCTAGTCTAGATTACAGTTGATGCTCTGGTTGGAGGTGCCTCTAGTCTAGATTACAGTTGATGCTCTGGTTGGAGGTACCTCTAGTCTAGATTACAGTTGATGCTCTGGTTGGAGGTACCTCTAGTCTAGATTACAGTTGATGCTCTGGTTGGAGGTACCTCTAGTCTAGATTACAGTTGATGCTCTGGTTGGAGCCTCTAGTCTAGATTACAGTTGATGCTCTGGTTGGAGCCTCTAGTCTAGATTACAGTTGATGCTCTGGTTGGAGGTGCCTCTAGTCTAGATTACAGTTGATGCTCTGGTTGGAGCCTCTAGTCTAGATTACAGTTGATGCTCTGGTTGGAGGTGCCTCTAGTCTAGATTACAGTTGATGCTCTGGTTGGAGGTGCCTCTAGTCTAGATTACAGTTGATGCTCTGGTTGGAGGTACCTCTAGTCTAGATTACAGTTGATGCTCTGGTTGGAGCCTCTAGTCTAGATTACAGTTGATGCTCTGGTTGGAGCCTCTAGTCTAGATTACAGTTGATGCTCTGGTTGGAGGTGCCTCTAGTCTAGATTACAGTTGATGCTCTGGTTGGAGGTGCCTCTAGTCTAGATTACAGTTGATGCTCTGGTTGGAGGTACCTCAAGTCTAGATTACAGTTGATGCTCTGGTTGGAGGTACCTCTAGTCTAGATTACAGTTGATGCTCTGGTTGGAGGTACCTCTAGTCTAGATTACAGTTGATGCTCTGGTTGGAGGTACCTCTAGTCTAGATTACAGTTGATGCTCTGGTTGGAGCCTCTAGTCTAGATTACAGTTGATGCTCTGGTTGGAGGTACCTCTAGTCTAGATTACAGTTGATGCTCTGGTTGGAGGTGCCTCTAGTCTAGATTACAGTTGATGCTCTGGTTGGAGGTACCTCTAGTCTTGATTACAGTTGATGCTCTGGTTGGAGGTACCTCTAGTCTAGATTACAGTTGATGCTCTGGTTGGAGGTGACTCTAGTCTAGATTACAGTTGATGCTCTGGTTGGAGGTACCTCTAGTCTAGATTACAGTTGATGCTCTGGTTGGAGGTGCCTCTAGTCTAGATTACAGTTGATGCTCTGGTTGGAGGTGCCTCTAGTCTAGATTACAGTTGATGCTCTGGTTGGAGCCTCTAGTCTAGATTACAGTTGATGCTCTGGTTGGAGCCTCTAGTCTAGATTACAGTTGATGCTCTGGTTGGAGGTACCTCTAGTCTAGATTACAGTTGATGCTCTGGTTGGAGCCTCTAGTCTAGATTACAGTTGATGCTCTGGTTGGAGGTGCCTCTAGTCTAGATTACAGTTGATGCTCTGGTTGGAGCCTCTAGTCTAGATTACAGTTGATGCTCTGGTTGGAGCCTCTAGTCTAGATTACAGTTGATGCTCTGGTTGGAGGTACCTCTAGTCTAGATTACAGTTGATGCTCTGGTTGGAGCCTCTAGTCTAGATTACAGTTGATGCTCTGGTTGGAGGTACCTCTAGTCTAGATTACAGTTGATGCTCTGGTTGGAGGTACCTCTAGTCTAGATTATAGTTGATGCTCTGGTTGGAGGTACCTCTAGTCTAGATTACAGTTGATGCTCTGGTTGGAGGTACCTCTAGTCTAGATTACAGTTGATGCTCTGGTTGGAGCCTCTAGTCTAGATTACAGTTGATGCTCTGGTTGGAGGTGCCTCTAGTCTAGATTACAGTTGATGCTCTGGTTGGAGCCTCTAGTCTAGATTACAGTTGATGCTCTGGTTGGAGCCTCTAGTCTAGATTACAGTTGATGCTCTGGTTGGAGCCTCTAGTCTAGATTACAGTTGATGCTCTGGTTGGAGGTACCTCTAGTCTAGATTACAGTTGATGCTCTGGTTGGAGGTACCTCTAGTCTAGATTACAGTTGATGCTCTGGTTGGAGGTACCTCTAGTCTAGATTACAGTTGATGCTCTGGTTGGAGGTACCTCTAGTCTAGATTATAGTTGATGCTCTGGTTGGAGGTACCTCTAGTCTAGATTATAGTTGATGCTCTGGTTGGAGGTGCCTCTAGTCTAGATTACAGTTGATGCTCTGGTTGGAGGTACCTCTAGTCTAGATTACAGTTGATGCTCTGGTTGGAGGTACCTCTAGTCTAGATTATAGTTGATGCTCTGGTTGGAGGTACCTCTAGTCTAGATTACAGTTGATGCTCTGGTTGGAGCCTCTAGTCTAGATTACAGTTGATGCTCTGGTTGGAGCCTCTAGTCTAGATTATAGTTGATGCTCTGGTTGGAGGTACCTCTAGTCTAGATTATAGTTGATGCTCTGGTTGGAGGTGCCTCTAGTCTAGATTATAGTTGATGCTCTGGTTGGAGCCTCTAGTCTAGATTATAGTTGATGCTCTGGTTGGAGGTACCTCTAGTCTAGATTACAGTTGATGCTCTGGTTGGAGGTACCTCTAGTCTAGATTACAGTTGATGCTCTGGTTGGAGGTACCTCTAGTCTAGATTACAGTTGATGCTCTGGTTGGAGGTACCTCTAGTCTAGATTACAGTTGATGCTCTGGTTGGAGGTACCTCTAGTCTAGATTACAGTTGATGCTCTGGTTGGAGGTACCTCTAGTCTAGATTACAGTTGATGCTCTGGTTGGAGCCTCTAGTCTAGATTACAGTTGATGCTCTGGTTGGAGCCTCTAGTCTAGAATACAGTTGATGCTCTGGTTGGAGCCTCTAGTCTAGATTATAGTTGATGCTCTGGTTGGAGGTACCTCTAGTCTAGATTACAGTTGATGCTCTGGTTGGAGGTACCTCTAGTCTAGATTACAGTTGATGCTCTGGTTGGAGCCTCTAGTCTATATTACAGTTGATGCTCTGGTTGGAGGTACCTCTAGTCTAGATTACAGTTGATGCTCTGGTTGGAGCCTCTAGTCTAGATTACAGTTGATGCTCTGGTTGGAGGTACCTCTAGTCTAGATTACAGTTGATGCTCTGGTTGGAGCATCTAGTCTAGATTACAGTTGATGCTCTGGTTGGAGGTACCTCTAGTCTAGATTACAGTTGATGCTCTGGTTGGAGCCTCTAGTCTAGATTACAGTTGATGCTCTGGTTGGAGGTACCTCTAGTCTAGATTACAGTTGATGCTCTGGTTGGAGGTACCTCTAGTCTAGATTATAGTTGATGCTCTGGTTGGAGCCTCTAGTCTAGATTACAGTTGATGCTCTGGTTGGAGGTACCTCTAGTCTAGATTACAGTTGATGCTCTGGTTGGAGGTACCTCTAGTCTAGATTACAGTTGATGCTCTGGTTGGAGGTGCCTCTAGTCTAGATTATAGTTGATGCTCTGGTTGGAGGTACCTCTAGTCTAGATTACAGTTGATGCTCTCGTTGGAGGTACCTCTAGTCTAGATTACAGTTGATGCTCTGGTTGGAGCCTCTAGTCTAGATTACAGTTGATGCTCTGGTTGGAGCCTCTAGTCTAGATTACAGTTGATGCTCTGGTTGGAGGTACCTCTAGTCTAGATTACAGTTGATGCTCTGGTTGGAGGTGCCTCTAGTCTAGATTACAGTTGATGCTCTGGTTGGAGGTACCTCTAGTCTAGATTACAGTTGATGCTCTGGTTGGAGCCTCTAGTCTAGATTACAGTTGATGCTCTGGTTGGAGCCTCTAGTCTAGATTACAGTTGATGCTCTGGTTGGAGCCTCTAGTCTAGATTACAGTTGATGCTCTGGTTGGAGGTACCTCTAGTCTAGATTACAGTTGATGCTCTGGTTGGAGGTACCTCTAGTCTAGATTACAGTTGATGCTCTGGTTGGAGCCTCTAGTCTAGATTACAGTTGATGCTCTGGTTGGAGCCTCTAGTCTAGATTACAGTTGATGCTCTGGTTGGAGCCTCTAGTCTAGATTACAGTTGTTGCTCTGGTTGGAGGTACCTCTAGTCTAGATTACAGTTGATGCTCTGGTTGGAGCCTCTAGTCTAGATTACAGTTGATGCTCTGGTTGGAGGTACCTCTAGTCTAGATTACAGTTGATGCTCTGGTTGGAGGTGCCTCTAGTCTAGATTAGAGTTGATGCTCTGGTTGGAGGTACCTCTAGTCTAGATTACAGTTGATGCTCTGGTTGGAGGTACCTCTAGTCTAGATTACAGTTGATGCTCTGGTTGGAGCCTCTAGTCTAGATTACAGTTGATGCTCTGGTTGGAGCCTCTAGTCTAGATTACAGTTGATGCTCTGGTTGGAGCCTCTAGTCTAGATTACAGTTGATGCTCTGGTTGGAGGTACCTCTAGTCTAGATTACAGTTGATGCTCTGGTTGGAGGTACCTCTAGTCTAGATTACAGTTGATGCTCTGGTTGGAGCCTCTAGTCTAGATTACAGTTGATGCTCTGGTTGGAGGTACCTCTAGTCTAGATTACAGTTGATGCTCTGGTTGGAGGTGCCTCTAGTCTAGATTACAGTTGATGCTCTGGTTGGAGGTACCTCTAGTCTAGATTACAGTTGATGCTCTGGTTGGAGGTACCTCTAGTCTAGATTACAGTTGATGCTCTGGTTGGAGGTACCTCTAGTCTAGATTACAGTTGATGCTCTGGTTGGAGCATCTAGTCTAGATTACAGTTGATGCTCTGGTTGGAGGTACCTCTAGTCTAGATTACAGTTGATGCTCTGGTTGGAGCCTCTAGTCTAGATTACAGTTGATGCTCTGGTTGGAGGTGCCTCTAGTCTAGATTACAGTTGATGCTCTGGTTGGAGGTGCCTCTAGTCTAGATTACAGTTGATGCTCTGGTTGGAGCCTCTAGTCTAGATTACAGTTGATGCTCTGGTTGGAGGTACCTCTAGTCTAGATTACAGTTGATGCTCTGGTTGGAGGTGCCTCTAGTCTAGATTACAGTTGATGCTCTGGTTGGAGGTACCTCTAGTCTAGATTATAGTTGATGCTCTGGTTGGAGCCTCTAGTCTAGATTATAGTTGATGATCTGGTTGGAGCCTCTAGTCTAGATTACAGTTGATGCTCTGGTTGGAGGTACCTCTAGTCTAGATTACAGTTGATGCTCTGGTTGGAGGTACCTCTAGTCTAGATTACAGTTGATGCTCTGGTTGGAGGTACCTCTAGTCTAGATTACAGTTGATGCTCTGGTTGGAGCCTCTAGTCTAGATTACAGTTGATGCTCTGGTTGGAGGTACCTCTAGTCTAGATTACAGTTGATGATCTGGTTGGAGCCTCTAGTCTAGATTACAGTTGATGCTCTGGTTGGAGCCTCTAGTCTAGATTACAGTTGATGCTCTGGTTGGAGGTACCTCTAGTCTAGATTACAGTTGATACTCTGGTTGGAGGTACCTCTAGTCTAGATTACAGTTGATGCTCTGGTTGGAGCCTCTAGTCTAGATTACAGTTGATGCTCTGGTTGGAGCCTCTAGTCTAGATTACAGTTGATGCTCTGGTTGGAGGTGCCTCTAGTCTAGATTACAGTTGATGCTCTGGTTGGAGGTGCCTCTAGTCTAGATTACAGTTGATGCTCTGGTTGGAGGTGCCTCTAGTCTAGATTACAGTTGATGCTCTGGTTGGAGGTGCCTCTAGTCTAGATTACAGTTGATGCTCTGGTTGGAGGTACCTCTAGTCTAGATTACAGTTGATGCTCTGGTTGGAGGTACCTCTAGTCTAGATTACAGTTGATGCTCTGGTTGGAGGTGCCTCTAGTCTAGATTATAGTTGATGCTCTGGTTGGAGGTACCTCTAGTCTAGATTACAGTTGATGCTCTGGTTGGAGCCTCTAGTCTAGATTACAGTTGATGCTCTGGTTGGAGGTGCCTCTAGTCTAGATTACAGTTGATGCTCTGGTTGGAGCCTCTAGTCTAGATTACAGTTGATGCTCTGGTTGGAGGTGCCTCTAGTCTAGATTACAGTTGATGCTCTGGTTGGAGGTACCTCTAGTCTAGATTACAGTTGATGCTCTGGTTGGAGCCTCTAGTCTAGATTACAGTTGATGCTCTGGTTGGAGGTGCCTCTAGTCTAGATTACAGTTGATGCTCTGGTTGGAGGTACCTCTAGTCTAGATTACAGTTGATGCTCTGGTTGGAGCCTCTAGTCTAGATTACAGTTGATGCTCTGGTTGGAGCCTCTAGTCTAGATTACAGTTGATGCTCTGGTTGGAGGTGCCTCTAGTCTAGATTACAGTTGATGCTCTGGTTGGAGGTGCCTCTAGTCTAGATTACAGTTGATGCTCTGGTTGGAGGTACCTCTAGTCTAGATTACAGTTGATGCTCTGGTTGGAGGTACCTCTAGTCTAGATTACAGTTGATGCTCTGGTTGGAGGTACCTCTAGTCTAGATTACAGTTGATGCTCTGGTTGGAGGTGCCTCTAGTCTAGATTATAGTTGATGCTCTGATTGGAGCCTCTAGTCTAGATTACAGTTGATGCTCTGGTTGGAGGTACCTCTAGTCTAGATTACAGTTGATGCTCTGGTTGGAGGTACCTCTAGTCTAGATTACAGTTGATGCTCTGGTTGGAGCCTCTAGTCTAGATTACAGTTGGTGCTCTGGTTGGAGGTACCTCTAGTCTAGATTACAGTTGATGCTCTGGTTGGAGGTACCTCTAGTCTAGATTACAGTTGATGCTCTGGTTGGAGGTGACTCTAGTCTAGATTACAGTTGATGCTCTGGTTGGAGGTACCTCTAGTCTAGATTACAGTTGATGCTCTGGTTGGAGGTGCCTCTAGTCTAGATTACAGTTGATGCTCTGGTTGGAGGTGCCTCTAGTCTAGATTACAGTTGATGCTCTGGTTGGAGCCTCTAGTCTAGATTACAGTTGATGCTCTGGTTGGAGCCTCTAGTCTAGATTACAGTTGATGCTCTGGTTGGAGGTACCTCTAGTCTAGATTACAGTTGATGCTCTGGTTGGAGCCTCTAGTCTAGATTACAGTTGATGCTCTGGTTGGAGGTGCCTCTAGTCTAGATTACAGTTGATGCTCTGGTTGGAGCCTCTAGTCTAGATTACAGTTGATGCTCTGGTTGGAGGTGCCTCTAGTCTAGATTACAGTTGATGCTCTGGTTGGAGGTACCTCTAGTCTAGATTACAGTTGATGCTCTGGTTGGAGCCTCTAGTCTAGATTACAGTTGATGCTCTGGTTGGAGGTACCTCTAGTCTAGATTACAGTTGATGCTCTGGTTGGAGCCTCTAGTCTAGATTACAGTTGATGCTCTGGTTGGAGGTACCTCTAGTCTAGATTACAGTTGATGCTCTGGTTGGAGGTACCTCTAGTCTAGATTATAGTTGATGCTCTGGTTGGAGGTACCTCTAGTCTAGATTACAGTTGATGCTCTGGTTGGAGGTACCTCTAGTCTAGATTACAGTTGATGCTCTGGTTGGAGCCTCTAGTCTAGATTACAGTTGATGCTCTGGTTGGAGGTGCCTCTAGTCTAGATTACAGTTGATGCTCTGGTTGGAGCCTCTAGTCTAGATTACAGTTGATGCTCTGGTTGGAGCCTCTAGTCTAGATTACAGTTGATGCTCTGGTTGGAGCCTCTAGTCTAGATTACAGTTGATGCTCTGGTTGGAGCCTCTAGTCTAGATTACAGTTGATGCTCTGGTTGGAGGTACCTCTAGTCTAGATTACAGTTGATGCTCTGGTTGGAGGTACCTCTAGTCTAGATTACAGTTGATGCTCTGGTTGGAGGTACCTCTAGTCTAGATTATAGTTGATGCTCTGGTTGGAGGTACCTCTAGTCTAGATTATAGTTGATGCTCTGGTTGGAGGTGCCTCTAGTCTAGATTACAGTTGATGCTCTGGTTGGAGGTACCTCTAGTCTAGATTACAGTTGATGCTCTGGTTGGAGGTACCTCTAGTCTAGATTATAGTTGATGCTCTGGTTGGAGGTACCTCTAGTCTAGATTACAGTTGATGCTCTGGTTGGAGCCTCTAGTCTAGATTACAGTTGATGCTCTGGTTGGAGCCTCTAGTCTAGATTATAGTTGATGCTCTGGTTGGAGGTACCTCTAGTCTAGATTATAGTTGATGCTCTGGTTGGAGGTGCCTCTAGTCTAGATTATAGTTGATGCTCTGGTTGGAGCCTCTAGTCTAGATTATAGTTGATGCTCTGGTTGGAGGTACCTCTAGTCTAGATTACAGTTGATGCTCTGGTTGGAGGTACCTCTAGTCTAGATTACAGTTGATGCTCTGGTTGGAGGTACCTCTAGTCTAGATTACAGTTGATGCTCTGGTTGGAGGTACCTCTAGTCTAGATTACAGTTGATGCTCTGGTTGGAGGTACCTCTAGTCTAGATTACAGTTGATGCTCTGGTTGGAGGTACCTCTAGTCTAGATTACAGTTGATGCTCTGGTTGGAGCCTCTAGTCTAGATTACAGTTGATGCTCTGGTTGGAGCCTCTAGTCTAGATTACAGTTGATGCTCTGGTTGGAGGTACCTCTAGTCTAGATTACAGTTGTTGCTCTGGTTGGAGGTACCTCTAGTCTAGATTACAGTTGATGCTCTGGTTGGAGCCTCTAGTCTAGATTACAGTTGATGCTCTGGTTGGAGGTACCTCTAGTCTAGATTACAGTTGATGCTCTGGTTGGAGGTGCCTCTAGTCTAGATTACAGTTGATGCTCTGGTTGGAGGTACCTCTAGTCTAGATTACAGTTGATGCTCTGGTTGGAGCCTCTAGTCTAGATTACAGTTGATGCTCTGGTTGGAGGTGCCTCTAGTCTAGATTACAGTTGATGCTCTGGTTGGAGGTACCTCTAGTCTAGATTACAGTTGATGCTCTGGTTGGAGGTACCTCTAGTCTAGATTACAGTTGATGCTCTGGTTGGAGGTACCTCTAGTCTAGATTACAGTTGATGCTCTGGTTGGAGGTACCTCTAGTCTAGATTACAGTTGATGCTCTGGTTGGAGCCTCTAGTCTAGATTACAGTTGATGCTCTGGTTGGAGCCTCTAGTCTAGATTACAGTTGATGCTCTGGTTGGAGGTGCCTCTAGTCTAGATTACAGTTGATGCTCTGGTTGGAGCCTCTAGTCTAGATTACAGTTGATGCTCTGGTTGGAGGTGCCTCTAGTCTAGATTACAGTTGATGCTCTGGTTGGAGGTGCCTCTAGTCTAGATTACAGTTGATGCTCTGGTTGGAGGTACCTCTAGTCTAGATTACAGTTGATGCTCTGGTTGGAGCCTCTAGTCTAGATTACAGTTGATGCTCTGGTTGGAGCCTCTAGTCTAGATTACAGTTGATGCTCTGGTTGGAGGTGCCTCTAGTCTAGATTACAGTTGATGCTCTGGTTGGAGGTGCCTCTAGTCTAGATTACAGTTGATGCTCTGGTTGGAGGTACCTCAAGTCTAGATTACAGTTGATGCTCTGGTTGGAGGTACCTCTAGTCTAGATTACAGTTGATGCTCTGGTTGGAGGTACCTCTAGTCTAGATTACAGTTGATGCTCTGGTTGGAGGTACCTCTAGTCTAGATTACAGTTGATGCTCTGGTTGGAGGTACCTCTAGTCTAGATTACAGTTGATGCTCTGGTTGGAGGTGACTCTAGTCTAGATTACAGTTGATGCTCTGGTTGGAGGTACCTCTAGTCTAGATTACAGTTGATGCTCTGGTTGGAGGTGCCTCTAGTCTAGATTACAGTTGATGCTCTGGTTGGAGGTGCCTCTAGTCTAGATTACAGTTGATGCTCTGGTTGGAGCCTCTAGTCTAGATTACAGTTGATGCTCTGGTTGGAGCCTCTAGTCTAGATTACAGTTGATGCTCTGGTTGGAGGTACCTCTAGTCTAGATTACAGTTGATGCTCTGGTTGGAGCCTCTAGTCTAGATTACAGTTGATGCTCTGGTTGGAGGTGCCTCTAGTCTAGATTACAGTTGATGCTCTGGTTGGAGCCTCTAGTCTAGATTACAGTTGATGCTCTGGTTGGAGCCTCTAGTCTAGATTACAGTTGATGCTCTGGTTGGAGGTACCTCTAGTCTAGATTACAGTTGATGCTCTGGTTGGAGCCTCTAGTCTAGATTACAGTTGATGCTCTGGTTGGAGTTACCTCTAGTCTAGATTACAGTTGATGCTCTGGTTGGAGGTACCTCTAGTCTAGATTATAGTTGATGCTCTGGTTGGAGGTACCTCTAGTCTAGATTACAGTTGATGCTCTGGTTGGAGGTACCTCTAGTCTAGATTACAGTTGATGCTCTGGTTGGAGCCTCTAGTCTAGATTACAGTTGATGCTCTGGTTGGAGGTGCCTCTAGTCTAGATTACAGTTGATGCTCTGGTTGGAGCCTCTAGTCTAGATTACAGTTAATGCTCTGGTTGGAGCCTCTAGTCTAGATTACAGTTGATGCTCTGGTTGGAGCCTCTAGTCTAGATTACAGTTGATGCTCTGGTTGGAGGTACCTCTAGTCTAGATTACAGTTGATGCTCTGGTTGGAGGTACCTCTAGTCTAGATTACAGTTGATGCTCTGGTTGGAGGTACCTCTAGTCTAGATTATAGTTGATGCTCTGGTTGGAGGTACCTCTAGTCTAGATTATAGTTGATGCTCTGGTTGGAGGTGCCTCTAGTCTAGATTACAGTTGATGCTCTGGTTGGAGGTACCTCTAGTCTAGATTACAGTTGATGCTCTGGTTGGAGGTACCTGTAGCGGCAACATGCCAGAATGCCGCTTCTTGGTGTAGACGGGGAGTGAATCCATACGCGCTCAACGTCCAAAGAAATAGTTTTCCACACATTAAGCTCCGTTATCAGACACCGATGTGGTGACCCGATTTAATTAGAATAAGTAGGTTACATGGGAGGGTTGATCACAGTGATCCTAAAACGTCATATAACCTGGTCTAATTGCTTAAAGTGTAATCTAAACAGTTTCCGAAAGCGTCCTGAAGCGCTGAAGCGGTAAGAAAATCATATGCTTTCCCCATCGACTACCGCCCAACAGCTGATTCCTATCACCTATTTAATGATCTCTGCCGCGCCGTCGCCGATCACCCGACAGGTGCAGGTGATCCACTCACGGCGCAGCAGAGTCCACCCAACAGGCTGCACAGAATCATAACATTCCCCTCAATCATTACATTCCCATAAATTGTAACCTTCTATTGATAATAATAATGATAATAATGATAATAATAATAATAATAATAATCAATAACAAAAAACACTCATTCGGCCCTTACACCGGCCCCTAATTGTGCCTACACAATTACAAAATATGGTCGGGCGAGTGTTCATTACAGCTGGCAATCCTCCTTTGACTCCAGTAGTAGGTCCTTGTTATCCGGAAAGGTTTCCAGGATCCGTCCAAGCGGCCAGGAATTCCTGGGCGCTGTGTCGTCGATTATGACCACCAAGTCACCAGGGGCGAAGTTCTCTTTGGCTATTTATGTTATCAGCTGTGCCGTGGCAGATTCACCTGTCACGTGAATCACCACAATACAACTGAGAACATTCCACGTCACAAAATAAAAAAATCTTCAAGTTGATCCACAATCCACTTCACTCCAGGGTTTGCCATGGTGGTGCATTGGAATGACGATGTGAATCAAACACCACTCATGTTCTTTCCACTTTCTTTCTTTCTTTTGTGATACACCCCGTGATGGGGTATGTACCAGACATGGCCATCTTTTTTGCTTAGCTCTTGAAGAGGTACCTTCTCTGCGTAGTCCTGGCTGATTACCTCTTCCATGAAGCTTTTGTACTCTGCATGGTACTCCTCATTCCTGATTGTATTGTTCCACAAGCAGGTCCTCCAGTTTTGCGATTGATATTCTATTTGCTGTGGCTTTGGGTCTTCCCATCTCATCCACCGCGTTGATGTTAAGTGGACCACAAACCGCCCATCCCAAGAGTGTCCTCACCGCATATGGCCCGTCGTCCTGACTGTTTATGACCTGCCAAGGTTCCATGGCTCTTGGGGTATTGACTCCAATCAGAAGTTCCACCTCTGCATCAATCTGAGTGGTGTGAACATCTTTCAGGTAGGGCCATCTTTTCAATTCCTCTTGAGTAAGGATGTTTTCCTTTGACACAGGGATGGCTGGTTGCGTGTAAATTGTAGGCAGTGCAAGAAATGTGTCGTCATCGATGTTGCCTACCTCCAGGCCTGATATCTCATATGCCGGGACTGGTTTCTCTTGTGCCATGGTTGTAAGGAGAATTGAGGTTTTCCGGCCCTTAGCATTCAGCTTCCTCATGAGGCTCTCTGTGCAAAAGGATGCCGAGCTGCCATGGTCCAGGAAGGCATATGTAGTTATATACCTACTTCCGTCAGCTTGTTTCACCTTAACTGGCACGATGGCTAAGGCACAGTCCTTACCGGCCCCATTATCTTCACCCAGCCTCACCAGAGCACTACCCACAGTTTTCTTGGTCACGGTTGGTGTCCTCACCTGTTGAGGTGTTTTCACCTTCCATGTCGTAGACCTGACTGTTCCCTTTTGATGGCCTGGTCCTTCTTGGTCATTTGTCTCTATGTGTAGCAGAGTCAGGTGTTCTTTCTGGCAATGCTGACACCTCATCCGCTGGCTACAGTGCCTACTGAGATGTCCCTTGGTGAGACAACCAAAACAAAGTCCTTTCACCTTTAAGAACTCTATTTTGTCTAGATGTTTCTGAGCTCTTATCCTCCTGCAGGCTTCAAGTGAGTGATCGCCTGCACAGTACAAGCAAGGAGTTCTAAAAGCCACAGAGCCATCTGCCTTGCATCCTACATTACCGACGGTTGACGGTATGTTTGTGGCCGGTGTCACTGTCGTGGCAAAGCTGCTTCTCTCCTTTCTCTCTTTAACCGGTGCGGCTGATGCTCCTGCTCGTGCTTGCCATCCAGAGGCTGCCGTCTTGAGGTACCTTGGGGCAGCTCTGTCAGTACCATAGTCTTGAATATCACCGAACAATGGGTCGGAGGCCATTTTGGCTTGTTTTTCCAGGTAAGCCACAAGGTCCTTGAATTTGGCTCTTTGCCCAGTGCGCTCCTGGATGTCGTAGGCTGTTGACCTCCACCTTTCTCTGATCCTAAAGGGTATCTTGGATAAGATCAGTCGTAGGTTAGATGGATTGTCCAGCTCATCCAGTGGAGCTCCTGCATTGCATTACTGCATCCTCTCAGGTAGAGGGCGTAGGCGCGCAAAGCCTGACTATCCTCCGGTTTGATGCTGGACCAGTCCAAGGCCTTCTTTATATAAGCATTAGTTATCCTTATTTCATCACCGAAATTCTCTTTAAGTAGTCTTTTGGCTTCCACATATCCATCCTGTGGATGCATGTGTAGGCAGCTCCTCACAAGATCTTTAGGTTGCCCTGTGGTGTATTGTTCTAAAAAGTAGAGTCTATCTTGCTCGCTGGTGGTTCTATTTTCTATGCCATACTCGAAGGCTCGCATGAATGACCTAAAGTTCATAGGATCTCCGTTAAACATGGGAATCTCCCTGGTTGGGAGTAGCGCCAGATTCTGCTGTGAGACAAGTATATCTGCAATGTCGTTCTGCCTTGCCATGACATTTGATAGAACCTGGTCTGTTTGGGTTTGACCCTGTTGTCCTGCAGTAGCTCCAGATGGTTGTAGCTGAAGCTGCACAGGGTTCTGATGCTGATATGGAGCATGTGGTTGTTGCCAAGGTTGTGGCTGAGGTAGCACATATGGTGGTGGTCGATACTGTACAGGTGGTAGTGGCTGTATATATGGCTGTTTGGGTCTCACTACTTGTGGAGGCCTCTGTTGTTGTTGTTGTTGTTGTTGTTGTTGCTGTTGTTGTTGCCGTTGATGCTGTTGTGGTTGTTGCTGTTGTTGATGCTGTTGTGGTTGTTGCTGTTGTTGTTGTTGCTGTTGTTGCTGTTGTTGTTGTTGCTGTTGTTGTTGTTGTGGTTGCTGCTGTTGTTGTTGCTGTTGTTGTTGCTGATGTTGTTGTTGTCGCTGATGTTGTTGTTGTTGTTGTGGTTGCTGTTGTTGCTGCTGCTGTTGTTGATGCTGTTGTTGTTGCTGATGTTGTTGTTGTTGTTGTTGTGGTTGCTGTTGTTGCTGCTGCTGTTGTTGATGCTGTTGTTGTTGCTGATGTTGTTGTTGTTGTTGTTGTGGTTGCTGTTGTTGCTGCTGCTGTTGTTGATGCTGTTGTGGTTTGTGCGCCCATGCATACTGGTCCAAGAGCTGTCTTTGCACAGGGATTTTTGGAACAGCATTTATGGATGCATATTCTACCGTGGATTGCAATATCGGTAGTCCTTCTGAGGTGTCTAGAGCATGTGCTTGGTCAACATAATCATTCATACCATCTCTAGGTTGCATCTTGTACACATATCCGTCCTCTTGAGAGGGTGGCTGGTTAATTTGTGATGGATACCTCGTGGTTCTAGATGAGTTGGTTTGTGATAATGTCTCATACTCATCCAGTATCTTGAGTTTGGCCGCTGATACAGCCATGTCTGTGTCAAAGTCGAGTTTATCCTTCTCAGCCTTTAATTTAGCCTTGGCTTTAGCCTCCTGCAGACTTAAT
Organism: Notolepis coatsorum; assembly: GCF_963971535.1. Classification (NCBI taxonomy): domain Eukaryota; kingdom Metazoa; phylum Chordata; class Actinopteri; order Aulopiformes; family Paralepididae; genus Notolepis; species Notolepis coatsorum. The sequence goes on from NC_140166.1 coordinate 123,866,430, forward strand.
TCAGCTATGGCTTTAGCTTTATTTAGATTTGTTTCAACCTCTAATTCAGCCTCCTTTAGGCTAGCCTGCAGACTTAATTCAGCTATGGCTTTAGCTTTATTTAGATTTGTTTCAACCTCTAATTCAGCCTCCTTTAGGCTTATGGCTTGTCTGGCTGAAAGTGCAGCGGCCTTTGCCAGAATGGTGGCCCTCTCGTTTTCAGCCCTTCGACGGGCGGCAGATAACCTGGATGATTGGCTTTTACTTGATGATTTGGATGATTTGGATGATCTTGATGGGGCCCTGGAAACGCTATCCTCTGGGCCTATTGTAGCCTGAAGGTCCCTTTCCAGCTCATCTTGAGTCTCTACTGGAGACTCTTGGATCCTAGACCCAGCTGGACTTTGGGCTGGAGTTTGCCTTTCCTTATTCCCTTCCATCAACCATTTTTCCATCACATTAATAAATGCATTGAATTCATCTATTCTTGGTTTATACCGTTGTGTTTCATCCTCATCGCTTTCCTGTAAATACGGCTGTACAGACTCAATTGCTGACTTAAAAGCACTGAGTGTCTTATTGAACAGTGCCATGTCCGTTCTTACTCCTTGTTCATCATTTGATTTCATCATCAGAATAATCTCATTTTTCTTGCGGGTGCATGCTGCAAGCCTGGCTTTACGTGATGCCATTAGTTGTTTCAGCTCAATATCCGCTTGTGTCAAATCCATATTCTCTGTTTCAATATCCGACATCTTGTCTATATTTATCCACCAGTTCTTAAGACAGTTTTATAATTTGGCTTATATTCCACAGCGCCGTTTGCGCGCGCCACGTACGTGGTAGTGTCTATTCCATTCATACATTCTACTCACGCACGTTCCCTTTGATGTCCTCGAGCCGGGAGGGAAGATCCTCCCCTCTTGGTGGTGATGCCTTCGTTGATCGATCCTGTAGCTGATCACAGGCAGCGATGTCCTCGGGCTGTGATCATTCACTGTGCTGATGTGGATCGATTCCTTCCTGCTGATCGCTGATCTTTGATTGTCTCTCACAACAATGCTGGCCCCTTGTTGTCAGTCCTCTTGCGAGTCCTCCTCTGGTGTTGTGCTTATTGACGCGCGCCTCTGCCTTGGGTCGCGTCAATATCTGCGCGAGTCCTCTTTCACTTTATTGAAGCTGGTTGGGGTTCAATAAACGCGATTTTCTTACTAATGTAGCGGCAACATGCCAGAATGCCGCTTCTTGGTGTAGACGGGGAGTGAATCCATACGCGCTCAACGTCCAAAGAAATAGTTTTCCACACATTAAGCTCCGTTATCAGACACCGATGTGGTGACCCGATTTAATTAGAATAAGTAGGTTACATGGGAGGGTTGATCACAGTGATCCTAAAACGTCATATAACCTGGTCTAATTGCTTAAAGTGTAATCTAAACAGTTTCCGAAAGCGTCCTGAAGCGCTGAAGCGGTAAGAAAATCATATGCTTTCCCCATCGACTACCGCCCAACAGCTGATTCCTATCACCTATTTAATGATCTCTGCCGCGCCGTCGCCGATCACCCGACAGGTGCAGGTGATCCACTCACGGCGCAGCAGAGTCCACCCAACAGGCTGCACAGAATCATAACATTCCCCTCAATCATTACATTCCCATAAATTGTAACCTTCTATTGATAATAATAATGATAATAATGATAATAATAATAATAATAATAATAATCAATAACAAAAAACACTCATTCGGCCCTTACAGTACCTCTAGTCTAGATTATAGTTGATGCTCTGGTTGGAGGTACCTCTAGTCTAGATTACAGTTGATGCTCTGGTTGGAGCCTCTAGTCTAGATTACAGTTGATGCTCTGGTTGGAGCCTCTAGTCTAGATTATAGTTGATGCTCTGGTTGGAGGTACCTCTAGTCTAGATTATAGTTGATGCTCTGGTTGGAGGTGCCTCTAGTCTAGATTATAGTTGATGCTCTGGTTGGAGCCTCTAGTCTAGATTATAGTTGATGCTCTGGTTGGAGGTACCTCTAGTCTAGATTACAGTTGATGCTCTGGTTGGAGGTACCTCTAGTCTAGATTACAGTTGATGCTCTGGTTGGAGGTACCTCTAGTCTAGATTACAGTTGATGCTCTGGTTGGAGGTACCTCTAGTCTAGATTACAGTTGATGCTCTGGTTGGAGGTACCTCTAGTCTAGATTACAGTTGATGCTCTGGTTGGAGGTACCTCTAGTCTAGATTACAGTTGATGCTCTGGTTGGAGCCTCTAGTCTAGATTACAGTTGATGCTCTGGTTGGAGCCTCTAGTCTAGAATACAGTTGATGCTCTGGTTGGAGCCTCTAGTCTAGATTATAGTTGATGCTCTGGTTGGAGGTACCTCTAGTCTAGATTACAGTTGATGCTCTGGTTGGAGGTACCTCTAGTCTAGATTACAGTTGATGCTCTGGTTGGAGCCTCTAGTCTATATTACAGTTGATGCTCTGGTTGGAGGTACCTCTAGTCTAGATTACAGTTGATGCTCTGGTTGGAGCCTCTAGTCTAGATTACAGTTGATGCTCTGGTTGGAGGTACCTCTAGTCTAGATTACAGTTGATGCTCTGGTTGGAGCATCTAGTCTAGATTACAGTTGATGCTCTGGTTGGAGGTACCTCTAGTCTAGATTACAGTTGATGCTCTGGTTGGAGCCTCTAGTCTAGATTACAGTTGATGCTCTGGTTGGAGGTACCTCTAGTCTAGATTACAGTTGATGCTCTGGTTGGAGGTACCTCTAGTCTAGATTATAGTTGATGCTCTGGTTGGAGCCTCTAGTCTAGATTACAGTTGATGCTCTGGTTGGAGGTACCTCTAGTCTAGATTACAGTTGATGCTCTGGTTGGAGGTACCTCTAGTCTAGATTACAGTTGATGCTCTGGTTGGAGGTGCCTCTAGTCTAGATTATAGTTGATGCTCTGGTTGGAGGTACCTCTAGTCTAGATTACAGTTGATGCTCTCGTTGGAGGTACCTCTAGTCTAGATTACAGTTGATGCTCTGGTTGGAGCCTCTAGTCTAGATTACAGTTGATGCTCTGGTTGGAGCCTCTAGTCTAGATTACAGTTGATGCTCTGGTTGGAGGTACCTCTAGTCTAGATTACAGTTGATGCTCTGGTTGGAGGTGCCTCTAGTCTAGATTACAGTTGATGCTCTGGTTGGAGGTACCTCTAGTCTAGATTACAGTTGATGCTCTGGTTGGAGCCTCTAGTCTAGATTACAGTTGATGCTCTGGTTGGAGCCTCTAGTCTAGATTACAGTTGATGCTCTGGTTGGAGCCTCTAGTCTAGATTACAGTTGATGCTCTGGTTGGAGGTACCTCTAGTCTAGATTACAGTTGATGCTCTGGTTGGAGGTACCTCTAGTCTAGATTACAGTTGATGCTCTGGTTGGAGCCTCTAGTCTAGATTACAGTTGATGCTCTGGTTGGAGCCTCTAGTCTAGATTACAGTTGATGCTCTGGTTGGAGCCTCTAGTCTAGATTACAGTTGTTGCTCTGGTTGGAGGTACCTCTAGTCTAGATTACAGTTGATGCTCTGGTTGGAGCCTCTAGTCTAGATTACAGTTGATGCTCTGGTTGGAGGTACCTCTAGTCTAGATTACAGTTGATGCTCTGGTTGGAGGTGCCTCTAGTCTAGATTAGAGTTGATGCTCTGGTTGGAGGTACCTCTAGTCTAGATTACAGTTGATGCTCTGGTTGGAGGTACCTCTAGTCTAGATTACAGTTGATGCTCTGGTTGGAGCCTCTAGTCTAGATTACAGTTGATGCTCTGGTTGGAGCCTCTAGTCTAGATTACAGTTGATGCTCTGGTTGGAGCCTCTAGTCTAGATTACAGTTGATGCTCTGGTTGGAGGTACCTCTAGTCTAGATTACAGTTGATGCTCTGGTTGGAGGTACCTCTAGTCTAGATTACAGTTGATGCTCTGGTTGGAGCCTCTAGTCTAGATTACAGTTGATGCTCTGGTTGGAGGTACCTCTAGTCTAGATTACAGTTGATGCTCTGGTTGGAGGTGCCTCTAGTCTAGATTACAGTTGATGCTCTGGTTGGAGGTACCTCTAGTCTAGATTACAGTTGATGCTCTGGTTGGAGGTACCTCTAGTCTAGATTACAGTTGATGCTCTGGTTGGAGGTACCTCTAGTCTAGATTACAGTTGATGCTCTGGTTGGAGCATCTAGTCTAGATTACAGTTGATGCTCTGGTTGGAGGTACCTCTAGTCTAGATTACAGTTGATGCTCTGGTTGGAGCCTCTAGTCTAGATTACAGTTGATGCTCTGGTTGGAGGTGCCTCTAGTCTAGATTACAGTTGATGCTCTGGTTGGAGGTGCCTCTAGTCTAGATTACAGTTGATGCTCTGGTTGGAGCCTCTAGTCTAGATTACAGTTGATGCTCTGGTTGGAGGTACCTCTAGTCTAGATTACAGTTGATGCTCTGGTTGGAGGTGCCTCTAGTCTAGATTACAGTTGATGCTCTGGTTGGAGGTACCTCTAGTCTAGATTATAGTTGATGCTCTGGTTGGAGCCTCTAGTCTAGATTATAGTTGATGATCTGGTTGGAGCCTCTAGTCTAGATTACAGTTGATGCTCTGGTTGGAGGTACCTCTAGTCTAGATTACAGTTGATGCTCTGGTTGGAGGTACCTCTAGTCTAGATTACAGTTGATGCTCTGGTTGGAGGTACCTCTAGTCTAGATTACAGTTGATGCTCTGGTTGGAGCCTCTAGTCTAGATTACAGTTGATGCTCTGGTTGGAGGTACCTCTAGTCTAGATTACAGTTGATGATCTGGTTGGAGCCTCTAGTCTAGATTACAGTTGATGCTCTGGTTGGAGCCTCTAGTCTAGATTACAGTTGATGCTCTGGTTGGAGGTACCTCTAGTCTAGATTACAGTTGATACTCTGGTTGGAGGTACCTCTAGTCTAGATTACAGTTGATGCTCTGGTTGGAGCCTCTAGTCTAGATTACAGTTGATGCTCTGGTTGGAGCCTCTAGTCTAGATTACAGTTGATGCTCTGGTTGGAGGTGCCTCTAGTCTAGATTACAGTTGATGCTCTGGTTGGAGGTGCCTCTAGTCTAGATTACAGTTGATGCTCTGGTTGGAGGTGCCTCTAGTCTAGATTACAGTTGATGCTCTGGTTGGAGGTGCCTCTAGTCTAGATTACAGTTGATGCTCTGGTTGGAGGTACCTCTAGTCTAGATTACAGTTGATGCTCTGGTTGGAGGTGCCTCTAGTCTAGATTATAGTTGATGCTCTGGTTGGAGGTGCCTCTAGTCTAGATTACAGTTGATGCTCTGGTTGGAGGTACCTCTAGTCTAGATTACAGTTGATGCTCTGGTTGGAGGTGCCTCTAGTCTAGATTATAGTTGATCCTCTGGTTGGAGGTACCTCTAGTCTAGATTACAGTTGATGATCTGGTTGGAGCCTCTAGTCTAGATTATAGTTGATGCTCTGGTTGGAGCCTCTAGTCTAGATTACAGTTGATGCTCTGGTTGGAGGTACCTCTAGTCTAGATTACAGTTGATGCTCTGGTTGGAGCCTCTAGTCTAGATTACAGTTGATGCTCTGGTTGGAGGTACCTCTAGTCTAGATTACAGTTGATGCTCTGGTTGGAGCCTCTAGTCTAGATTACAGTTGATGCTCTGGTTGGAGGTACCTCTAGTCTAGATTATAGTTGATGCTCTGGTTGGAGCCTCTAGTCTAGATTACAGTTGATGCTCTGGTTGGAGCCTCTAGTCTAGATTACAGTTGATGCTCTGGTTGGAGGTACCTCTAGTCTAGATTACAGTTGATGCTCTGGTTGGAGCCTCTAGTCTAGATTACAGTTGATGCTCTGGTTGGAGGTACCTCTAGTCTAGATTATAGTTGATGCTCTGGTTGGAGGTGCCTCTAGTCTAGATTATAGTTGATGCTCTGGTTGGAGCCTCTAGTCTAGATTACAGTTGATGCTCTGGTTGGAGGTACCTCTAGTCTAGATTACAGTTGATGCTCTGGTTGGAGCCTCTAGTCTAGATTACAGTTGATGCTCTGGTTGGAGGTACCTCTAGTCTAGATTACAGTTGATGCTCTGGTTGGAGCCTCTAGTCTAGATTACAGTTGATGCTCTGGTTGGAGGTACCTCTAGTCTAGATTACAGTTGATGCTCTGGTTGGAGCCTCTAGTCTAGATTACAGTTGATGCTCTGGTTGGAGGTACCTCTAGTCTAGATTATAGTTGATGCTCTGGTTGGAGCCTCTAGTCTAGATTACAGTTGATGCTCTGGTTGGAGCCTCTAGTCTAGATTACAGTTGATGCTCTGGTTGGAGGTACCTCTAGTCTAGATTACAGTTGATGCTCTGGTTGGAGCCTCTAGTCTAGATTACAGTTGATGCTCTGGTTGGAGGTACCTCTAGTCTAGATTATAGTTGATGCTCTGGTTGGAGGTGCCTCTAGTCTAGATTATAGTTGATGCTCTGGTTGGAGCCTCTAGTCTAGATTACAGTTGATGCTCTGGTTGGAGGTACCTCTAGTCTAGATTACAGTTGATGCTCTGGTTGGAGGTGCCTCTAGTCTAGATTACAGTTGATGCTCTGGTTGGAGCCTCTAGTCTAGATTACAGTTGATGGTCTGGTTGGAGCCTCTAGTCTAGATTACAGTTGATGCTCTGGTTGGAGGTACCTCTAGTATAGATTACAGTTGATGCTCTGGTTGGAGGTACCTCTAGTCTAGATTACAGTTGATGCTCTGGTTGGAGCCTCTAGTCTAGATTACAGTCGATGCTCTGGTTGGAGCCTCTAGTCTAGATTACAGTTGATGCTCTGGTTGGAGCCTCTAGTCTAGATTACAGTTGATGCTCTGGTTGGAGGTACCTCTAGTCTAGATTACAGTTGATGCTCTGGTTGGAGGTACCTCTAGTCTAGATTACAGTAGATGCTCTGGTTGGAGGTACCTCTAGTCTAGATTACAGTTGATGCTCTGGTTGGAGGTGCCTCTAGTCTAGATTACAGTTGATGCTCTGGTTGGAGGTACCTCTAGTCTAGATTACAGTTGATGCTCTGGTTGGAGGTACCTCTAGTCTAGATTACAGTTGATGCTCTGGTTGGAGGTGCCTCTAGTCTAGATTACAGTTGATGCTCTGGTTGGAGGTACCTCTAGTCTAGATTACAGTTGATGCTCTGGTTGGAGGTTCCTCTAGTCTAGATTACAGTTGATGCTCTGGTTGGAGGTACCTCTAGTCTAGATTACAGTTGATGCTCTGGTTGGAGCCTCTAGTCTAGATTACAGTTGATGCTCTGGTTGGAGCCTCTAGTCTAGATTACAGTTGATGCTCTGGTTGGAGCCTCTAGTCTAGATTACAGTTGATGCTCTGGTTGGAGCCTCTAGTCTAGATTACAGTTGATGCTCTGGTTGGAGCCTCTAGTCTAGATTACAGTTGATGCTCTGGTTGGAGGTGCCTCTAGTCTAGATTACAGTTGATGCTCTGGTTGGAGCCTCTAGTCTAGATTACAGTTGATGCTCTGGTTGGAGGTGCCTCTAGTCTAGATTACAGTTGATGCTCTGGTTGGAGCCTCTAGTCTAGATTACAGTTGATGCTCTGGTTGGAGGTACCTCTAGTCTAGATTACAGTTGATGCTCTGGTTGGAGGTACCTCTAGTCTAGATTACAGTTGATGCTCTGGTTGGAGCCTCTAGTCTAGATTACAGTTGATGCTCAGGTTGGAGCCTCTAGTCTAGATTATAGTTGATGCTCTGGTTGGAGCCTCTAGTCTAGATTACAGTTGATGCTCTGGTTGGAGGTACCTCTAGTCTAGATTACAGTTGATGCTCTGGTTGGAGGTACCTCTAGTCTAGATTACAGTTGATGCTCTGGTTGGAGGTACCTCTAGTCTAGATTACAGTTGATGCTCTGGTTGGAGGTACCTCTAGTCTAGATTATAGTTGATGCTCTGGTTGGAGGTACCTCTAGTCTAGATTATAGTTGATGCTCTGGTTGGAGGTGCCTCTAGTCTAGATTACAGTTGATGCTCTGGTTGGAGGTGCCTCTAGTCTAGATTACAGTTGATGCTCTGGTTGGAGGTACCTCTAGTCTAGATTACAGTTGATGCTCTGGTTGGAGGTACCTCTAGTCTAGATTACAGTTGATGCTCTGGTTGGAGGTACCTCTAGTCTAGATTATAGTTGATGCTCTGGTTGGAGGTACCTCTAGTCTAGATTACAGTTGATGCTCTGGTTGGAGCCTCTAGTCTAGATTACAGTTGATGCTCTGGTTGGAGCCTCTAGTCTAGATTATAGTTGATGCTCTGGTTGGAGGTACCTCTAGTCTAGATTATAGTTGATGCTCTGGTTGGAGGTACCTCTAGTCTAGATTACAGTTGATGCTCTGGTTGGAGGTACCTCTAGTCTAGATTACAGTTGATGCTCTGGTTGGAGCCTCTAGTCTAGATTATAGTTGATGCTCTGGTTGGAGGTACCTCTAGTCTAGATTATAGTTGATGCTCTGGTTGGAGGTGCCTCTAGTCTAGATTACAGTTGATGCTCTGGTTGGAGGTACCTCTAGTCTAGATTACAGTTGATGCTCTGGTTGGAGCCTCTAGTCTAGATTACAGTTGATGCTCTGGTTGGAGCCTCTAGTCTAGATTACAGTTGATGCTCTGGTTGGAGCCTCTAGTCTAGATTACAGTTGATGCTCTGGTTGGAGGTACCTCTAGTCTAGATTACAGTTGATGCTCTGGTTGGAGCCTCTAGTCTAGATTACAGTTGATGCTCTGGTTGGAGGTACCTCTAGTCTAGATTACAGTTGATGCTCTGGTTGGAGGTACCTCTAGTCTAGATTACAGTTGATGCTCTGGTTGGAGGTACCTCTAGTCTAGATTATAGTTGATGCTCTGGTTGGAGGTACCTCTAGTCTAGATTATAGTTGATGCTCTGGTTGGAGGTGCCTCTAGTCTAGATCACAGTTGATGCTCTGGTTGGAGGTGCCTCTAGTCTAGATTACAGTTGATGCTCTGGTTGGAGGTACCTCTAGTCTAGATTATAGTTGATGCTCTGGTTGGAGGTACCTCTAGTCTAGATTACAGTTGATGCTCTGGTTGGAGGTACCTCTAGTCTAGATTACAGTTGATGCTCTGGTTGGAGCCTCTAGTCTAGATTACAGTTGATGCTCTGGTTGGAGGTGCCTCTAGTCTAGATTACAGTTGATGCTCTGGTTGGAGCCTCTAGTCTAGATTACAGTTGATGCTCTGGTTGGAGCCTCTAGTCTAGATTACAGTTGATGCTCTGGTTGGAGCCTCTAGTCTAGATTACAGTTGATGCTCTGGTTGGAGCCTCTAGTCTAGATTACAGTTGATGCTCTGGTTGGAGGTACCTCTAGTCTAGATTACAGTTGATGCTCTGGTTGGAGGTACCTCTAGTCTAGATTACAGTTGATGCTCTGGTTGGAGGTACCTCTAGTCTAGATTATAGTTGATGCTCTGGTTGGAGGTACCTCTAGTCTAGATTATAGTTGATGCTCTGGTTGGAGGTGCCTCTAGTCTAGATTACAGTTGATGCTCTGGTTGGAGGTACCTCTAGTCTAGATTACAGTTGATGCTCTGGTTGGAGGTACCTCTAGTCTAGATTATAGTTGATGCTCTGGTTGGAGGTACCTCTAGTCTAGATTACAGTTGATGCTCTGGTTGGAGCCTCTAGTCTAGATTACAGTTGATGCTCTGGTTGGAGCCTCTAGTCTAGATTATAGTTGATGCTCTGGTTGGAGGTACCTCTAGTCTAGATTATAGTTGATGCTCTGGTTGGAGGTGCCTCTAGTCTAGATTATAGTTGATGCTCTGGTTGGAGCCTCTAGTCTAGATTATAGTTGATGCTCTGGTTGGAGGTACCTCTAGTCTAGATTATAGTTGATGCTCTGGTTGGAGGTGCCTCTAGTCTAGATTACAGTTGATGCTCTGGTTGGAGGTACCTCTAGTCTAGATTACAGTTGATGCTCTGGTTGGAGGTACCTCTAGTCTAGATTATAGTTGATGCTCTGGTTGGAGGTACCTCTAGTCTAGATTACAGTTGATGCTCTGGTTGGAGCCTCTAGTCTAGATTACAGTTGATGCTCTGGTTGGAGCCTCTAGTCTAGATTATAGTTGATGCTCTGGTTGGAGGTACCTCTAGTCTAGATTATAGTTGATGCTCTGGTTGGAGGTGCCTCTAGTCTAGATTATAGTTGATGCTCTGGTTGGAGCCTCTAGTCTAGATTATAGTTGATGCTCTGGTTGGAGGTACCTCTAGTCTAGATTACAGTTGATGCTCTGGTTGGAGGTACCTCTAGTCTAGATTACAGTTGATGCTCTGGTTGGAGGTACCTCTAGTCTAGATTACAGTTGATGCTCTGGTTGGAGGTACCTCTAGTCTAGATTACAGTTGATGCTCTGGTTGGAGGTACCTCTAGTCTAGATTACAGTTGATGCTCTGGTTGGAGGTACCTCTAGTCTAGATTACAGTTGATGCTCTGGTTGGAGCCTCTAGTCTAGATTACAGTTGATGCTCTGGTTGGAGCCTCTAGTCTAGAATACAGTTGATGCTCTGGTTGGAGCCTCTAGTCTAGATTATAGTTGATGCTCTGGTTGGAGGTACCTCTAGTCTAGATTACAGTTGATGCTCTGGTTGGAGGTACCTCTATTCTAGATTACAGTTGATGCTCTGGTTGGAGCCTCTAGTCTATATTACAGTTGATGCTCTGGTTGGAGGTACCTCTAGTCTAGATTACAGTTGATGCTCTGGTTGGAGCCTCTAGTCTAGATTACAGTTGATGCTCTGGTTGGAGGTACCTCTAGTCTAGATTACAGTTGATGCTCTGGTTGGAGCATCTAGTCTAGATTACAGTTGATGCTCTGGTTGGAGGTACCTCTAGTCTAGATTACAGTTGATGCTCTGGTTGGAGCCTCTAGTCTAGATTACAGTTGATGCTCTGGTTGGAGGTACCTCTAGTCTAGATTACAGTTGATGCTCTGGTTGGAGGTACCTCTAGTCTAGATTATAGTTGATGCTCTGGTTGGAGCCTCTAGTCTAGATTACAGTTGATGCTCTGGTTGGAGGTACCTCTAGTCTAGATTACAGTTGATGCTCTGGTTGGAGGTACCTCTAGTCTAGATTACAGTTGATGCTCTGGTTGGAGGTGCCTCTAGTCTAGATTATAGTTGATGCTCTGGTTGGAGGTACCTCTAGTCTAGATTACAGTTGATGCTCTCGTTGGAGGTACCTCTAGTCTAGATTACAGTTGATGCTCTGGTTGGAGCCTCTAGTCTAGATTACAGTTGATGCTCTGGTTTCTAGTCTAGATTACAGTTGATGCTCTGGTTGGAGCCTCTAGTCTAGATTACAGTTGTTGCTCTGGTTGGAGGTACCTCTAGTCTAGATTACAGTTGATGCTCTGGTTGGAGCCTCTAGTCTAGATTACAGTTGATGCTCTGGTTGGAGGTACCTCTAGTCTAGATTACAGTTGATGCTCTGGTTGGAGGTGCCTCTAGTCTAGATTAGAGTTGATGCTCTGGTTGGAGGTACCTCTAGTCTAGATTACAGTTGATGCTCTGGTTGGAGGTACCTCTAGTCTAGATTACAGTTGATGATCTGGTTGGAGCCTCTAGTCTAGATTACAGTTGATGCTCTGGTTGGAGCCTCTAGTCTAGATTACAGTTGATGCTCTGGTTGGAGGTACCTCTAGTCTAGATTACAGTTGATACTCTGGTTGGAGGTACCTCTAGTCTAGATTACAGTTGATGCTCTGGTTGGAGCCTCTAGTCTAGATTACAGTTGATGCTCTGGTTGGAGCCTCTAGTCTAGATTACAGTTGATGCTCTGGTTGGAGGTGCCTCTAGTCTAGATTACAGTTGATGCTCTGGTTGGAGGTGCCTCTAGTCTAGATTACAGTTGATGCTCTGGTTGGAGGTGCCTCTAGTCTAGATTACAGTTGATGCTCTGGTTGGAGGTGCCTCTAGTCTAGATTACAGTTGATGCTCTGGTTGGAGGTACCTCTAGTCTAGATTACAGTTGATGCTCTGGTTGGAGGTGCCTCTAGTCTAGATTATAGTTGATGCTCTGGTTGGAGGTGCCTCTAGTCTAGATTACAGTTGATGCTCTGGTTGGAGGTACCTCTAGTCTAGATTACAGTTGATGCTCTGGTTGGAGGTGCCTCTAGTCTAGATTATAGTTGATCCTCTGGTTGGAGGTACCTCTAGTCTAGATTACAGTTGATGATCTGGTTGGAGCCTCTAGTCTAGATTATAGTTGATGCTCTGGTTGGAGCCTCTAGTCTAGATTACAGTTGATGCTCTGGTTGGAGGTACCTCTAGTCTAGATTACAGTTGATGCTCTGGTTGGAGCCTCTAGTCTAGATTACAGTTGATGCTCTGGTTGGAGGTACCTCTAGTCTAGATTACAGTTGATGCTCTGGTTGGAGCCTCTAGTCTAGATTACAGTTGATGCTCTGGTTGGAGGTACCTCTAGTCTAGATTATAGTTGATGCTCTGGTTGGAGCCTCTAGTCTAGATTACAGTTGATGCTCTGGTTGGAGCCTCTAGTCTAGATTACAGTTGATGCTCTGGTTGGAGGTACCTCTAGTCTAGATTACAGTTGATGCTCTGGTTGGAGCCTCTAGTCTAGATTACAGTTGATGCTCTGGTTGGAGGTACCTCTAGTCTAGATTATAGTTGATGCTCTGGTTGGAGGTGCCTCTAGTCTAGATTATAGTTGATGCTCTGGTTGGAGCCTCTAGTCTAGATTACAGTTGATGCTCTGGTTGGAGGTACCTCTAGTCTAGATTACAGTTGATGCTCTGGTTGGAGCCTCTAGTCTAGATTACAGTTGATGCTCTGGTTGGAGGTACCTCTAGTCTAGATTACAGTTGATGCTCTGGTTGGAGCCTCTAGTCTAGATTACAGTTGATGCTCTGGTTGGAGGTACCTCTAGTCTAGATTACAGTTGATGCTCTGGTTGGAGCCTCTAGTCTAGATTACAGTTGATGCTCTGGTTGGAGGTACCTCTAGTCTAGATTATAGTTGATGCTCTGGTTGGAGCCTCTAGTCTAGATTACAGTTGATGCTCTGGTTGGAGCCTCTAGTCTAGATTACAGTTGATGCTCTGGTTGGAGGTACCTCTAGTCTAGATTACAGTTGATGCTCTGGTTGGAGCCTCTAGTCTAGATTACAGTTGATGCTCTGGTTGGAGGTACCTCTAGTCTAGATTATAGTTGATGCTCTGGTTGGAGGTGCCTCTAGTCTAGATTATAGTTGATGCTCTGGTTGGAGCCTCTAGTCTAGATTACAGTTGATGCTCTGGTTGGAGGTACCTCTAGTCTAGATTACAGTTGATGCTCTGGTTGGAGGTGCCTCTAGTCTAGATTACAGTTGATGCTCTGGTTGGAGCCTCTAGTCTAGATTACAGTTGATGGTCTGGTTGGAGCCTCTAGTCTAGATTACAGTTGATGCTCTGGTTGGAGGTACCTCTAGTATAGATTACAGTTGATGCTCTGGTTGGAGGTACCTCTAGTCTAGATTACAGTTGATGCTCTGGTTGGAGCCTCTAGTCTAGATTACAGTCAATGCTCTGGTTGGAGCCTCTAGTCTAGATTACAGTTGATGCTCTGGTTGGAGCCTCTAGTCTAGATTACAGTTGATGCTCTGGTTGGAGGTACCTCTAGTCTAGATTACAGTTGATGCTCTGGTTGGAGGTACCTCTAGTCTAGATTACAGTAGATGCTCTGGTTGGAGGTACCTCTAGTCTAGATTACAGTTGATGCTCTGGTTGGAGGTGCCTCTAGTCTAGATTACAGTTGATGCTCTGGTTGGAGGTACCTCTAGTCTAGATTACAGTTGATGCTCTGGTTGGAGGTACCTCTAGTCTAGATTACAGTTGATGCTCTGGTTGGAGGTGCCTCTAGTCTAGATTACAGTTGATGCTCTTGTTGGAGGTACCTCTAGTCTAGATTACAGTTGATGCTCTGGTTGGAGGTTCCTCTAGTCTAGATTACAGTTGATGCTCTGGTTGGAGGTACCTCTAGTCTAGATTACAGTTGATGCTCTGGTTGGAGCCTCTAGTCTAGATTACAGTTGATGCTCTGGTTGGAGCCTCTAGTCTAGATTACAGTTGATGCTCTGGTTGGAGCCTCTAGTCTAGATTACAGTTGATGCTCTGGTTGGAGCCTCTAGTCTAGATTACAGTTGATGCTCTGGTTGGAGCCTCTAGTCTAGATTACAGTTGATGCTCTGGTTGGAGGTGCCTCTAGTCTAGATTACAGTTGATGCTCTGGTTGGAGCCTCTAGTCTAGATTACAGTTGATGCTCTGGTTGGAGGTGCCTCTAGTCTAGATTACAGTTGATGCTCTGGTTGGAGCCTCTAGTCTAGATTACAGTTGATGCTCTGGTTGGAGGTACCTCTAGTCTAGATTACAGTTGATGCTCTGGTTGGAGGTACCTCTAGTCTAGATTACAGTTGATGCTCTGGTTGGAGCCTCTAGTCTAGATTACAGTTGATGCTCAGGTTGGAGCCTCTAGTCTAGATTATAGTTGATGCTCTGGTTGGAGCCTCTAGTCTAGATTACAGTTGATGCTCTGGTTGGAGGTACCTCTAGTCTAGATTACAGTTGATGCTCTGGTTGGAGGTACCTCTAGTCTAGATTACAGTTGATGCTCTGGTTGGAGGTACCTCTAGTCTAGATTACAGTTGATGCTCTGGTTGGAGGTACCTCTAGTCTAGATTATAGTTGATGCTCTGGTTGGAGGTACCTCTAGTCTAGATTATAGTTGATGCTCTGGTTGGAGGTGCCTCTAGTCTAGATTACAGTTGATGCTCTGGTTGGAGGTGCCTCTAGTCTAGATTACAGTTGATGCTCTGGTTGGAGGTACCTCTAGTCTAGATTACAGTTGATGCTCTGGTTGGAGGTACCTCTAGTCTAGATTACAGTTGATGCTCTGGTTGGAGGTACCTCTAGTCTAGATTATAGTTGATGCTCTGGTTGGAGGTACCTCTAGTCTAGATTACAGTTGATGCTCTGGTTGGAGCCTCTAGTCTAGATTACAGTTGATGCTCTGGTTGGAGCCTCTAGTCTAGATTATAGTTGATGCTCTGGTTGGAGGTACCTCTAGTCTAGATTATAGTTGATGCTCTGGTTGGAGGTACCTCTAGTCTAGATTACAGTTGATGCTCTGGTTGGAGGTACCTCTAGTCTAGATTACAGTTGATGCTCTGGTTGGAGCCTCTAGTCTAGATTATAGTTGATGCTCTGGTTGGAGGTACCTCTAGTCTAGATTATAGTTGATGCTCTGGTTGGAGGTGCCTCTAGTCTAGATTACAGTTGATGCTCTGGTTGGAGGTACCTCTAGTCTAGATTACAGTTGATGCTCTGGTTGGAGCCTCTAGTCTAGATTACAGTTGATGCTCTGGTTGGAGCCTCTAGTCTAGATTACAGTTGATGCTCTGGTTGGAGCCTCTAGTCTAGATTACAGTTGATGCTCTGGTTGGAGGTACCTCTAGTCTAGATTACAGTTGATGCTCTGGTTGGAGCCTCTAGTCTAGATTACAGTTGATGCTCTGGTTGGAGGTACCTCTAGTCTAGATTACAGTTGATGCTCTGGTTGGAGGTACCTCTAGTCTAGATTACAGTTGATGCTCTGGTTGGAGGTACCTCTAGTCTAGATTATAGTTGATGCTCTGGTTGGAGGTACCTCTAGTCTAGATTATAGTTGATGCTCTGGTTGGAGGTGCCTCTAGTCTAGATCACAGTTGATGCTCTGGTTGGAGGTGCCTCTAGTCTAGATTACAGTTGATGCTCTGGTTGGAGGTACCTCTAGTCTAGATTATAGTTGATGCTCTGGTTGGAGGTACCTCTAGTCTAGATTACAGTTGATGCTCTGGTTGGAGGTACCTCTAGTCTAGATTACAGTTGATGCTCTGGTTGGAGCCTCTAGTCTAGATTACAGTTGATGCTCTGGTTGGAGGTGCCTCTAGTCTAGATTACAGTTGATGCTCTGGTTGGAGCCTCTAGTCTAGATTACAGTTGATGCTCTGGTTGGAGCCTCTAGTCTAGATTACAGTTGATGCTCTGGTTGGAGCCTCTAGTCTAGATTACAGTTGATGCTCTGGTTGGAGCCTCTAGTCTAGATTACAGTTGATGCTCTGGTTGGAGGTACCTCTAGTCTAGATTACAGTTGATGCTCTGGTTGGAGGTACCTCTAGTCTAGATTACAGTTGATGCTCTGGTTGGAGGTACCTCTAGTCTAGATTATAGTTGATGCTCTGGTTGGAGGTACCTCTAGTCTAGATTATAGTTGATGCTCTGGTTGGAGGTGCCTCTAGTCTAGATTACAGTTGATGCTCTGGTTGGAGGTACCTCTAGTCTAGATTACAGTTGATGCTCTGGTTGGAGGTACCTCTAGTCTAGATTATAGTTGATGCTCTGGTTGGAGGTACCTCTAGTCTAGATTACAGTTGATGCTCTGGTTGGAGCCTCTAGTCTAGATTATAGTTGATGCTCTGGTTGGAGGTACCTCTAGTCTAGATTATAGTTGATGCTCTGGTTGGAGGTGCCTCTAGTCTAGATTATAGTTGATGCTCTGGTTGGAGCCTCTAGTCTAGATTACAGTTGATGCTCTGGTTGGAGGTACCTCTAGTCTAGATTACAGTTGATGCTCTGGTTGGAGGTACCTCTAGTCTAGATTACAGTTGATGCTCTGGTTGGAGGTACCTCTAGTCTAGATTACAGTTGATGCTCTGGTTGGAGCCTCTAGTCTAGATTACAGTTGATGCTCTGGTTGGAGCCTCTAGTCTAGAATACAGTTGATGCTCTGGTTGGAGCCTCTAGTCTAGATTATAGTTGATGCTCTGGTTGGAGGTACCTCTAGTCTAGATTACAGTTGATGCTCTGGTTGGAGGTACCTCTATTCTAGATTACAGTTGATGCTCTGGTTGGAGCCTCTAGTCTATATTACAGTTGATGCTCTGGTTGGAGGTACCTCTAGTCTAGATTACAGTTGATGCTCTGGTTGGAGCCTCTAGTCTAGATTACAGTTGATGCTCTGGTTGGAGGTACCTCTAGTCTAGATTACAGTTGATGCTCTGGTTGGAGCATCTAGTCTAGATTACAGTTGATGCTCTGGTTGGAGGTACCTCTAGTCTAGATTACAGTTGATGCTCTGGTTGGAGCCTCTAGTCTAGATTACAGTTGATGCTCTGGTTGGAGGTACCTCTAGTCTAGATTACAGTTGATGCTCTGGTTGGAGGTACCTCTAGTCTAGATTATAGTTGATGCTCTGGTTGGAGCCTCTAGTCTAGATGATTACAGTTGATGCTCTGGTTGGAGCCTCTAGTCTAGATTACAGTTGATGCTCTGGTTGGAGGTACCTCTAGTCTAGATTACAGTTGATGCTCTGGTTGGAGGTACCTCTAGTCTAGATTATAGTTGATGCTCTGGTTGGAGCCTCTAGTCTAGATTACAGTTGATGCTCTGGTTGGAGGTACCTCTAGTCTAGATTACAGTTGATGCTCTGGTTGGAGGTACCTCTAGTCTAGATTACAGTTGATGCTCTGGTTGGAGGTGCCTCTAGTCTAGATTATAGTTGATGCTCTGGTTGGAGGTACCTCTAGTCTAGATTACAGTTGATGCTCTCGTTGGAGGTACCTCTAGTCTAGATTACAGTTGATGCTCTGGTTGGAGCCTCTAGTCTAGATTACAGTTGATGCTCTGGTTGGAGCCTCTAGTCTAGATTACAGTTGATGCTCTGGTTGGAGGTACCTCTAGTCTAGATTACAGTTGATGCTCTGGTTGGAGGTGCCTCTAGTCTAGATTACAGTTGATGCTCTGGTTGGAGGTACCTCTAGTCTAGATTACAGTTGATGCTCTGGTTGGAGCCTCTAGTCTAGATTACAGTTGATGCTCTGGTTGGAGCCTCTAGTCTAGATTACAGTTGATGCTCTGGTTGGAGCCTCTAGTCTAGATTACAGTTGATGCTCTGGTTGGAGGTACCTCTAGTCTAGATTACAGTTGATGCTCTGGTTGGAGGTACCTCTAGTCTAGATTACAGTTGATGCTCTGGTTGGAGCCTCTAGTCTAGATTACAGTTGATGCTCTGGTTGGAGCCTCTAGTCTAGATTACAGTTGATGCTCTGGTTGGAGCCTCTAGTCTAGATTACAGTTGTTGCTCTGGTTGGAGGTACCTCTAGTCTAGATTACAGTTGATGCTCTGGTTGGAGCCTCTAGTCTAGATTACAGTTGATGCTCTGGTTGGAGGTACCTCTAGTCTAGATTACAGTTGATGCTCTGGTTGGAGGTGCCTCTAGTCTAGATTAGAGTTGATGCTCTGGTTGGAGGTACCTCTAGTCTAGATTACAGTTGATGCTCTGGTTGGAGGTACCTCTAGTCTAGATTACAGTTGATGCTCTGGTTGGAGCCTCTAGTCTAGATTACAGTTGATGCTCTGGTTGGAGCCTCTAGTCTAGATTATAGTTGATGCTCTGGTTGGAGGTACCTCTAGTCTAGATTATAGTTGATGCTCTGGTTGGAGGTGCCTCTAGTCTAGATTATAGTTGATGCTCTGGTTGGAGCCTCTAGTCTAGATTATAGTTGATGCTCTGGTTGGAGGTACCTCTAGTCTAGATTACAGTTGATGCTCTGGTTGGAGGTACCTCTAGTCTAGATTACAGTTGATGCTCTGGTTGGAGGTACCTCTAGTCTAGATTACAGTTGATGCTCTGGTTGGAGGTACCTCTAGTCTAGATTACAGTTGATGCTCTGGTTGGAGGTACCTCTAGTCTAGATTACAGTTGATGCTCTGGTTGGAGGTACCTCTAGTCTAGATTACAGTTGATGCTCTGGTTGGAGCCTCTAGTCTAGATTACAGTTGATGCTCTGGTTGGAGCCTCTAGTCTAGAATACAGTTGATGCTCTGGTTGGAGCCTCTAGTCTAGATTATAGTTGATGCTCTGGTTGGAGGTACCTCTAGTCTAGATTACAGTTGATGCTCTGGTTGGAGGTACCTCTAGTCTAGATTACAGTTGATGCTCTGGTTGGAGCCTCTAGTCTATATTACAGTTGATGCTCTGGTTGGAGGTACCTCTAGTCTAGATTACAGTTGATGCTCTGGTTGGAGCCTCTAGTCTAGATTACAGTTGATGCTCTGGTTGGAGGTACCTCTAGTCTAGATTACAGTTGATGCTCTGGTTGGAGCATCTAGTCTAGATTACAGTTGATGCTCTGGTTGGAGGTACCTCTAGTCTAGATTACAGTTGATGCTCTGGTTGGAGCCTCTAGTCTAGATTACAGTTGATGCTCTGGTTGGAGGTACCTCTAGTCTAGATTACAGTTGATGCTCTGGTTGGAGGTACCTCTAGTCTAGATTATAGTTGATGCTCTGGTTGGAGCCTCTAGTCTAGATTACAGTTGATGCTCTGGTTGGAGGTACCTCTAGTCTAGATTACAGTTGATGCTCTGGTTGGAGGTACCTCTAGTCTAGATTACAGTTGATGCTCTGGTTGGAGGTGCCTCTAGTCTAGATTATAGTTGATGCTCTGGTTGGAGGTACCTCTAGTCTAGATTACAGTTGATGCTCTCGTTGGAGGTACCTCTAGTCTAGATTACAGTTGATGCTCTGGTTGGAGCCTCTAGTCTAGATTACAGTTGATGCTCTGGTTGGAGCCTCTAGTCTAGATTACAGTTGATGCTCTGGTTGGAGGTACCTCTAGTCTAGATTACAGTTGATGCTCTGGTTGGAGGTGCCTCTAGTCTAGATTACAGTTGATGCTCTGGTTGGAGGTACCTCTAGTCTAGATTACAGTTGATGCTCTGGTTGGAGCCTCTAGTCTAGATTACAGTTGATGCTCTGGTTGGAGCCTCTAGTCTAGATTACAGTTGATGCTCTGGTTGGAGCCTCTAGTCTAGATTACAGTTGATGCTCTGGTTGGAGGTACCTCTAGTCTAGATTACAGTTGATGCTCTGGTTGGAGGTACCTCTAGTCTAGATTACAGTTGATGCTCTGGTTGGAGCCTCTAGTCTAGATTACAGTTGATGCTCTGGTTGGAGCCTCTAGTCTAGATTACAGTTGATGCTCTGGTTGGAGCCTCTAGTCTAGATTACAGTTGTTGCTCTGGTTGGAGGTACCTCTAGTCTAGATTACAGTTGATGCTCTGGTTGGAGCCTCTAGTCTAGATTACAGTTGATGCTCTGGTTGGAGGTACCTCTAGTCTAGATTACAGTTGATGCTCTGGTTGGAGGTGCCTCTAGTCTAGATTAGAGTTGATGCTCTGGTTGGAGGTACCTCTAGTCTAGATTACAGTTGATGCTCTGGTTGGAGGTACCTCTAGTCTAGATTACAGTTGATGCTCTGGTTGGAGCCTCTAGTCTAGATTACAGTTGATGCTCTGGTTGGAGCCTCTAGTCTAGATTACAGTTGATGCTCTGGTTGGAGCCTCTAGTCTAGATTACAGTTGATGCTCTGGTTGGAGGTACCTCTAGTCTAGATTACAGTTGATGCTCTGGTTGGAGGTACCTCTAGTCTAGATTACAGTTGATGCTCTGGTTGGAGCCTCTAGTCTAGATTACAGTTGATGCTCTGATTGGAGGTACCTCTAGTCTAGATTACAGTTGATGCTCTGGTTGGAGGTGCCTCTAGTCTAGATTACAGTTGATGCTCTGGTTGGAGGTACCTCTAGTCTAGATTACAGTTGATGCTCTGGTTGGAGGTACCTCTAGTCTAGATTACAGTTGATGCTCTGGTTGGAGGTACCTCTAGTCTAGATTACAGTTGATGCTCTGGTTGGAGCATCTAGTCTAGATTACAGTTGATGCTCTGGTTGGAGGTACCTCTAGTCTAGATTACAGTTGATGCTCTGGTTGGAGCCTCTAGTCTAGATTACAGTTGATGCTCTGGTTGGAGGTGCCTCTAGTCTAGATTACAGTTGATGCTCTGGTTGGAGGTGCCTCTAGTCTAGATTACAGTTGATGCTCTGGTTGGAGCCTCTAGTCTAGATTACAGTTGATGCTCTGGTTGGAGGTACCTCTAGTCTAGATTACAGTTGATGCTCTGGTTGGAGGTGCCTCTAGTCTAGATTACAGTTGATGCTCTGGTTGGAGGTACCTCTAGTCTAGATTATAGTTGATGCTCTGGTTGGAGCCTCTAGTCTAGATTATAGTTGATGATCTGGTTGGAGCCTCTAGTCTAGATTACAGTTGATGCTCTGGTTGGAGGTACCTCTAGTCTAGATTACAGTTGATGCTCTGGTTGGAGGTACCTCTAGTCTAGATTACAGTTGATGCTCTGGTTGGAGGTACCTCTAGTCTAGATTACAGTTGATGCTCTGGTTGGAGCCTCTAGTCTAGATTACAGTTGATGCTCTGGTTGGAGGTACCTCTAGTCTAGATTACAGTTGATGATCTGGTTGGAGCCTCTAGTCTAGATTACAGTTGATGCTCTGGTTGGAGCCTCTAGTCTAGATTACAGTTGATGCTCTGGTTGGAGGTACCTCTAGTCTAGATTACAGTTGATACTCTGGTTGGAGGTACCTCTAGTCTAGATTACAGTTGATGCTCTGGTTGGAGCCTCTAGTCTAGATTACAGTTGATGCTCTGGTTGGAGCCTCTAGTCTAGATTACAGTTGATGCTCTGGTTGGAGGTGCCTCTAGTCTAGATTACAGTTGATGCTCTGGTTGGAGGTGCCTCTAGTCTAGATTACAGTTGATGCTCTGGTTGGAGGTGCCTCTAGTCTAGATTACAGTTGATGCTCTGGTTGGAGGTGCCTCTAGTCTAGATTACAGTTGATGCTCTGGTTGGAGGTACCTCTAGTCTAGATTACAGTTGATGCTCTGGTTGGAGGTACCTCTAGTCTAGATTACAGTTGATGCTCTGGTTGGAGGTGCCTCTAGTCTAGATTATAGTTGATGCTCTGGTTGGAGGTGCCTCTAGTCTAGATTACAGTTGATGCTCTGGTTGGAGGTACCTCTAGTCTAGATTACAGTTGATGCTCTGGTTGGAGGTGCCTCTAGTCTAGATTATAGTTGATCCTCTGGTTGGAGGTACCTCTAGTCTAGATTACAGTTGATGATCTGGTTGGAGCCTCTAGTCTAGATTATAGTTGATGCTCTGGTTGGAGCCTCTAGTCTAGATTACAGTTGATGCTCTGGTTGGAGGTACCTCTAGTCTAGATTACAGTTGATGCTCTGGTTGGAGCCTCTAGTCTAGATTACAGTTGATGCTCTGGTTGGAGGTACCTCTAGTCTAGATTACAGTTGATGCTCTGGTTGGAGCCTCTAGTCTAGATTACAGTTGATGCTCTGGTTGGAGGTACCTCTAGTCTAGATTATAGTTGATGCTCTGGTTGGAGCCTCTAGTCTAGATTACAGTTGATGCTCTGGTTGGAGCCTCTAGTCTAGATTACAGTTGATGCTCTGGTTGGAGGTACCTCTAGTCTAGATTACAGTTGATGCTCTGGTTGGAGCCTCTAGTCTAGATTACAGTTGATGCTCTGGTTGGAGGTACCTCTAGTCTAGATTATAGTTGATGCTCTGGTTGGAGGTGCCTCTAGTCTAGATTATAGTTGATGCTCTGGTTGGAGCCTCTAGTCTAGATTACAGTTGATGCTCTGGTTGGAGGTACCTCTAGTCTAGATTACAGTTGATGCTCTGGTTGGAGCCTCTAGTCTAGATTACAGTTGATGCTCTGGTTGGAGGTACCTCTAGTCTAGATTACAGTTGATGCTCTGGTTGGAGCCTCTAGTCTAGATTACAGTTGATGCTCTGGTTGGAGGTACCTCTAGTCTAGATTACAGTTGATGCTCTGGTTGGAGCCTCTAGTCTAGATTACAGTTGATGCTCTGGTTGGAGGTACCTCTAGTCTAGATTATAGTTGATGCTCTGGTTGGAGCCTCTAGTCTAGATTACAGTTGATGCTCTGGTTGGAGCCTCTAGTCTAGATTACAGTTGATGCTCTGGTTGGAGGTACCTCTAGTCTAGATTACAGTTGATGCTCTGGTTGGAGCCTCTAGTCTAGATTACAGTTGATGCTCTGGTTGGAGGTACCTCTAGTCTAGATTATAGTTGATGCTCTGGTTGGAGGTGCCTCTAGTCTAGATTATAGTTGATGCTTAGCCTCTAGTCTAGATTACAGTTGATGCTCTGGTTGGAGGTACCTCTAGTCTAGATTACAGTTGATGCTCTGGTTGGAGGTGCCTCTAGTCTAGATTACAGTTGATGCTCTGGTTGGAGCCTCTAGTCTAGATTACAGTTGATGGTCTGGTTGGAGCCTCTAGTCTAGATTACAGTTGATGCTCTGGTTGGAGGTACCTCTAGTATAGATTACAGTTGATGCTCTGGTTGGAGGTACCTCTAGTCTAGATTACAGTTGATGCTCTGGTTGGAGCCTCTAGTCTAGATTACAGTCGATGCTCTGGTTGGAGCCTCTAGTCTAGATTACAGTTGATGCTCTGGTTGGAGCCTCTAGTCTAGATTACAGTTGATGCTCTGGTTGGAGGTACCTCTAGTCTAGATTACAGTTGATGCTCTGGTTGGAGGTACCTCTAGTCTAGATTACAGTTGATGCTCTGGTTGGAGGTGCCTCTAGTCTAGATTACAGTTGATGCTCTGGTTGGAGGTACCTCTAGTCTAGATTACAGTTGATGCTCTGGTTGGAGGTACCTCTAGTCTAGATTACAGTTGATGCTCTGGTTGGAGGTGCCTCTAGTCTAGATTACAGTTGATGCTCTGGTTGGAGGTACCTCTAGTCTAGATTACAGTTGATGCTCTGGTTGGAGGTTCCTCTAGTCTAGATTACAGTTGATGCTCTGGTTGGAGGTACCTCTAGTCTAGATTACAGTTGATGCTCTGGTTGGAGCCTCTAGTCTAGATTACAGTTGATGCTCTGGTTGGAGCCTCTAGTCTAGATTACAGTTGATGCTCTGGTTGGAGCCTCTAGTCTAGATTACAGTTGATGCTCTGGTTGGACGTTCCTCTAGTCTAGATTACAGTTGATGCTCTGGTTGGAGGTACCTCTAGTCTAGATTACAGTTGATGCTCTGGTTGGAGCCTCTAGTCTAGATTACAGTTGATGCTCTGGTTGGAGCCTCTAGTCTAGATTACAGTTGATGCTCTGGTTGGAGGTGCCTCTAGTCTAGATTACAGTTGATGCTCTGGTTGGAGGTACCTCTAGTCTAGATTACAGTTGATGCTCTGGTTGGAGCCTCTAGTCTAGATTACAGTTGATGCTCAGGTTGGAGCCTCTAGTCTAGATTATAGTTGATGCTCTGGTTGGAGCCTCTAGTCTAGATTACAGTTGATGCTCTGGTTGGAGGTACCTCTAGTCTAGATTACAGTTGATGCTCTGGTTGGAGGTACCTCTAGTCTAGATTACAGTTGATGCTCTGGTTGGAGGTACCTCTAGTCTAGATTACAGTTGATGCTCTGGTTGGAGGTACCTCTAGTCTAGATTATAGTTGATGCTCTGGTTGGAGGTACCTCTAGTCTAGATTATAGTTGATGCTCTGGTTGGAGGTGCCTCTAGTCTAGATTACAGTTGATGCTCTGGTTGGAGGTGCCTCTAGTCTAGATTACAGTTGATGCTCTGGTTGGAGGTACCTCTAGTCTAGATTACAGTTGATGCTCTGGTTGGAGGTACCTCTAGTCTAGATTACAGTTGATGCTCTGGTTGGAGGTACCTCTAGTCTAGATTATAGTTGATGCTCTGGTTGGAGGTACCTCTAGTCTAGATTACAGTTGATGCTCTGGTTGGAGCCTCTAGTCTAGATTACAGTTGATGCTCTGGTTGGAGCCTCTAGTCTAGATTATAGTTGATGCTCTGGTTGGAGGTACCTCTAGTCTAGATTATAGTTGATGCTCTGGTTGGAGGTACCTCTAGTCTAGATTACAGTTGATGCTCTGGTTGGAGGTACCTCTAGTCTAGATTACAGTTGATGCTCTGGTTGGAGCCTCTAGTCTAGATTATAGTTGATGCTCTGGTTGGAGGTACCTCTAGTCTAGATTATAGTTGATGCTCTGGTTGGAGGTGCCTCTAGTCTAGATTACAGTTGATGCTCTGGTTGGAGGTACCTCTAGTCTAGATTACAGTTGATGCTCTGGTTGGAGCCTCTAGTCTAGATTACAGTTGATGCTCTGGTTGGAGCCTCTAGTCTAGATTACAGTTGATGCTCTGGTTGGAGCCTCTAGTCTAGATTACAGTTGATGCTCTGGTTGGAGGTACCTCTAGTCTAGATTACAGTTGATGCTCTGGTTGGAGCCTCTAGTCTAGATTACAGTTGATGCTCTGGTTGGAGGTACCTCTAGTCTAGATTACAGTTGATGCTCTGGTTGGAGGTACCTCTAGTCTAGATTACAGTTGATGCTCTGGTTGGAGCCTCTAGTCTAGATTACAGTTGATGCTCTGGTTGGAGGTACCTCTAGTCTAGATTACAGTTGATGCTCTGGTTGGAGCCTCTAGTCTAGATTACAGTTGATGCTCTGGTTGGAGGTACCTCTAGTCTAGATTACAGTTGATGCTCTGGTTGGAGCCTCTAGTCTAGATTACAGTTGATGCTCTGGTTGGAGGTACCTCTAGTCTAGATTATAGTTGATGCTCTGGTTGGAGCCTCTAGTCTAGATTACAGTTGATGCTCTGGTTGGAGCCTCTAGTCTAGATTACAGTTGATGCTCTGGTTGGAGGTACCTCTAGTCTAGATTACAGTTGATGCTCTGGTTGGAGCCTCTAGTCTAGATTACAGTTGATGCTCTGGTTGGAGGTACCTCTAGTCTAGATTATAGTTGATGCTCTGGTTGGAGGTTCCTCTAGTCTAGATTATAGTTGATGCTTAGCCTCTAGTCTAGATTACAGTTGATGCTCTGGTTGGAGGTACCTCTAGTCTAGATTACAGTTGATGCTCTGGTTGGAGGTGCCTCTAGTCTAGATTACAGTTGATGCTCTGGTTGGAGCCTCTAGTCTAGATTACAGTTGATGGTCTGGTTGGAGCCTCTAGTCTAGATTACAGTTGATGCTCTGGTTGGAGGTACCTCTAGTATAGATTACAGTTGATGCTCTGGTTGGAGGTACCTCTAGTCTAGATTACAGTTGATGCTCTGGTTGGAGCCTCTAGTCTAGATTACAGTCGATGCTCTGGTTGGAGCCTCTAGTCTAGATTACAGTTGATGCTCTGGTTGGAGCCTCTAGTCTAGATTACAGTTGATGCTCTGGTTGGAGGTACCTCTAGTCTAGATTACAGTTGATGCTCTGGTTGGAGGTACCTCTAGTCTAGATTACAGTTGATGCTCTGGTTGGATGTACCTCTAGTCTAGATTACAGTTGATGCTCTGGTTGGAGGTGCCTCTAGTCTAGATTACAGTTGATGCTCTGGTTGGAGGTACCTCTAGTCTAGATTACAGTTGATGCTCTGGTTGGAGGTACCTCTAGTCTAGATTACAGTTGATGCTCTGGTTGGAGGTGCCTCTAGTCTAGATTACAGTTGATGCTCTGGTTGGAGGTACCTCTAGTCTAGATTACAGTTGATGCTCTGGTTGGAGGTTCCTCTAGTCTAGATTACAGTTGATGCTCTGGTTGGAGGTACCTCTAGTCTAGATTACAGTTGATGCTCTGGTTGGAGCCTCTAGTCTAGATTACAGTTGATGCTCTGGTTGGAGCCTCTAGTCTAGATTACAGTTGATGCTCTGGTTGGAGCCTCTAGTCTAGATTACAGTTGATGCTCTGGTTGGAGGTTCCTCTAGTCTAGATTACAGTTGATGCTCTGGTTGGAGGTACCTCTAGTCTAGATTACAGTTGATGCTCTGGTTGGAGCCTCTAGTCTAGATTACAGTTGATGCTCTGGTTGGAGCCTCTAGTCTAGATTACAGTTGATGCTCTGGTTGGAGGTGCCTCTAGTCTAGATTACAGTTGATGCTCTGGTTGGAGGTACCTCTAGTCTAGATTACAGTTGATGCTCTGGTTGGAGCCTCTAGTCTAGATTACAGTTGATGCTCAGGTTGGAGCCTCTAGTCTAGATTATAGTTGATGCTCTGGTTGGAGCCTCTAGTCTAGATTACAGTTGATGCTCTGGTTGGAGGTACCTCTAGTCTAGATTACAGTTGATGCTCTGGTTGGAGGTACCTCTAGTCTAGATTACAGTTGATGCTCTGGTTGGAGGTACCTCTAGTCTAGATTACAGTTGATGCTCTGGTTGGAGCCTCTAGTCTAGATTACAGTTGATGCTCTGGTTGGAGCCTCTAGTCTAGATTACAGTTGATGCTCTGGTTGGAGCCTCTAGTCTAGATTACAGTTGATGCTCTGGTTGGAGGTACCTCTAGTCTAGATTACAGTTGATGCTCTGGTTGGAGCCTCTAGTCTAGATTACAGTTGATGCTCTGGTTGGAGGTACCTCTAGTCTAGATTACAGTTGATGCTCTGGTTGGAGGTACCTCTAGTCTAGATTACAGTTGATGCTCTGGTTGGAGGTACCTCTAGTCTAGATTATAGTTGATGCTCTGGTTGGAGGTACCTCTAGTCTAGATTATAGTTGATGCTCTGGTTGGAGGTGCCTCTAGTCTAGATCACAGTTGATGCTCTGGTTGGAGGTGCCTCTAGTCTAGATTACAGTTGATGCTCTGGTTGGAGGTACCTCTAGTCTAGATTACAGTTGATGCTCTGGTTGGAGGTACCTCTAGTCTAGATTACAGTTGATGCTCTGGTTGGAGGTACCTCTAGTCTAGATTATAGTTGATGCTCTGGTTGGAGGTACCTCTAGTCTAGATTACAGTTGATGCTCTGGTTGGAGGTGCCTCTAGTCTAGATTACAGTTGATGCTCTGGTTGGAGGTACCTCTAGTCTAGATTATAGTTGATGCTCTGGTTGGAGCCTCTAGTCTAGATTATAGTTGATGATCTGGTTGGAGCCTCTAGTCTAGATTACAGTTGATGCTCTGGTTGGAGGTACCTCTAGTCTAGATTACAGTTGATGCTCTGGTTGGAGCCTCTAGTCTAGATTACAGTTGATGCTCTGGTTGGAGGTACCTCTAGTCTAGATTACAGTTGATGCTCTGGTTGGAGCCTCTAGTCTAGATTACAGTTGATCCTCTGGTTGGAGCCTCTAGTCTAGATTACAGTTGATGCTCTGGTTGGAGGTACCTCTAGTCTAGATTACAGTTGATGATCTGGTTGGAGCCTCTAGTCTAGATTACAGTTGATGCTCTGGTTGGAGCCTCTAGTCTAGATTACAGTTGATGCTCTGGTTGGAGGTACCTCTGGTCTAGATTACAGTTGATACTCTGGTTGGAGGTACCTCTAGTCTAGATTACAGTTGATGCTCTGGTTGGAGCCTCTAGTCTAGATTACAGTTGATGCTCTGGTTGGAGCCTCTAGTCTAGATTACAGTTGATGCTCTGGTTGGAGGTGCCTCTAGTCTAGATTACAGTTGATGCTCTGGTTGGAGGTGCCTCTAGTCTAGATTACAGTTGATGCTCTGGTTGGAGGTGCCTCTAGTCTAGATTACAGTTGATGCTCTGGTTGGAGGTGCCTCTAGTCTAGATTACAGTTGATGCTCTGGTTGGAGGTACCTCTAGTCTAGATTACAGTTGATGCTCTGGTTGGAGGTACCTCTAGTCTAGATTACAGTTGATGCTCTGGTTGGAGGTGCCTCTAGTCTAGATTATAGTTGATGCTCTGGTTGGAGGTGCCTCTAGTCTAGATTACAGTTGATGCTCTGGTTGGAGGTACCTCTAGTCTAGATTACAGTTGATGCTCTGGTTGGAGGTGCCTCTAGTCTAGATTATAGTTGATCCTCTGGTTGGAGGTACCTCTAGTCTAGATTACAGTTGATGATCTGGTTGGAGCCTCTAGTCTAGATTATAGTTGATGCTCTGGTTGGAGCCTCTAGTCTAAATTACAGTTGATGCTCTGGTTGGAGGTACATCTAGTCTAGATTACAGTTGATGCTCTGGTTGGAGACTCTAGTCTAGATTACAGTTGATGCTCTGGTTGGAGGTACCTCTAGTCTAGATTACAGTTGATGCTCTGGTTGGAGCCTCTAGTCTAGATTACAGTTGATGCTCTGGTTGGAGGTACCTCTAGTCTAGATTATAGTTGATGCTCTGGTTGGAGCCTCTAGTCTAGATTACAGTTGATGCTCTGGTTGGAGCCTCTAGTCTAGATTACAGTTGATGCTCTGGTTGGAGGTACCTCTAGTCTAGATTACAGTTGATGCTCTGGTTGGAGGTGCCTCTAGTCTAGATTATAGTTGATGCTCTGGTTGGAGCCTCTAGTCTATATTACAGTTGATGCTCTAGTTGGAGGTACCTCTAGTCTAGATTACAGTTGATGCTCTGGTTGGAGGTGCCTCTAGTCTAGATTACAGTTGATGCTCTGGTTGGAGCCTCTAGTCTAGATTACAGTTGATGCTCTGGTTGGAGCCTCTAGTCTAGATTACAGTTGATGCTCTGGTTGGAGCCTCTAGTCTAGATTAGAGTTGATGCTCTGGTTGGAGCCTCTAGTCTAGATTACAGTTGATGCTCTGGTTGGAGGTACCTCTAGTCTAGATTACAGTTGATGCTCTGGTTGGAGGTACCTCTAGTCTAGATTACAGTTGATGCTCTGGTTGGAGGTACCTCTAGTCTAGATTACAGTTGATGCTCTGGTTGGAGGTACCTCTAGTCTAGATTACAGTTGATGCTCTGGTTGGAGGTGCCTCTAGTCTAGATTACAGTTGATGCTCTGGTTGGAGGTACCTCTAGTCTAGATTACAGTTGATGCTCTGGTTGGAGGTACCTCTAGTCTAGATTACAGTTGATGCTCTGGTTGGAGGTGCCTCTAGTCTAGATTACAGTTGATGCTCTGGTTGGAGGTACCTCTAGTCTAGATTACAGTTGATGCTCTGGTTGGAGGTTCCTCTAGTCTAGATTACAGTTGATGCTCTGGTTGGAGGTACCTCTAGTCTAGATTACAGTTGATGCTCTGGTTGGAGCCTCTAGTCTAGATTACAGTTGATGCTCTGGTTGGAGCCTCTAGTCTAGATTACAGTTGATGCTCTGGTTGGAGCCTCTAGTCTAGATTACAGTTGATGCTCTGGTTGGAGCCTCTAGTCTAGATTACAGTTGATGCTCTGGTTGGAGCCTCTAGTCTAGATTACAGTTGATGCTCTGGTTGGAGCTGCCTCTAGTCTAGATTACAGTTGATGCTCTGGTTGGAGCCTCTAGTCTAGATTACAGTTGATGCTCTGGTTGGAGGTGCCTCTAGTCTAGATTACAGTTGATGCTCTGGTTGGAGCCTCTAGTCTAGATTACAGTTGATGCTCTGGTTGGAGGTACCTCTAGTCTAGATTACAGTTGATGCTCTGGTTGGAGGTACCTCTAGTCTAGATTACAGTTGATGCTCTGGTTGGAGCCTCTAGTCTAGATTACAGTTGATGCTCTGGTTGGAGCCTCTAGTCTAGATTATAGTTGATGCTCTGGTTGGAGCCTCTAGTCTAGATTACAGTTGATGCTCTGGTTGGAGGTACCTCTAGTCTAGATTACAGTTGATGCTCTGGTTGGAGGTACCTCTAGTCTAGATTACAGTTGATGCTCTGGTTGGAGGTACCTCTAGTCTAGATTACAGTTGATGCTCTGGTTGGAGGTACCTCTAGTCTAGATTATAGTTGATGCTCTGGTTGGAGGTACCTCTAGTCTAGATTATAGTTGATGCTCTGGTTGGAGGTGCCTCTAGTCTAGATTACAGTTGATGCTCTGGTTGGAGGTACCTCTAGTCTAGATTACAGTTGATGCTCTGGTTGGAGGTACATCTAGTCTAGATTACAGTTGATGCTCTGGTTGGAGGTACCTCTAGTCTAGATTATAGTTGATGCTCTGGTTGGAGGTACCTCTAGTCTAGATTACAGTTGATGCTCTGGTTGGAGCCTCTAGTCTAGATTACAGTTGATGCTCTGGTTGGAGCCTCTAGTCTAGATTATAGTTGATGCTCTGGTTGGAGGTACCTCTAGTCTAGATTATAGTTGATGCTCTGGTTGGAGGTACCTCTAGTCTAGATTACAGTTGATGCTCTGGTTGGAGGTACCTCTAGTCTAGATTACAGTTGATGCTCTGGTTGGAGCCTCTAGTCTAGATTATAGTTGATGCTCTGGTTGGAGGTACCTCTAGTCTAGATTATAGTTGATGCTCTGGTTGGAGGTGCCTCTAGTCTAGATTACAGTTGATGCTCTGGTTGGAGCCTCTAGTCTAGATTACAGTTGATGCTCTGGTTGGAGGTACCTCTAGTCTAGATTATAGTTGATGCTCTGGTTGGAGGTACCTCTAGTCTAGATTACAGTTGATGCTCTGGTTGGAGGTGCCTCTAGTCTAGATTACAGTTGATGCTCTGGTTGGAGGTACCTCTAGTCTAGATTATAGTTGATGCTCTGGTTGGAGCCTCTAGTCTAGATTATAGTTGATGATCTGGTTGGAGCCTCTAGTCTAGATTACAGTTGATGCTCTGGTTGGAGGTACCTCTAGTCTAGATTACAGTTGATGCTCTGGTTGGAGCCTCTAGTCTAGATTACAGTTGATGCTCTGGTTGGAGGTACCTCTAGTCTAGATTACAGTTGATGCTCTGGTTGGAGCCTCTAGTCTAGATTACAGTTGATGCTCTGGTTGGAGCCTCTAGTCTAGATTACAGTTGATGCTCTGGTTGGAGGTACCTCTAGTCTAGATTACAGTTGATGATCTGGTTGGAGCCTCTAGTCTAGATTACAGTTGATGCTCTGGTTGGAGCCTCTAGTCTAGATTACAGTTGATGCTCTGGTTGGAGGTACCTCTGGTCTAGATTACAGTTGATACTCTGGTTGGAGGTACCTCTAGTCTAGATTACAGTTGATGCTCTGGTTGGAGCCTCTAGTCTAGATTACAGTTGATGCTCTGGTTGGAGCCTCTAGTCTAGATTACAGTTGATGCTCTGGTTGGAGGTGCCTCTAGTCTAGATTACAGTTGATGCTCTGGTTGGAGGTGCCTCTAGTCTAGATTACAGTTGATGCTCTGGTTGGAGGTGCCTCTAGTCTAGATTACAGTTGATGCTCTGGTTGGAGGTGCCTCTAGTCTAGATTACAGTTGATGCTCTGGTTGGAGGTACCTCTAGTCTAGATTACAGTTGATGCTCTGGTTGGAGGTACCTCTAGTCTAGATTACAGTTGATGCTCTGGTTGGAGGTGCCTCTAGTCTAGATTATAGTTGATGCTCTGGTTGGAGGTGCCTCTAGTCTAGATTACAGTTGATGCTCTGGTTGGAGGTACCTCTAGTCTAGATTACAGTTGATGCTCTGGTTGGAGGTGCCTCTAGTCTAGATTATAGTTGATCCTCTGGTTGGAGGTACCTCTAGTCTAGATTACAGTTGATGATCTGGTTGGAGCCTCTAGTCTAGATTATAGTTGATGCTCTGGTTGGAGCCTCTAGTCTAGATTACAGTTGATGCTCTGGTTGGAGGTACATCTAGTCTAGATTACAGTTGATGCTCTGGTTGGAGCCTCTAGTCTAGATTACAGTTGATGCTCTGGTTGGAGGTACCTCTAGTCTAGATTATAGTTGATGCTCTGGTTGGAGCCTCTAGTCTAGATTACAGTTGATGCTCTGGTTGGAGCCTCTAGTCTAGATTACAGTTGATGCTCTGGTTGGAGGTACCTCTAGTCTAGATTACAGTTGATGCTCTGGTTGGAGGTGCCTCTAGTCTAGATTATAGTTGATGCTCTGGTTGGAGCCTCTAGTCTAGATTACAGTTGATGCTCTGGTTGGAGGTACCTCTAGTCTAGATTACAGTTGATGCTCTGGTTGGAGGTGCCTCTAGTCTAGATTACAGTTGATGCTCTGGTTGGAGCCTCTAGTCTAGATTACAGTTGATGCTCTGGTTGGAGCCTCTAGTCTAGATTACAGTTGATGCTCTGGTTGGAGCCTCTAGTCTAGATTAGAGTTGATGCTCTGGTTGGAGCCTCTAGTCTAGATTACAGTTGATGCTCTGGTTGGAGCCTCTAGTCTAGATTACAGTTGATGCTCTGGTTGGAGGTACCTCTAGTCTAGATTACAGTTGATGATCTGGTTGGAGCCTCTAGTCTAGATTACAGTTGATGCTCTGGTTGGAGCCTCTAGTCTAGATTACAGTTGATGCTCTGGTTGGAGGTACCTCTGGTCTAGATTACAGTTGATACTCTGGTTGGAGGTACCTCTAGTCTAGATTACAGTTGATGCTCTGGTTGGAGCCTCTAGTCTAGATTACAGTTGATGCTCTGGTTGGAGCCTCTAGTCTAGATTACAGTTGATGCTCTGGTTGGAGGTGCCTCTAGTCTAGATTACAGTTGATGCTCTGGTTGGAGGTGCCTCTAGTCTAGATTACAGTTGATGCTCTGGTTGGAGGTGCCTCTAGTCTAGATTACAGTTGATGCTCTGGTTGGAGGTGCCTCTAGTCTAGATTACAGTTGATGCTCTGGTTGGAGGTACCTCTAGTCTAGATTACAGTTGATGCTCTGGTTGGAGGTACCTCTAGTCTAGATTACAGTTGATGCTCTGGTTGGAGGTGCCTCTAGTCTAGATTATAGTTGATGCTCTGGTTGGAGGTGCCTCTAGTCTAGATTACAGTTGATGCTCTGGTTGGAGGTACCTCTAGTCTAGATTACAGTTGATGCTCTGGTTGGAGGTGCCTCTAGTCTAGATTATAGTTGATCCTCTGGTTGGAGGTACCTCTAGTCTAGATTACAGTTGATGATCTGGTTGGAGCCTCTAGTCTAGATTATAGTTGATGCTCTGGTTGGAGCCTCTAGTCTAAATTACAGTTGATGCTCTGGTTGGAGGTACATCTAGTCTAGATTACAGTTGATGCTCTGGTTGGAGACTCTAGTCTAGATTACAGTTGATGCTCTGGTTGGAGGTACCTCTAGTCTAGATTACAGTTGATGCTCTGGTTGGAGCCTCTAGTCTAGATTACAGTTGATGCTCTGGTTGGAGGTACCTCTAGTCTAGATTATAGTTGATGCTCTGGTTGGAGCCTCTAGTCTAGATTACAGTTGATGCTCTGGTTGGAGCCTCTAGTCTAGATTACAGTTGATGCTCTGGTTGGAGGTACCTCTAGTCTAGATTACAGTTGATGCTCTGGTTGGAGGTGCCTCTAGTCTAGATTATAGTTGATGCTCTGGTTGGAGCCTCTAGTCTATATTACAGTTGATGCTCTAGTTGGAGGTACCTCTAGTCTAGATTACAGTTGATGCTCTGGTTGGAGGTGCCTCTAGTCTAGATTACAGTTGATGCTCTGGTTGGAGCCTCTAGTCTAGATTACAGTTGATGCTCTGGTTGGAGCCTCTAGTCTAGATTGCAGTTGATGCTCTGGTTGGAGCCTCTAGTCTAGATTAGAGTTGATGCTCTGGTTGGAGCCTCTAGTCTAGATTACAGTTGATGCTCTGGTTGGAGGTACCTCTAGTCTAGATTACAGTTGATGCTCTGGTTGGAGGTACCTCTAGTCTAGATTACAGTTGATGCTCTGGTTGGAGGTACCTCTAGTCTAGATTACAGTTGATGCTCTGGTTGGAGGTACCTCTAGTCTAGATTACAGTTGATGCTCTGGTTGGAGGTGCCTCTAGTCTAGATTACAGTTGATGCTCTGGTTGGAGGTACCTCTAGTCTAGATTACAGTTGATGCTCTGGTTGGAGGTACCTCTAGTCTAGATTACAGTTGATGCTCTGGTTGGAGGTGCCTCTAGTCTAGATTACAGTTGATGCTCTGGTTGGAGGTACCTCTAGTCTAGATTACAGTTGATGCTCTGGTTGGAGGTTCCTCTAGTCTAGATTACAGTTGATGCTCTGGTTGGAGGTACCTCTAGTCTAGATTACAGTTGATGCTCTGGTTGGAGCCTCTAGTCTAGATTACAGTTGATGCTCTGGTTGGAGCCTCTAGTCTAGATTACAGTTGATGCTCTGGTTGGAGCCTCTAGTCTAGATTACAGTTGATGCTCTGGTTGGAGCCTCTAGTCTAGATTACAGTTGATGCTCTGGTTGGAGCCTCTAGTCTAGATTACAGTTGATGCTCTGGTTGGAGCTGCCTCTAGTCTAGATTACAGTTGATGCTCTGGTTGGAGCCTCTAGTCTAGATTACAGTTGATGCTCTGGTTGGAGGTGCCTCTAGTCTAGATTACAGTTGATGCTCTGGTTGGAGCCTCTAGTCTAGATTACAGTTGATGCTCTGGTTGGAGGTACCTCTAGTCTAGATTACAGTTGATGCTCTGGTTGGAGGTACCTCTAGTCTAGATTACAGTTGATGCTCTGGTTGGAGCCTCTAGTCTAGATTACAGTTGATGCTCTGGTTGGAGCCTCTAGTCTAGATTATAGTTGATGCTCTGGTTGGAGCCTCTAGTCTAGATTACAGTTGATGCTCTGGTTGGAGGTACCTCTAGTCTAGATTACAGTTGATGCTCTGGTTGGAGGTACCTCTAGTCTAGATTACAGTTGATGCTCTGGTTGGAGGTACCTCTAGTCTAGATTACAGTTGATGCTCTGGTTGGAGGTACCTCTAGTCTAGATTATAGTTGATGCTCTGGTTGGAGGTACCTCTAGTCTAGATTATAGTTGATGCTCTGGTTGGAGGTGCCTCTAGTCTAGATTACAGTTGATGCTCTGGTTGGAGGTGCCTCTAGTCTAGATTACAGTTGATGCTCTGGTTGGAGGTACCTCTAGTCTAGATTACAGTTGATGCTCTGGTTGGAGCCTCTAGTCTAGATTACAGTTGATGCTCTGGTTGGAGGTACCTCTAGTCTAGATTACAGTTGATGCTCTGGTTGGAGGTGCCTCTAGTCTAGATTATAGTTGATGCTCTGGTTGGAGCCTCTAGTCTATATTACAGTTGATGCTCTAGTTGGAGGTACCTCTAGTCTAGATTACAGTTGATGCTCTGGTTGGAGGTGCCTCTAGTCTAGATTACAGTTGATGCTCTGGTTGGAGCCTCTAGTCTAGATTACAGTTGATGCTCTGGTTGGAGCCTCTAGTCTAGATTACAGTTGATGCTCTGGTTGGAGCCTCTAGTCTAGATTAGAGTTGATGCTCTGGTTGGAGCCTCTAGTCTAGATTACAGTTGATGCTCTGGTTGGAGGTACCTCTAGTCTAGATTACAGTTGATGCTCTGGTTGGAGGTACCTCTAGTCTAGATTACAGTTGATGCTCTGGTTGGAGGTACCTCTAGTCTAGATTACAGTTGATGCTCTGGTTGGAGGTACCTCTAGTCTAGATTACAGTTGATGCTCTGGTTGGAGGTGCCTCTAGTCTAGATTACAGTTGATGCTCTGGTTGGAGGTACCTCTAGTCTAGATTACAGTTGATGCTCTGGTTGGAGGTACCTCTAGTCTAGATTACAGTTGATGCTCTGGTTGGAGGTGCCTCTAGTCTAGATTACAGTTGATGCTCTGGTTGGAGGTACCTCTAGTCTAGATTACAGTTGATGCTCTGGTTGGAGGTTCCTCTAGTCTAGATTACAGTTGATGCTCTGGTTGGAGGTACCTCTAGTCTAGATTACAGTTGATGCTCTGGTTGGAGCCTCTAGTCTAGATTACAGTTGATGCTCTGGTTGGAGCCTCTAGTCTAGATTACAGTTGATGCTCTGGTTGGAGCCTCTAGTCTAGATTACAGTTGATGCTCTGGTTGGAGCCTCTAGTCTAGATTACAGTTGATGCTCTGGTTGGAGCCTCTAGTCTAGATTACAGTTGATGCTCTGGTTGGAGCTGCCTCTAGTCTAGATTACAGTTGATGCTCTGGTTGGAGCCTCTAGTCTAGATTACAGTTGATGCTCTGGTTGGAGGTGCCTCTAGTCTAGATTACAGTTGATGCTCTGGTTGGAGCCTCTAGTCTAGATTACAGTTGATGCTCTGGTTGGAGGTACCTCTAGTCTAGATTACAGTTGATGCTCTGGTTGGAGGTACCTCTAGTCTAGATTACAGTTGATGCTCTGGTTGGAGCCTCTAGTCTAGATTACAGTTGATGCTCTGGTTGGAGCCTCTAGTCTAGATTATAGTTGATGCTCTGGTTGGAGCCTCTAGTCTAGATTACAGTTGATGCTCTGGTTGGAGGTACCTCTAGTCTAGATTACAGTTGATGCTCTGGTTGGAGGTACCTCTAGTCTAGATTACAGTTGATGCTCTGGTTGGAGGTACCTCTAGTCTAGATTACAGTTGATGCTCTGGTTGGAGGTACCTCTAGTCTAGATTATAGTTGATGCTCTGGTTGGAGGTACCTCTAGTCTAGATTATAGTTGATGCTCTGGTTGGAGGTGCCTCTAGTCTAGATTACAGTTGATGCTCTGGTTGGAGGTGCCTCTAGTCTAGATTACAGTTGATGCTCTGGTTGGAGGTACCTCTAGTCTAGATTACAGTTGATGCTCTGGTTGGAGGTACATCTAGTCTAGATTACAGTTGATGCTCTGGTTGGAGGTACCTCTAGTCTAGATTATAGTTGATGCTCTGGTTGGAGGTACCTCTAGTCTAGATTACAGTTGATGCTCTGGTTGGAGCCTCTAGTCTAGATTACAGTTGATGCTCTGGTTGGAGCCTCTAGTCTAGATTATAGTTGATGCTCTGGTTGGAGGTACCTCTAGTCTAGATTATAGTTGATGCTCTGGTTGGAGGTACCTCTAGTCTAGATTACAGTTGATGCTCTGGTTGGAGGTACCTCTAGTCTAGATTACAGTTGATGCTCTGGTTGGAGCCTCTAGTCTAGATTATAGTTGATGCTCTGGTTGGAGGTACCTCTAGTCTAGATTATAGTTGATGCTCTGGTTGGAGGTGCCTCTAGTCTAGATTACAGTTGATGCTCTGGTTGGAGCCTCTAGTCTAGATTACAGTTGATGCTCTGGTTGGAGGTACCTCTAGTCTAGATTATAGTTGATGCTCTGGTTGGAGGTACCTCTAGTCTAGATTACAGTTGATGCTCTGGTTGGAGGTGCCTCTAGTCTAGATTACAGTTGATGCTCTGGTTGGAGGTACCTCTAGTCTAGATTATAGTTGATGCTCTGGTTGGAGCCTCTAGTCTAGATTATAGTTGATGATCTGGTTGGAGCCTCTAGTCTAGATTACAGTTGATGCTCTGGTTGGAGGTACCTCTAGTCTAGATTACAGTTGATGCTCTGGTTGGAGCCTCTAGTCTAGATTACAGTTGATGCTCTGGTTGGAGGTACCTCTAGTCTAGATTACAGTTGATGCTCTGGTTGGAGCCTCTAGTCTAGATTACAGTTGATGCTCTGGTTGGAGCCTCTAGTCTAGATTACAGTTGATGCTCTGGTTGGAGGTACCTCTAGTCTAGATTACAGTTGATGATCTGGTTGGAGCCTCTAGTCTAGATTACAGTTGATGCTCTGGTTGGAGCCTCTAGTCTAGATTACAGTTGATGCTCTGGTTGGAGGTACCTCTGGTCTAGATTACAGTTGATACTCTGGTTGGAGGTACCTCTAGTCTAGATTACAGTTGATGCTCTGGTTGGAGCCTCTAGTCTAGATTACAGTTGATGCTCTGGTTGGAGCCTCTAGTCTAGATTACAGTTGATGCTCTGGTTGGAGGTGCCTCTAGTCTAGATTACAGTTGATGCTCTGGTTGGAGGTGCCTCTAGTCTAGATTACAGTTGATGCTCTGGTTGGAGGTGCCTCTAGTCTAGATTACAGTTGATGCTCTGGTTGGAGGTGCCTCTAGTCTAGATTACAGTTGATGCTCTGGTTGGAGGTACCTCTAGTCTAGATTACAGTTGATGCTCTGGTTGGAGGTACCTCTAGTCTAGATTACAGTTGATGCTCTGGTTGGAGGTGCCTCTAGTCTAGATTATAGTTGATGCTCTGGTTGGAGGTGCCTCTAGTCTAGATTACAGTTGATGCTCTGGTTGGAGGTACCTCTAGTCTAGATTACAGTTGATGCTCTGGTTGGAGGTGCCTCTAGTCTAGATTATAGTTGATCCTCTGGTTGGAGGTACCTCTAGTCTAGATTACAGTTGATGATCTGGTTGGAGCCTCTAGTCTAGATTACAGTTGATGCTCTGGTTGGAGGTGCCTCTAGTCTAGATTACAGTTGATGCTCTGGTTGGAGGTACCTCTAGTCTAGATTACAGTTGATGCTCTGGTTGGAGGTTCCTCTAGTCTAGATTACAGTTGATGCTCTGGTTGGAGGTACCTCTAGTCTAGATTACAGTTGATGCTCTGGTTGGAGCCTCTAGTCTAGATTACAGTTGATGCTCTGGTTGGAGCCTCTAGTCTAGATTACAGTTGATGCTCTGGTTGGAGCCTCTAGTCTAGATTACAGTTGATGCTCTGGTTGGAGCCTCTAGTCTAGATTACAGTTGATGCTCTGGTTGGAGCCTCTAGTCTAGATTACAGTTGATGCTCTGGTTGGAGCTGCCTCTAGTCTAGATTACAGTTGATGCTCTGGTTGGAGCCTCTAGTCTAGATTACAGTTGATGCTCTGGTTGGAGGTGCCTCTAGTCTAGATTACAGTTGATGCTCTGGTTGGAGCCTCTAGTCTAGATTACAGTTGATGCTCTGGTTGGAGGTACCTCTAGTCTAGATTACAGTTGATGCTCTGGTTGGAGGTACCTCTAGTCTAGATTACAGTTGATGCTCTGGTTGGAGCCTCTAGTCTAGATTACAGTTGATGCTCTGGTTGGAGCCTCTAGTCTAGATTATAGTTGATGCTCTGGTTGGAGCCTCTAGTCTAGATTACAGTTGATGCTCTGGTTGGAGGTACCTCTAGTCTAGATTACAGTTGATGCTCTGGTTGGAGGTACCTCTAGTCTAGATTACAGTTGATGCTCTGGTTGGAGGTACCTCTAGTCTAGATTACAGTTGATGCTCTGGTTGGAGGTACCTCTAGTCTAGATTATAGTTGATGCTCTGGTTGGAGGTACCTCTAGTCTAGATTATAGTTGATGCTCTGGTTGGAGGTGCCTCTAGTCTAGATTACAGTTGATGCTCTGGTTGGAGGTGCCTCTAGTCTAGATTACAGTTGATGCTCTGGTTGGAGGTACCTCTAGTCTAGATTACAGTTGATGCTCTGGTTGGAGGTACATCTAGTCTAGATTACAGTTGATGCTCTGGTTGGAGGTACCTCTAGTCTAGATTATAGTTGATGCTCTGGTTGGAGGTACCTCTAGTCTAGATTACAGTTGATGCTCTGGTTGGAGCCTCTAGTCTAGATTACAGTTGATGCTCTGGTTGGAGCCTCTAGTCTAGATTATAGTTGATGCTCTGGTTGGAGGTACCTCTAGTCTAGATTATAGTTGATGCTCTGGTTGGAGGTACCTCTAGTCTAGATTACAGTTGATGCTCTGGTTGGAGGTACCTCTAGTCTAGATTACAGTTGATGCTCTGGTTGGAGCCTCTAGTCTAGATTATAGTTGATGCTCTGGTTGGAGGTACCTCTAGTCTAGATTATAGTTGATGCTCTGGTTGGAGGTGCCTCTAGTCTAGATTACAGTTGATGCTCTGGTTGGAGCCTCTAGTCTAGATTACAGTTGATGCTCTGGTTGGAGGTACCTCTAGTCTAGATTATAGTTGATGCTCTGGTTGGAGGTACCTCTAGTCTAGATTACAGTTGATGCTCTGGTTGGAGGTGCCTCTAGTCTAGATTACAGTTGATGCTCTGGTTGGAGGTACCTCTAGTCTAGATTATAGTTGATGCTCTGGTTGGAGCCTCTAGTCTAGATTATAGTTGATGATCTGGTTGGAGCCTCTAGTCTAGATTACAGTTGATGCTCTGGTTGGAGGTACCTCTAGTCTAGATTACAGTTGATGCTCTGGTTGGAGCCTCTAGTCTAGATTACAGTTGATGCTCTGGTTGGAGGTACCTCTAGTCTAGATTACAGTTGATGCTCTGGTTGGAGCCTCTAGTCTAGATTACAGTTGATGCTCTGGTTGGAGCCTCTAGTCTAGATTACAGTTGATGCTCTGGTTGGAGGTACCTCTAGTCTAGATTACAGTTGATGATCTGGTTGGAGCCTCTAGTCTAGATTACAGTTGATGCTCTGGTTGGAGCCTCTAGTCTAGATTACAGTTGATGCTCTGGTTGGAGGTACCTCTGGTCTAGATTACAGTTGATACTCTGGTTGGAGGTACCTCTAGTCTAGATTACAGTTGATGCTCTGGTTGGAGCCTCTAGTCTAGATTACAGTTGATGCTCTGGTTGGAGCCTCTAGTCTAGATTACAGTTGATGCTCTGGTTGGAGGTGCCTCTAGTCTAGATTACAGTTGATGCTCTGGTTGGAGGTGCCTCTAGTCTAGATTACAGTTGATGCTCTGGTTGGAGGTGCCTCTAGTCTAGATTACAGTTGATGCTCTGGTTGGAGGTGCCTCTAGTCTAGATTACAGTTGATGCTCTGGTTGGAGGTACCTCTAGTCTAGATTACAGTTGATGCTCTGGTTGGAGGTACCTCTAGTCTAGATTACAGTTGATGCTCTGGTTGGAGGTGCCTCTAGTCTAGATTATAGTTGATGCTCTGGTTGGAGGTGCCTCTAGTCTAGATTACAGTTGATGCTCTGGTTGGAGGTACCTCTAGTCTAGATTACAGTTGATGCTCTGGTTGGAGGTGCCTCTAGTCTAGATTACAGTTGATGCTCTGGTTGGAGGTACCTCTAGTCTAGATTACAGTTGATGCTCTGGTTGGAGGTGCCTCTAGTCTAGATTACAGTTGATGCTCTGGTTGGAGGTACCTCTAGTCTAGATTACAGTTGATGCTCTGGTTGGAGGTACCTCTAGTCTAGATTACAGTTGATGCTCTGGTTGGAGGTGCCTCTAGTCTAGATTATAGTTGATGCTCTGGTTGGAGGTGCCTCTAGTCTAGATTACAGTTGATGCTCTGGTTGGAGGTACCTCTAGTCTAGATTACAGTTGATGCTCTGGTTGGAGGTGCCTCTAGTCTAGATTATAGTTGATCCTCTGGTTGGAGGTACCTCTAGTCTAGATTACAGTTGATGATCTGGTTGGAGCCTCTAGTCTAGATTACAGTTGATGCTCTGGTTGGAGGTGCCTCTAGTCTAGATTACAGTTGATGCTCTGGTTGGAGGTACCTCTAGTCTAGATTACAGTTGATGCTCTGGTTGGAGGTTCCTCTAGTCTAGATTACAGTTGATGCTCTGGTTGGAGGTACCTCTAGTCTAGATTACAGTTGATGCTCTGGTTGGAGCCTCTAGTCTAGATTACAGTTGATGCTCTGGTTGGAGCCTCTAGTCTAGATTACAGTTGATGCTCTGGTTGGAGCCTCTAGTCTAGATTACAGTTGATGCTCTGGTTGGAGCCTCTAGTCTAGATTACAGTTGATGCTCTGGTTGGAGCCTCTAGTCTAGATTACAGTTGATGCTCTGGTTGGAGCTGCCTCTAGTCTAGATTACAGTTGATGCTCTGGTTGGAGCCTCTAGTCTAGATTACAGTTGATGCTCTGGTTGGAGGTGCCTCTAGTCTAGATTACAGTTGATGCTCTGGTTGGAGCCTCTAGTCTAGATTACAGTTGATGCTCTGGTTGGAGGTACCTCTAGTCTAGATTACAGTTGATGCTCTGGTTGGAGGTACCTCTAGTCTAGATTACAGTTGATGCTCTGGTTGGAGCCTCTAGTCTAGATTACAGTTGATGCTCTGGTTGGAGCCTCTAGTCTAGATTATAGTTGATGCTCTGGTTGGAGCCTCTAGTCTAGATTACAGTTGATGCTCTGGTTGGAGGTACCTCTAGTCTAGATTACAGTTGATGCTCTGGTTGGAGGTACCTCTAGTCTAGATTACAGTTGATGCTCTGGTTGGAGGTACCTCTAGTCTAGATTACAGTTGATGCTCTGGTTGGAGGTACCTCTAGTCTAGATTATAGTTGATGCTCTGGTTGGAGGTACCTCTAGTCTAGATTATAGTTGATGCTCTGGTTGGAGGTGCCTCTAGTCTAGATTACAGTTGATGCTCTGGTTGGAGGTACCTCTAGTCTAGATTACAGTTGATGCTCTGGTTGGAGGTACCTCTAGTCTAGATTACAGTTGATGCTCTGGTTGGAGGTGCCTCTAGTCTAGATTATAGTTGATGCTCTGGTTGGAGGTGCCTCTAGTCTAGATTACAGTTGATGCTCTGGTTGGAGGTACCTCTAGTCTAGATTACAGTTGATGCTCTGGTTGGAGGTGCCTCTAGTCTAGATTATAGTTGATCCTCTGGTTGGAGGTACCTCTAGTCTAGATTACAGTTGATGATCTGGTTGGAGCCTCTAGTCTAGATTACAGTTGATGCTCTGGTTGGAGGTGCCTCTAGTCTAGATTACAGTTGATGCTCTGGTTGGAGGTACCTCTAGTCTAGATTACAGTTGATGCTCTGGTTGGAGGTTCCTCTAGTCTAGATTACAGTTGATGCTCTGGTTGGAGGTACCTCTAGTCTAGATTACAGTTGATGCTCTGGTTGGAGCCTCTAGTCTAGATTACAGTTGATGCTCTGGTTGGAGCCTCTAGTCTAGATTACAGTTGATGCTCTGGTTGGAGCCTCTAGTCTAGATTACAGTTGATGCTCTGGTTGGAGCCTCTAGTCTAGATTACAGTTGATGCTCTGGTTGGAGCCTCTAGTCTAGATTACAGTTGATGCTCTGGTTGGAGCTGCCTCTAGTCTAGATTACAGTTGATGCTCTGGTTGGAGCCTCTAGTCTAGATTACAGTTGATGCTCTGGTTGGAGGTGCCTCTAGTCTAGATTACAGTTGATGCTCTGGTTGGAGCCTCTAGTCTAGATTACAGTTGATGCTCTGGTTGGAGGTACCTCTAGTCTAGATTACAGTTGATGCTCTGGTTGGAGGTACCTCTAGTCTAGATTACAGTTGATGCTCTGGTTGGAGCCTCTAGTCTAGATTACAGTTGATGCTCTGGTTGGAGCCTCTAGTCTAGATTATAGTTGATGCTCTGGTTGGAGCCTCTAGTCTAGATTACAGTTGATGCTCTGGTTGGAGGTACCTCTAGTCTAGATTACAGTTGATGCTCTGGTTGGAGGTACCTCTAGTCTAGATTACAGTTGATGCTCTGGTTGGAGGTACCTCTAGTCTAGATTACAGTTGATGCTCTGGTTGGAGGTACCTCTAGTCTAGATTATAGTTGATGCTCTGGTTGGAGGTACCTCTAGTCTAGATTATAGTTGATGCTCTGGTTGGAGGTGCCTCTAGTCTAGATTACAGTTGATGCTCTGGTTGGAGGTGCCTCTAGTCTAGATTACAGTTGATG
Organism: Notolepis coatsorum; assembly: GCF_963971535.1. Lineage (NCBI taxonomy): Eukaryota > Metazoa > Chordata > Actinopteri > Aulopiformes > Paralepididae > Notolepis > Notolepis coatsorum. The sequence continues at coordinate 123,910,592 of NC_140166.1, forward strand.
CTCTGGTTGGAGGTACCTCTAGTCTAGATTACAGTTGATGCTCTGGTTGGAGGTACATCTAGTCTAGATTACAGTTGATGCTCTGGTTGGAGGTACCTCTAGTCTAGATTATAGTTGATGCTCTGGTTGGAGGTACCTCTAGTCTAGATTACAGTTGATGCTCTGGTTGGAGCCTCTAGTCTAGATTACAGTTGATGCTCTGGTTGGAGCCTCTAGTCTAGATTATAGTTGATGCTCTGGTTGGAGGTACCTCTAGTCTAGATTATAGTTGATGCTCTGGTTGGAGGTACCTCTAGTCTAGATTACAGTTGATGCTCTGGTTGGAGGTACCTCTAGTCTAGATTACAGTTGATGCTCTGGTTGGAGCCTCTAGTCTAGATTATAGTTGATGCTCTGGTTGGAGGTACCTCTAGTCTAGATTATAGTTGATGCTCTGGTTGGAGGTGCCTCTAGTCTAGATTACAGTTGATGCTCTGGTTGGAGCCTCTAGTCTAGATTACAGTTGATGCTCTGGTTGGAGGTACCTCTAGTCTAGATTATAGTTGATGCTCTGGTTGGAGGTACCTCTAGTCTAGATTACAGTTGATGCTCTGGTTGGAGGTGCCTCTAGTCTAGATTACAGTTGATGCTCTGGTTGGAGGTACCTCTAGTCTAGATTATAGTTGATGCTCTGGTTGGAGCCTCTAGTCTAGATTATAGTTGATGATCTGGTTGGAGCCTCTAGTCTAGATTACAGTTGATGCTCTGGTTGGAGGTACCTCTAGTCTAGATTACAGTTGATGCTCTGGTTGGAGCCTCTAGTCTAGATTACAGTTGATGCTCTGGTTGGAGGTACCTCTAGTCTAGATTACAGTTGATGCTCTGGTTGGAGCCTCTAGTCTAGATTACAGTTGATGCTCTGGTTGGAGCCTCTAGTCTAGATTACAGTTGATGCTCTGGTTGGAGGTACCTCTAGTCTAGATTACAGTTGATGATCTGGTTGGAGCCTCTAGTCTAGATTACAGTTGATGCTCTGGTTGGAGCCTCTAGTCTAGATTACAGTTGATGCTCTGGTTGGAGGTACCTCTGGTCTAGATTACAGTTGATACTCTGGTTGGAGGTACCTCTAGTCTAGATTACAGTTGATGCTCTGGTTGGAGCCTCTAGTCTAGATTACAGTTGATGCTCTGGTTGGAGCCTCTAGTCTAGATTACAGTTGATGCTCTGGTTGGAGGTGCCTCTAGTCTAGATTACAGTTGATGCTCTGGTTGGAGGTGCCTCTAGTCTAGATTACAGTTGATGCTCTGGTTGGAGGTGCCTCTAGTCTAGATTACAGTTGATGCTCTGGTTGGAGGTGCCTCTAGTCTAGATTACAGTTGATGCTCTGGTTGGAGGTACCTCTAGTCTAGATTACAGTTGATGCTCTGGTTGGAGGTACCTCTAGTCTAGATTACAGTTGATGCTCTGGTTGGAGGTGCCTCTAGTCTAGATTATAGTTGATGCTCTGGTTGGAGGTGCCTCTAGTCTAGATTACAGTTGATGCTCTGGTTGGAGGTACCTCTAGTCTAGATTACAGTTGATGCTCTGGTTGGAGGTGCCTCTAGTCTAGATTACAGTTGATGCTCTGGTTGGAGGTACCTCTAGTCTAGATTACAGTTGATGCTCTGGTTGGAGGTGCCTCTAGTCTAGATTACAGTTGATGCTCTGGTTGGAGGTACCTCTAGTCTAGATTACAGTTGATGCTCTGGTTGGAGGTACCTCTAGTCTAGATTACAGTTGATGCTCTGGTTGGAGGTGCCTCTAGTCTAGATTATAGTTGATGCTCTGGTTGGAGGTGCCTCTAGTCTAGATTACAGTTGATGCTCTGGTTGGAGGTACCTCTAGTCTAGATTACAGTTGATGCTCTGGTTGGAGGTGCCTCTAGTCTAGATTATAGTTGATCCTCTGGTTGGAGGTACCTCTAGTCTAGATTACAGTTGATGATCTGGTTGGAGCCTCTAGTCTAGATTACAGTTGATGCTCTGGTTGGAGGTGCCTCTAGTCTAGATTACAGTTGATGCTCTGGTTGGAGGTACCTCTAGTCTAGATTACAGTTGATGCTCTGGTTGGAGGTTCCTCTAGTCTAGATTACAGTTGATGCTCTGGTTGGAGGTACCTCTAGTCTAGATTACAGTTGATGCTCTGGTTGGAGCCTCTAGTCTAGATTACAGTTGATGCTCTGGTTGGAGCCTCTAGTCTAGATTACAGTTGATGCTCTGGTTGGAGCCTCTAGTCTAGATTACAGTTGATGCTCTGGTTGGAGCCTCTAGTCTAGATTACAGTTGATGCTCTGGTTGGAGCCTCTAGTCTAGATTACAGTTGATGCTCTGGTTGGAGCTGCCTCTAGTCTAGATTACAGTTGATGCTCTGGTTGGAGCCTCTAGTCTAGATTACAGTTGATGCTCTGGTTGGAGGTGCCTCTAGTCTAGATTACAGTTGATGCTCTGGTTGGAGCCTCTAGTCTAGATTACAGTTGATGCTCTGGTTGGAGGTACCTCTAGTCTAGATTACAGTTGATGCTCTGGTTGGAGGTACCTCTAGTCTAGATTACAGTTGATGCTCTGGTTGGAGCCTCTAGTCTAGATTACAGTTGATGCTCTGGTTGGAGCCTCTAGTCTAGATTATAGTTGATGCTCTGGTTGGAGCCTCTAGTCTAGATTACAGTTGATGCTCTGGTTGGAGGTACCTCTAGTCTAGATTACAGTTGATGCTCTGGTTGGAGGTACCTCTAGTCTAGATTACAGTTGATGCTCTGGTTGGAGGTACCTCTAGTCTAGATTACAGTTGATGCTCTGGTTGGAGGTACCTCTAGTCTAGATTATAGTTGATGCTCTGGTTGGAGGTACCTCTAGTCTAGATTATAGTTGATGCTCTGGTTGGAGGTGCCTCTAGTCTAGATTACAGTTGATGCTCTGGTTGGAGGTACCTCTAGTCTAGATTACAGTTGATGCTCTGGTTGGAGGTACCTCTAGTCTAGATTACAGTTGATGCTCTGGTTGGAGGTGCCTCTAGTCTAGATTATAGTTGATGCTCTGGTTGGAGGTGCCTCTAGTCTAGATTACAGTTGATGCTCTGGTTGGAGGTACCTCTAGTCTAGATTACAGTTGATGCTCTGGTTGGAGGTGCCTCTAGTCTAGATTATAGTTGATCCTCTGGTTGGAGGTACCTCTAGTCTAGATTACAGTTGATGATCTGGTTGGAGCCTCTAGTCTAGATTACAGTTGATGCTCTGGTTGGAGGTGCCTCTAGTCTAGATTACAGTTGATGCTCTGGTTGGAGGTACCTCTAGTCTAGATTACAGTTGATGCTCTGGTTGGAGCCTCTAGTCTAGATTACAGTTGATGCTCTGGTTGGAGCCTCTAGTCTAGATTACAGTTGATGCTCTGGTTGGAGCCTCTAGTCTAGATTACAGTTGATGCTCTGGTTGGAGCTGCCTCTAGTCTAGATTACAGTTGATGCTCTGGTTGGAGCCTCTAGTCTAGATTAGAGTTGATGCTCTGGTTGGAGCCTCTAGTCTAGATTACAGTTGATGCTCTGGTTGGAGCCTCTAGTCTAGATTACAGTTGATGCTCTGGTTGGAGGTACCTCTAGTCTAGATTACAGTTGATGCTCTGGTTGGAGGTACCTCTAGTCTAGATTACAGTTGATGCTCTGGTTGGAGGTACCTCTAGTCTAGATTACAGTTGATGCTCTGGTTGGAGGTGCCTCTAGTCTAGATTACAGTTGATGCTCTGGTTGGAGGTACCTCTAGTCTAGATTACAGTTGATGCTCTGGTTGGAGGTACCTCTAGTCTAGATTACAGTTGATGCTCTGGTTGGAGGTGCCTCTAGTCTAGATTACAGTTGATGCTCTGGTTGGAGGTACCTCTAGTCTAGATTACAGTTGATGCTCTGGTTGGAGGTTCCTCTAGTCTAGATTACAGTTGATGCTCTGGTTGGAGGTACCTCTAGTCTAGATTACAGTTGATGCTCTGGTTGGAGCCTCTAGTCTAGATTACAGTTGATGCTCTGGTTGGAGCCTCTAGTCTAGATTACAGTTGATGCTCTGGTTGGAGCCTCTAGTCTAGATTACAGTTGATGCTCTGGTTGGAGCCTCTAGTCTAGATTACAGTTGATGCTCTGGTTGGAGCCTCTAGTCTAGATTACAGTTGATGCTCTGGTTGGAGGTGCCTCTAGTCTAGATTACAGTTGATGCTCTGGTTGGAGCCTCTAGTCTAGATTACAGTTGATGCTCTGGTTGGAGGTGCCTCTAGTCTAGATTACAGTTGATGCTCTGGTTGGAGCCTCTAGTCTAGATTACAGTTGATGCTCTGGTTGGAGGTACCTCTAGTCTAGATTACAGTTGATGCTCTGGTTGGAGGTACCTCTAGTCTAGATTACAGTTGATGCTCTGGTTGGAGCCTCTAGTCTAGATTACAGTTGATGCTCTGGTTGGAGCCTCTAGTCTAGATTATAGTTGATGCTCTGGTTGGAGCCTCTAGTCTAGATTACAGTTGATGCTCTGGTTGGAGGTACCTCTAGTCTAGATTACAGTTGATGCTCTGGTTGGAGGTACCTCTAGTCTAGATTACAGTTGATGCTCTGGTTGGAGGTACCTCTAGTCTAGATTACAGTTGATGCTCTGGTTGGAGGTACCTCTAGTCTAGATTATAGTTGATGCTCTGGTTGGAGGTACCTCTAGTCTAGATTATAGTTGATGCTCTGGTTGGAGGTGCCTCTAGTCTAGATTACAGTTGATGCTCTGGTTGGAGGTGCCTCTAGTCTAGATTACAGTTGATGCTCTGGTTGGAGGTACCTCTAGTCTAGATTACAGTTGATGCTCTGGTTGGAGGTACCTCTAGTCTAGATTACAGTTGATGCTCTGGTTGGAGGTACCTCTAGTCTAGATTATAGTTGATGCTCTGGTTGGAGGTACCTCTAGTCTAGATTACAGTTGATGCTCTGGTTGGAGCCTCTAGTCTAGATTACAGTTGATGCTCTGGTTGGAGCCTCTAGTCTAGATTATAGTTGATGCTCTGGTTGGAGGTACCTCTAGTCTAGATTATAGTTGATGCTCTGGTTGGAGGTACCTCTAGTCTAGATTACAGTTGATGCTCTGGTTGGAGGTACCTCTAGTCTAGATTACAGTTGATGCTCTGGTTGGAGCCTCTAGTCTAGATTATAGTTGATGCTCTGGTTGGAGGTACCTCTAGTCTAGATTATAGTTGATGCTCTGGTTGGAGGTGCCTCTAGTCTAGATTACAGTTGATGCTCTGGTTGGAGGTACCTCTAGTCTAGATTACAGTTGATGCCTGGTTGGAGCCTCTAGTCTAGATTACAGTTGATGCTCTGGTTGGAGCCTCTAGTCTAGATTACAGTTGATGCTCTGGTTGGAGCCTCTAGTCTAGATTACAGTTGATGCTCTGGTTGGAGGTACCTCTAGTCTAGATTACAGTTGATGCTCTGGTTGGAGCCTCTAGTCTAGATTACAATTGATGCTCTGGTTGGAGGTACCTCTAGTCTAGATTACAGTTGATGCTCTGGTTGGAGGTACCTCTAGTCTAGATTACAGTTGATGCTCTGGTTGGAGGTACCTCTGGTCTAGATTATAGTTGATGCTCTGGTTGGAGGTACCTCTAGTCTAGATTATAGTTGATGCTCTGGTTGGAGGTGCCTCTAGTCTAGATTACAGTTGATGCTCTGGTTGGAGCCTCTAGTCTAGATTACAGTTGATGCTCTGGTTGGAGGTACCTCTAGTCTAGATTACAGTTGATGCTCTGGTTGGAGCCTCTAGTCTAGATTACAGTTGATGCTCTGGTTGGAGGTACCTCTAGTCTAGATTACAGTTGATGCTCTGGTTGGAGGTACCTCTAGTCTAGATTATAGTTGATGCTCTGGTTGGAGGTACCTCTAGTCTAGATTATAGTTGATGCTCTGGTTGGAGCCTCTAGTCTAGATTACAGTTGATGCTCTGGTTGGAGGTACCTCTAGTCTATATTACAGTTGATGCTCTGGTTGGAGGTGCCTCTAGTCTAGATTACAGTTGATGCTCTGGTTGGAGGTGCCTCTAGTCTAGATTACAGTTGATGCTCTGGTTGGAGCCTCTAGTCTAGATTACAGTTGATGCTCTGGTTGGAGGTACCTCTAGTCTAGATTACAGTTGATGCTCTGGTTGGAGCCTCTAGTCTAGATTACAGTTGATGCTCTGGTTGGAACCTCTAGTCTAGATTACAGTTGATGCTCTGGTTGGAGGTACCTCTAGTCTAGATTACAGTTGATGCTCTGGTTGGAGGTGCCTCTAGTCTAGATTACAGTTGATGCTCTGGTTGGAGGTATCTCTAGTCTAGATTACAGTTGATGCTCTGGTTGGAGCCTCTAGTCTAGATTACAGTTGATGCTCTGGTTGGAGGTACCTCTAGTCTAGATTACAGTTGATGCTCTGGTTGGAGCCTCTAGTCTAGATTATAGTTGATGCTCTGGTTGGAGGTACCTCTAGTCTAGATTACAGTTGATGCTCTGGTTGGAGCCTCTAGTCTAGATTACAGTTGATGCTCTGGTTGGAGGCTCTAGTCTAGATTACAGTTGATGCTCTGGTTGGAGCCTCTAGTCTAGATTACAGTTGATGCTCTGGTTGGAGCCTCTAGTCTAGATTACAGTTGATGCTCTGGTTGGAGGTACCTCTAGTCTAGATTACAGTTGATGCTCTGGTTGGAGGTACCTCTAGTCTAGATTACAGTTGATGCTCTGGTTGGAGGTACCTCTAGTCTAGATTACAGTTGATGCTCTGGTTGGAGCATCTAGTCTAGATTACAGTTGATGCTCTGGTTGGAGCCTCTAGTCTAGATTACAGTTGATGCTCTGGTTGGAGCCTCTAGTCTAGATTACAGTTGATGCTCTGGTTGGAGGTACCTCTAGTCTAGATTACAGTTGATGCTCTGGTTGGAGGTACCTCTAGTCTAGATTACAGTTGATGCTCTGGTTGGAGGTACCTCTAGTCTAGATTACAGTTGATGCTCTGGTTGGAGGTGCCTCTAGTCTAGATTACAGTTGATGCTCTGGTTGGAGGTACCTCTAGTCTTGATTACAGTTGATGCTCTGGTTGGAGGTACCTCTAGTCTAGATTACAGTTGATGCTCTGGTTGGAGGTGCCTCTAGTCTAGATTACAGTTGATGCTCTGGTTGGAGGTACCTCTAGTCTAGATTACAGTTGATGCTCTGGTTGGAGGTACCTCTAGTCTAGATTACAGTTGATGCTCTGGTTGGAGCCTCTAGTCTAGATTATAGTTGATGCTCTGGTTGGAGGTACATCTAGTCTAGATTATAGTTGATGCTCTGGTTGGAGGTGCCTCTAGTCTAGATTACAGTTGATGCTCTGGTTGGAGGTACCTCTAGTCTAGATTACAGTTGATGCTCTGGTTGGAGCCTCTAGTCTAGATTACAGTTGATGCTCTGGTTGGAGCCTCTAGTCTAGATTACAGTTGATGCTCTGGTTGGAGCCTCTAGTCTAGATTACAGTTGATGCTCTGGTTGGAGGTACCTCTAGTCTAGATTACAGTTGATGCTCTGGTTGGAGCCTCTAGTCTAGATTACAGTTGATGCTCTGGTTGGAGGTACCTCTAGTCTAGATTACAGTTGATGCTCTGGTTGGAGGTACCTCTAGTCTAGATTATAGTTGATGCTCTGGTTGGAGGTACCTCTAGTCTAGATTATAGTTGATGCTCTGGTTGGAGCCTCTAGTCTAGATTACAGTTGATGCTCTGGTTGGAGGTACCTCTAGTCTATATTACAGTTGATGCTCTGGTTGGAGGTGCCTCTAGTCTAGATTACAGTTGATGCTCTGGTTGGAGGTGCCTCTAGTCTAGATTACAGTTGATGCTCTGGTTGGAGCCTCTAGTCTAGATTACAGTTGATGCTCTGGTTGGAGGTACCTCTAGTCTAGATTACAGTTGATGCTCTGGTTGGAGCCTCTAGTCTAGATTACAGTTGATGCTCTGGTTGGAGCCTCTAGTCTAGATTACAGTTGATGCTCTGGTTGGAGGTACCTCTAGTCTAGATTACAGTTGATGCTCTGGTTGGAGGTGCCTCTAGTCTAGATTACAGTTGATGCTCTGGTTGGAGGTACCTCTAGTCTAGATTACAGTTGATGCTCTGGTTGGAGCCTCTAGTCTAGATTACAGTTGATGCTCTGGTTGGAGGTACCTCTAGTCTAGATTACAGTTGATGCTCTGGTTGGAGCCTCTAGTCTAGATTATAGTTGATGCTCTGGTTGGAGGTACCTCTAGTCTAGATTACAGTTGATGCTCTGGTTGGAGCCTCTAGTCTAGATTACAGTTGATGCTCTGGTTGGAGGCTCTAGTCTAGATTACAGTTGATGCTCTGGTTGGAGCCTCTAGTCTAGATTACAGTTGATGCTCTGGTTGGAGCCTCTAGTCTAGATTACAGTTGATGCTCTGGTTGGAGGTACCTCTAGTCTAGATTACAGTTGATGCTCTGGTTGGAGGTACCTCTAGTCTAGATTACAGTTGATGCTCTGGTTGGAGGTACCTCTAGTCTAGATTACAGTTGATGCTCTGGTTGGAGCCTCTAGTCTAGATTACAGTTGATGCTCTGGTTGGAGCCTCTAGTCTAGATTACAGTTGATGCTCTGGTTGGAGCCTCTAGTCTAGATTACAGTTTATGCTCTGGTTGGAGGTACCTCTAGTCTAGATTACAGTTGATGCTCTGGTTGGAGGTACCTCTAGTCTAGATTACAGTTGATGCTCTGGTTGGAGGTACCTCTAGTCTAGATTACAGTTGATGCTCTGGTTGGAGGTGCCTCTAGTCTAGATTACAGTTGATGCTCTGGTTGGAGGTACCTCTAGTCTAGATTACAGTTGATGCTCTGGTTGGAGGTACCTCTAGTCTAGATTACAGTTGATGCTCTGGTTGGAGGTGCCTCTAGTCTAGATTACAGTTGATGCTCTGGTTGGAGGTACCTCTAGTCTAGATTACAGTTGATGCTCTGGTTGGAGGTTCCTCTAGTCTAGATTACAGTTGATGCTCTGGTTGGAGGTACCTCTAGTCTAGATTACAGTTGATGCTCTGGTTGGAGCCTCTAGTCTAGATTACAGTTGATGCTCTGGTTGGAGCCTCTAGTCTAGATTACAGTTGATGCTCTGGTTGGAGCCTCTAGTCTAGATTACAGTTGATGCTCTGGTTGGAGCCTCTAGTCTAGATTACAGTTGATGCTCTGGTTGGAGCCTCTAGTCTAGATTACAGTTGATGCTCTGGTTGGAGGTGCCTCTAGTCTAGATTACAGTTGATGCTCTGGTTGGAGCCTCTAGTCTAGATTACAGTTGATGCTCTGGTTGGAGGTGCCTCTAGTCTAGATTACAGTTGATGCTCTGGTTGGAGCCTCTAGTCTAGATTACAGTTGATGCTCTGGTTGGAGGTACCTCTAGTCTAGATTACAGTTGATGCTCTGGTTGGAGGTACCTCTAGTCTAGATTACAGTTGATGCTCTGGTTGGAGCCTCTAGTCTAGATTACAGTTGATGCTCTGGTTGGAGCCTCTAGTCTAGATTATAGTTGATGCTCTGGTTGGAGCCTCTAGTCTAGATTACAGTTGATGCTCTGGTTGGAGGTACCTCTAGTCTAGATTACAGTTGATGCTCTGGTTGGAGGTACCTCTAGTCTAGATTACAGTTGATGCTCTGGTTGGAGGTACCTCTAGTCTAGATTACAGTTGATGCTCTGGTTGGAGGTACCTCTAGTCTAGATTATAGTTGATGCTCTGGTTGGAGGTACCTCTAGTCTAGATTATAGTTGATGCTCTGGTTGGAGGTGCCTCTAGTCTAGATTACAGTTGATGCTCTGGTTGGAGGTGCCTCTAGTCTAGATTACAGTTGATACTCTGGTTGGAGGTACCTCTAGTCTAGATTACAGTTGATGCTCTGGTTGGAGGTACCTCTAGTCTAGATTACAGTTGATGCTCTGGTTGGAGGTACCTCTAGTCTAGATTATAGTTGATGCTCTGGTTGGAGGTACCTCTAGTCTAGATTACAGTTGATGCTCTGGTTGGAGCCTCTAGTCTAGATTACAGTTGATGCTCTGGTTGGAGCCTCTAGTCTAGATTATAGTTGATGCTCTGGTTGGAGGTACCTCTAGTCTAGATTATAGTTGATGCTCTGGTTGGAGGTACCTCTAGTCTAGATTACAGTTGATGCTCTGGTTGGAGGTACCTCTAGTCTAGATTACAGTTGATGCTCTGGTTGGAGCCTCTAGTCTAGATTATAGTTGATGCTCTGGTTGGAGGTACCTCTAGTCTAAATTATAGTTGATGCTCTGGTTGGAGGTGCCTCTAGTCTAGATTACAGTTGATGCTCTGGTTGGAGGTACCTCTAGTCTAGATTACAGTTGATGCTCTGGTTGGAGCCTCTAGTCTAGATTACAGTTGATGCTCTGGTTGGAGCCTCTAGTCTAGATTACAGTTGATGCTCTGGTTGGAGCCTCTAGTCTAGATTATAGTTGATGCTCTGGTTGGAGGTACCTCTAGTCTAGATTATAGTTGATGCTCTGGTTGGAGGTACCTCTAGTCTAGATTACAGTTGATGCTCTGGTTGGAGGTACCTCTAGTCTAGATTACAGTTGATGCTCTGGTTGGAGCCTCTAGTCTAGATTATAGTTGATGCTCTGGTTGGAGGTACCTCTAGTCTAGATTATAGTTGATGCTCTGGTTGGAGGTGCCTCTAGTCTAGATTGCAGTTGATGCTCTGGTTGGAGGTACCTCTAGTCTAGATTACAGTTGATGCTCTGGTTGGAGCCTCTAGTCTAGATTACAGTTGATGCTCTGGTTGGAGCCTCTAGTCTAGATTACAGTTGATGCTCTGGTTGGAGCCTCTAGTCTAGATTACAGTTGATGCTCTGGTTGGAGGTACCTCTAGTCTAGATTACAGTTGATGCTCTGGTTGGAGCCTCTAGTCTAGATTACAGTTGATGCTCTGGTTGGAGGTACCTCTAGTCTAGATTACAGTTGATGCTCTGGTTGGAGGTACCTCTAGTCTAGATTACAGTTGATGCTCTGGTTGGAGGTACCTCTAGTCTAGATTATAGTTGATGCTCTGGTTGGAGGTACCTCTAGTCTAGATTATAGTTGATGCTCTGGTTGGAGGTGTCTCTAGTCTAGATTACAGTTGATGCTCTGGTTGGAGGTGCCTCTAGTCTAGATTACAGTTGATGCTCTGGTTGGAGGTACCTCTAGTCTAGATTACAGTTGATGCTCTGGTTGGAGGTACCTCTAGTCTAGATTACAGTTGATGCTCTGGTTGGAGGTACCTCTAGTCTAGATTATAGTTGATGCTCTGGTTGGAGGTACCTCTAGTCTAGATTACAGTTGATGCTCTGGTTGGAGGTGCCTCTAGTCTAGATTACAGTTGATGCTCTGGTTGGAGGTACCTCTAGTCTAGATTATAGTTGATGCTCTGGTTGGAGCCTCTAGTCTAGATTATAGTTGATGATCTGGTTGGAGCCTCTAGTCTAGATTACAGTTGATGCTCTGGTTGGAGGTACCTCTAGTCTAGATTACAGTTGATGCTCTGGTTGGACCCTCTAGTCTAGATTACAGTTGATGCTCTGGTTGGAGGTACCTCTAGTCTAGATTATAGTTGATGCTCTGGTTGGAGGTACCTCTAGTCTAGATTACAGTTGATGCTCTGGTTGGAGGTGCCTCTAGTCTAGATTACAGTTGATGCTCTGGTTGGAGGTACCTCTAGTCTAGATTATAGTTGATGCTCTGGTTGGAGCCTCTAGTCTAGATTATAGTTGATGATCTGGTTGGAGCCTCTAGTCTAGATTACAGTTGATGCTTTGGTTGGAGGTACCTCTAGTCTAGATTACAGTTGATGATCTGGTTGGAGCCTCTAGTCTAGATTACAGTTGATGCTCTGGTTGGAGGTACCTCTAGTCTAGATTACAGTTGATGCTCTGGTTGGAGCCTCTAGTCTAGATTACAGTTGATGCTCTGGTTGGAGGTACCTCTAGTCTAGAGTACAGTTGATGCTCTGGTTGGAGCCTCTAGTCTAGATTACAGTTAATGCTCTGGTTGGAGGTACCTCTAGTCTAGATTACAGTTGATGATCTGGTTGGAGCCTCTAGTCTAGATTACAGTTGATGCTCTGGTTGGAGCCTCTAGTCTAGATTACAGTTGATGCTCTGGTTGGAGGTACCTCTGGTCTAGATTACAGTTGATACTCTGGTTGGAGGTACCTCTAGTCTAGATTACAGTTGATGCTCTGGTTGGAGCCTCTAGTCTAGATTACAGTTGATGCTCTGGTTGGAGCCTCTAGTCTAGATTACAGTTGATGCTCTGGTTGGAGGTGCCTCTAGTCTAGATTACAGTTGATGCTCTGGTTGGAGGTGCCTCTAGTCTAGATTACAGTTGATGCTCTGGTTGGAGGTGCCTCTAGTCTAGATTACAGTTGATGCTCTGGTTGGAGGTGTCTCTAGTCTAGATTACAGTTGATGCTCTGGTTGGAGGTACCTCTAGTCTAGATTACAGTTGATGCTCTGGTTGGAGGTACCTCTAGTCTAGATTACAGTTGATGCTCTGGTTGGAGGTGCCTCTAGTCTAGATTATAGTTGATGCTCTGGTTGGAGGTGCCTCTAGTCTAGATTACAGTTGATGCTCTGGTTGGAGGTACCTCTAGTCTAGATTACAGTTGATGCTCTGGTTGGAGGTGCCTCTAGTCTAGATTATAGTTGATCCTCTGGTTGGAGGTACCTCTAGTCTAGATTACAGTTGATGATCTGGTTGGAGCCTCTAGTCTAGATTATAGTTGATGCTCTGGTTGGAGCCTCTAGTCTAGATTACAGTTGATGCTCTGGTTGGAGGTACATCTAGTCTAGATTACAGTTGATGCTCTGGTTGGAGCCTCTAGTCTAGATTACAGTTGATGCTCTGGTTGGAGGTACCTCTAGTTTAGATTACAGTTGATGCTCTGGTTGGAGCCTCTAGTCTAGATTACAGTTGATGCTCTGGTTGGAGGTACCTCTAGTCTAGATTATAGTTGATGCTCTGGTTGGAGCCTCTAGTCTAGATTACAGTTGATGCTCTGGTTGGAGCCTCTAGTCTAGATTACAGTTGATGCTCTGGTTGGAGGTACCTCTAGTCTAGATTACAGTTGATGCTCTGGTTGGAGGTGCCTCTAGTCTAGATTATAGTTGATGCTCTGGTTGGAGCCTCTAGTCTAGATTACAGTTGATGCTCTGGTTGGAGGTACCTCTAGTCTAGATTACAGTTGATGCTCTGGTTGGAGGTGCCTCTAGTCTAGATTACAGTTGATGCTCTGGTTGGAGCCTCTAGTCTAGATTACAGTTGATGCTCTGGTTGGAGCCTCTAGTCTAGATTACAGTTGATGCTCTGGTTGGAGCCTCTAGTCTAGATTAGAGTTGATGCTCTGGTTGGAGCCTCTAGTCTAGATTACAGTTGATGCTCTGGTTGGAGCCTCTAGTCTAGATTACAGTTGATGCTCTGGTTGGAGGTACCTCTAGTCTAGATTACAGTTGATGCTCTGGTTGGAGGTACCTCTAGTCTAGATTACAGTTGATGCTCTGGTTGGAGGTACCTCTAGTCTAGATTACAGTTGATGCTCTGGTTGGAGGTGCCTCTAGTCTAGATTACAGTTGATGCTCTGGTTGGAGGTACCTCTAGTCTAGATTACAGTTGATGCTCTGGTTGGAGGTGCCTCTAGTCTAGATTACAGTTGATGCTCTGGTTGGAGCCTCTAGTCTAGATTACAGTTGATGCTCTGGTTGGAGCCTCTAGTCTAGATTACAGTTGATGCTCTGGTTGGAGCCTCTAGTCTAGATTAGAGTTGATGCTCTGGTTGGAGCCTCTAGTCTAGATTACAGTTGATGCTCTGGTTGGAGCCTCTAGTCTAGATTACAGTTGATGCTCTGGTTGGAGGTACCTCTAGTCTAGATTACAGTTGATGCTCTGGTTGGAGGTACCTCTAGTCTAGATTACAGTTGATGCTCTGGTTGGAGGTACCTCTAGTCTAGATTACAGTTGATGCTCTGGTTGGAGGTGCCTCTAGTCTAGATTACAGTTGATGCTCTGGTTGGAGGTACCTCTAGTCTAGATTACAGTTGATGCTCTGGTTGGAGGTACCTCTAGTCTAGATTACAGTTGATGCTCTGGTTGGAGGTGCCTCTAGTCTAGATTACAGTTGATGCTCTGGTTGGAGGTACCTCTAGTCTAGATTACAGTTGATGCTCTGGTTGGAGGTTCCTCTAGTCTAGATTACAGTTGATGCTCTGGTTGGAGGTACCTCTAGTCTAGATTACAGTTGATGCTCTGGTTGGAGCCTCTAGTCTAGATTACAGTTGATGCTCTGGTTGGAGCCTCTAGTCTAGATTACAGTTGATGCTCTGGTTGGAGCCTCTAGTCTAGATTACAGTTGATGCTCTGGTTGGAGCCTCTAGTCTAGATTACAGTTGATGCTCTGGTTGGAGGTGCCTCTAGTCTAGATTACAGTTGATGCTCTGGTTGGAGCCTCTAGTCTAGATTACAGTTGATGCTCTGGTTGGAGGTGCCTCTAGTCTAGATTACAGTTGATGCTCTGGTTGGAGCCTCTAGTCTAGATTACAGTTGATGCTCTGGTTGGAGGTACCTCTAGTCTAGATTACAGTTGATGCTCTGGTTGGAGGTACCTCTAGTCTAGATTACAGTTGATGCTCTGGTTGGAGCCTCTAGTCTAGATTACAGTTGATGCTCTGGTTGGAGCCTCTAGTCTAGATTATAGTTGATGCTCTGGTTGGAGCCTCTAGTCTAGATTACAGTTGATGCTCTGGTTGGAGGTACCTCTAGTCTAGATTACAGTTGATGCTCTGGTTGGAGGTACCTCTAGTCTAGATTACAGTTGATGCTCTGGTTGGAGGTACCTCTAGTCTAGATTACAGTTGATGCTCTGGTTGGAGGTACCTCTAGTCTAGATTATAGTTGATGCTCTGGTTGGAGGTACCTCTAGTCTAGATTATAGTTGATGCTCTGGTTGGAGGTGCCTCTAGTCTAGATTACAGTTGATGCTCTGGTTGGAGGTGCCTCTAGTCTAGATTACAGTTGATGCTCTGGTTGGAGGTACCTCTAGTCTAGATTACAGTTGATGCTCTGGTTGGAGGTACCTCAAGTCTAGATTACAGTTGATGCTCTGGTTGGAGGTACCTCTAGTCTAGATTATAGTTGATGCTCTGGTTGGAGGTACCTCTAGTCTAGATTACAGTTGATGCTCTGGTTGGAGCCTCTAGTCTAGATTACAGTTGATGCTCTGGTTGGAGGTACCTCTAGTCTAGATTACAGTTGATGCTCTGGTTGGAGGTACCTCTAGTCTAGATTACAGTTGATGCTCTGGTTGGAGGTACCTCTAGTCTAGATTATAGTTGATGCTCTGGTTGGAGGTACCTCTAGTCTAGATTACAGTTGATGCTCTGGTTGGAGCCTCTAGTCTAGATTACAGTTGATGCTCTGGTTGGAGCCTCTAGTCTAGATTACAGTTGATGCTCTGGTTGGAGCCTCTAGTCTAGATTATAGTTGATGCTCTGGTTGGAGGTACCTCTAGTCTAGATTATAGTTGATGCTCTGGTTGGAGGTGCCTCTAGTCTAGATTACAGTTGATGCTCTGGTTGGAGGTACCTCTAGTCTAGATTACAGTTGATGCTCTGGTTGGAGCCTCTAGTCTAGATTACAGTTGATGCTCTGGTTGGAGCCTCTAGTCTAGATTACAGTTGATGCTCTGGTTGGAGCCTCTAGTCTAGATTACAGTTGATGCTCTGATTGGAGGTACCTCTAGTCTAGATTACAGTTGATGCTCTGGTTGGAGCCTCTAGTCTAGATTACAGTTGATGCTCTGGTTGGAGGTACCTCTAGTCTAGATTACAGTTGATGCTCTGGTTGGAGGTACCTCTAGTCTAGATTACAGTTGATGCTCTGGTTGGAGGTACCTCTAGTCTAGATTATAGTTGATGCTCTGGTTGGAGGTACCTCTAGTCTAGATTATAGTTGATGCTCTGGTTGGATGTGCCTCTAGTCTAGATTACAGTTGATGCTCTGGTTGGAGGTGCCTCTAGTCTAGATTACAGTTGATGCTCTGGTTGGAGGTACCTCTAGTCTAGATTACAGTTGATGCTCTGGTTGGAGGTACCTCTAGTCTAGATTACAGTTGATGCTCTGGTTGGAGGTACCTCTAGTCTAGATTATAGTTGATGCTCTGGTGGGAGGTACCTCTAGTCTAGATTACAGTTGATGCTCTGGTTGGAGCCTCTAGTCTAGATTACAGTTGATGCTCTGGTTGGAGCCTCTAGTCTAGATTATAGTTGATGCTCTGGTTGGAGGTACCTCTAGTCTAGATTATAGTTGATGCTCTGGTTGGAGGTGCCTCTAGTCTAGATTACAGTTGATGCTCTGGTTGGAGCCTCTAGTCTAGATTACAGTTGATGCTCTGGTTGGAGCCTCTAGTCTAGATTACAGTTGATGCTCTGGTTGGAGGTGCCTCTAGTCTAGATTACAGTTGATGCTCTGGTTGGAGCCTCTAGTCTAGATTACAGTTGATGCTCTGGTTGGAGGTGCCTCTAGTCTAGATTACAGTTGATGCTCTGGTTGGAGCCTCTAGTCTAGATTACAGTTGATGCTCTGGTTGGAGGTACCTCTAGTCTAGATTACAGTTGATGCTCTGGTTGGAGGTACCTCTAGTCTAGATTACAGTTGATGCTCTGGTTGGAGCCTCTAGTCTAGATTACAGTTGATGCTCTGGTTGGAGCCTCTAGTCTAGATTATAGTTGATGCTCTGGTTGGAGCCTCTAGTCTAGATTACAGTTGATGCTCTGGTTGGAGGTACCTCTAGTCTAGATTACAGTTGATGCTCTGGTTGGAGGTACCTCTAGTCTAGATTACAGTTGATGCTCTGGTTGGAGGTACCTCTAGTCTAGATTACAGTTGATGCTCTGGTTGGAGGTACCTCTAGTCTAGATTATAGTTGATGCTCTGGTTGGAGGTACCTCTAGTCTAGATTATAGTTGATGCTCTGGTTGGAGGTGCCTCTAGTCTAGATTACAGTTGATGCTCTGGTTGGAGGTGCCTCTAGTCTAGATTACAGTTGATGCTCTGGTTGGAGGTACCTCTAGTCTAGATTACAGTTGATGCTCTGGTTGGAGGTACCTCAAGTCTAGATTACAGTTGATGCTCTGGTTGGAGCCTCTAGTCTAGATTACAGTTGATGCTCTGGTTGGAGGTACCTCTAGTCTAGATTACAGTTGATGCTCTGGTTGGAGGTACCTCTAGTCTAGATTACAGTTGATGCTCTGGTTGGAGGTACCTCTAGTCTAGATTATAGTTGATGCTCTGGTTGGAGGTACCTCTAGTCTAGATTACAGTTGATGCTCTGGTTGGAGCCTCTAGTCTAGATTACAGTTGATGCTCTGGTTGGAGCCTCTAGTCTAGATTACAGTTGATGCTCTGGTTGGAGCCTCTAGTCTAGATTATAGTTGATGCTCTGGTTGGAGGTACCTCTAGTCTAGATTATAGTTGATGCTCTGGTTGGAGGTGCCTCTAGTCTAGATTACAGTTGATGCTCTGGTTGGAGGTACCTCTAGTCTAGATTACAGTTGATGCTCTGGTTGGAGCCTCTAGTCTAGATTACAGTTGATGCTCTGGTTGGAGCCTCTAGTCTAGATTACAGTTGATGCTCTGGTTGGAGCCTCTAGTCTAGATTACAGTTGATGCTCTGATTGGAGGTACCTCTAGTCTAGATTACAGTTGATGCTCTGGTTGGAGCCTCTAGTCTAGATTACAGTTGATGCTCTGGTTGGAGGTACCTCTAGTCTAGATTACAGTTGATGCTCTGGTTGGAGGTACCTCTAGTCTAGATTACAGTTGATGCTCTGGTTGGAGGTACCTCTAGTCTAGATTATAGTTGATGCTCTGGTTGGAGGTACCTCTAGTCTAGATTATAGTTGATGCTCTGGTTGGATGTGCCTCTAGTCTAGATTACAGTTGATGCTCTGGTTGGAGGTGCCTCTAGTCTAGATTACAGTTGATGCTCTGGTTGGAGGTACCTCTAGTCTAGATTACAGTTGATGCTCTGGTTGGAGGTACCTCTAGTCTAGATTACAGTTGATGCTCTGGTTGGAGGTACCTCTAGTCTAGATTATAGTTGATGCTCTGGTGGGAGGTACCTCTAGTCTAGATTACAGTTGATGCTCTGGTTGGAGCCTCTAGTCTAGATTACAGTTGATGCTCTGGTTGGAGCCTCTAGTCTAGATTATAGTTGATGCTCTGGTTGGAGGTACCTCTAGTCTAGATTATAGTTGATGCTCTGGTTGGAGGTACCTCTAGTCTAGATTACAGTTGATGCTCTGGTTGGAGGTACCTCTAGTCTAGATTACAGTTGATGCTCTGGTTGGAGCCTCTAGTCTAGATTATAGTTGATGCTCTGGTTGGAGGTACCTCTAGTCTAGATTATAGTTGATGCTCTGGTTGGAGGTGCCTCTAGTCTAGATTACAGTTGATGCTCTGGTTGGAGGTACCTCTAGTCTAGATTACAGTTGATGCTCTGGTTGGAGCCTCTAGTCTAGATTACAGTTGATGCTCTGGTTGGAGCCTCTAGTCTAGATTACAGTTGATGCTCTGGTTGGAGCCTCTAGTCTAGATTACAGTTGATGCTCTGGTTGGAGGTACCTCTAGTCTAGATTACAGTTGATGCTCTGGTTGGAGCCTCTAGTCTAGATTACAGTTGATGCTCTGGTTGGAGGTACCTCTAGTCTAGATTACAGTTGATGCTCTGGTTGGAGGTACCTCTAGTCTAGATTATAGTTGATGCTCTGGTTGGAGGTACCTCTAGTCTAGATTATAGTTGATGCTCTGGTTGGAGCCTCTAGTCTAGATTACAGTTGATGCTCTGGTTGGAGGTACCTCTAGTCTATATTACAGTTGATGCTCTGGTTGGAGGTGCCTCTAGTCTAGATTACAGTTGATGCTCTGGTTGGAGGTGCCTCTAGTCTAGATTACAGTTGATGCTCTGGTTGGAGCCTCTAGTCTAGATTACAGTTGATGCTCTGGTTGGAGGTACCTCTAGTCTAGATTACAGTTGATGCTCTGGTTGGAGCCTCTAGTCTAGATTACAGTTGATGCTCTGGTTGGAGCCTCTAGTCTAGATTACAGTTGATGCTCTGGTTGGAGGTACCTCTAGTCTAGATTACAGTTGATGCTCTGGTTGGAGGTGCCTCTAGTCTAGATTACAGTTGATGCTCTGGTTGGAGGTACCTCTAGTCTAGATTACAGTTGATGCTCTGGTTGGAGCCTCTAGTCTAGATTACAGTTGATGCTCTGGTTGGAGCCTCTAGTCTAGATTACAGTTGATGCTCTGGTTGGAGCCTCTAGTCTAGATTATAGTTGATGCTCTGGTTGGAGCCTCTAGTCTAGATTACAGTTGATGCTCTGGTTGGAGGTACCTCTAGTCTAGATTACAGTTGATGCTCTGGTTGGAGGTACCTCTAGTCTAGATTACAGTTGATGCTCTGGTTGGAGCCTCTAGTCTAGATTATAGTTGATGCTCTGGTTGGAGGTACCTCTAGTCTAGATTACAGTTGATGCTCTGGTTGGAGCCTCTAGTCTAGATTACAGTTGATGCTCTGGTTGGAGGCTCTAGTCTAGATTACAGTTGATGCTCTGGTTGGAGCCTCTAGTCTAGATTACAGTTGATGCTCTGGTTGGAGCCTCTAGTCTAGATTACAGTTGATGCTCTGGTTGGAGGTACCTCTAGTCTAGATTACAGTTGATGCTCTGGTTGGAGGTACCTCTAGTCTAGATTACAGTTGATGCTCTGGTTGGAGGTACCTCTAGTCTAGATTACAGTTGATGCTCTGGTTGGAGCCTCTAGTCTAGATTACAGTTGATGCTCTGGTTGGAGGTACCTCTAGTCTAGATTACAGTTGATGCTCTCGTTGGAGCCTCTAGTCTAGATTACAGTTGATGCTCTGGTTGGAGCCTCTAGTCTAGATTACAGTTGATGCTCTGGTTGGAGCCTCTAGTCTAGATTACAGTTGATGCTCTGGTTGGAGGTACCTCTAGTCTAGATTACAGTTGATGCTCTGGTTGGAGGTACCTCTAGTCTAGATTACAGTTGATGCTCTGGTTGGAGCCTCTAGTCTAGATTACAGTTGATGCTCTGGTTGGAGGTACCTCTAGTCTAGATTACAGTTGATGCTCTGGTTGGAGCCTCTAGTCTAGATTACAGTTGATGCTCTGGTTGGAGCCTCTTGTCTAGATTACAGTTGATGCTCTGGTTGGAGGTACCTCTAGTCTAGATTATAGTTGATGCTCTGGTTGGAGCCTCTAGTCTAGATTATAGTTGATGCTCTGGTTGGAGGTACCTCTAGTCTAGATTACAGTTGATGCTCTGGTTGGAGCCTCTAGTCTAGATTATAGTTGATGCTCTGGTTGGAGGTACCTCTAGTCTAGATTACAGTTGATGCTCTGGTTGGAGCCTCTAGTCTAGATTACAGTTGATGCTCTGGTTGGAGGTACCTCTAGTCTAGATTACAGTTGATGCTCTGGTTGGAGGTACCTCTAGTCTAGATTATAGTTGATGCTCTGGTTGGAGCCTCTAGTCTAGATTATAGTTGATGCTCTGGTTGGAGGTACCTCTAGTCTAGATTACAGTTGATGCTCTGGTTGGAGCCTCTAGTCTAGATTACAGTTGATGCTCTGGTTGGAGGTACCTCTAGTCTAGATTACAGTTGATGCTCTGATTGGAGGTACCTCTAGTCTAGATTATAGTTGATGCTCTGGTTGGAGGCTCTAGTCTAGATTACAGTTGATGCTCTGGTTGGAGGTGCCTCTAGTCTAGATTACAGTTGATGCTCTGGTTGGAGCCTCTAGTCTAGATTACAGTTGATGCTCTGGTTGGAGGTGCCTCTAGTCTAGATTACAGTTGATGCTCTGGTTGGAGCCTCTAGTCTAGATTACAGTTGATGCTCTGGTTGGAGGTACCTCTAGTCTAGATTACAGTTGATGCTCTGGTTGGAGGTACCTCTAGTCTAGATTACAGTTGATGCTCTGGTTGGAGGTACCTCTAGTCTAGATTATAGTTGATGCTCTGGTTGGAGCCTCTAGTCTAGATTATAGTTGATGCTCTGGTTGGAGGTACCTCTAGTCTAGATTACAGTTGATGCTCTGGTTGGAGCCTCTAGTCTAGATTATAGTTGATGCTCTGGTTGGAGGTACCTCTAGTCTAGATTACAGTTGATGCTCTGGTTGGAGCCTCTAGTCTAGATTACAGTTGATGCTCTGGTTGGAGGTACCTCTAGTCTAGATTACAGTTGATGCTCTGGTTGGAGGTACCTCTAGTCTAGATTATAGTTGATGCTCTGGTTGGAGCCTCTAGTCTAGATTATAGTTGATGCTCTGGTTGGAGGTACCTCTAGTCTAGATTACAGTTGATGCTCTGGTTGGAGCCTCTAGTCTAGATTACAGTTGATGCTCTGGTTGGAGGTACCTCTAGTCTAGATTACAGTTGATGCTCTGATTGGAGGTACCTCTAGTCTAGATTATAGTTGATGCTCTGGTTGGAGGCTCTAGTCTAGATTACAGTTGATGCTCTGGTTGGAGGTGCCTCTAGTCTAGATTACAGTTGATGCTCTGGTTGGAGCCTCTAGTCTAGATTACAGTTGATGCTCTGGTTGGAGGTGCCTCTAGTCTAGATTACAGTTGATGCTCTGGTTGGAGCCTCTAGTCTAGATTACAGTTGATGCTCTGGTTGGAGGTACCTCTAGTCTAGATTACAGTTGATGCTCTGGTTGGAGCCTCTAGTCTAGATTACAGTTGATGCTCTGGTTGGAGGTACCTCTAGTCTAGATTACAGTTGATGCTCTGGTTGGAGGTACCTCTAGTCTAGATTACAGTTGATGCTCTGGTTGGAGGTACCTCTAGTCTAGATTACAGTTGATGCTCTGGTTGGAGGTACCTCTAGTCTAGATTACAGTTGATGCTCTGGTTGGAGGTACCTCTAGTCTAGATTACAGTTGATGCTCTGGTTGGAGGTACCTCTAGTCTAGATTACAGTTGATGCTCTGGTTGGAGGTGTCTCTAGTCTAGATTACAGTTGATGCTCTGGTTGGAGGTACCTCTAGTCTAGATTACAGTTGATGCTCTGGTTGGAGGTGCCTCTAGTCTAGATTACAGTTGATGCTCTGGTTCGAGCCTCTAGTCTAGATTACAGTTGATGCTCTGGTTGGAGCCTCTAGTCTAGATTACAGTTGATGCTCTGGTTGGAGGTACCTCTAGTCTAGATTACAGTTGATGGTCTGGTTGGAGCCTCTAGTCTAGATTACAGTTGATGCTCTGGTTGGAGCCTCTAGTCTAGATTATAGTTGATGCTCTGGTTGGAGGTACCTCTAGTCTAGATTACAGTTGATGCTCTGGTTGGAGCCTCTAGTCTAGATTACAGGTGATGCTCTGGTTGGAGCCTCTAGTCTAGATTACAGTTGATGTTCTGGTTGGAGCCTCTAGTCTAGATTACAGTTGATGCTCTGGTTGGAGCCTCTAGTCTAGATTATAGTTGATGCTCTGGTTGGAGCCTCTAGTCTAGATTACAGTTGATGCTCTGGTTGGAGCCTCTAGTCTAGATTACAGTTGATGCTCTGGTTGGAGCCTCTAGTCTAGATTACAGTTGATGCTCTGGTTGGAGCCTCTAGTCTAGATTACAGTTGATGCTCTGGTTGGAGGTACCTCTAGTCTAGATTACAGTTGATGCTCTGGTTGGAGGTACCTCTAGTCTAGATTACAGTTGATGCTCTGGTTGGAGGTACCTCTAGTCTAGATTACAGTTGATGCTCTGGTTGGAGGTACCTCTAGTCTAGATTACAGTTGATGCTCTGGTTGGAGGTACCTCTAGTCTAGATTACAGTTGATGCTCTGGTTGGAGGTGCCTCTAGTCTAGATTACAGTTGATGCTCTGGTTGGAGGTACCTCTAGTCTAGATTATAGTTGAGGGTGAGGCAGTTTGGAAACAGCACTGCCCCGAACAGGAAGGCACTCCAGAGAGTTGTGCGCTCAGCAGAGCGTACTACGGGTATTGCACTACCACCCCTGCAGGACTTATATAACAAGAGGTGCAAATCCAGAGCCTGCAGAATAATGAAGGACCCTCACCACCCCAACAGCCTGTTCAAGCTGCTGCGGTCAGGCAAGCGCCTCCGCACATACGCAGCAAGAACAGAGTGACTCAGACTCAGCTTCTTCCCTCAGGCCATCAGAACATTGAAGACTGATCTCTCCACACACAAGCACACACACACACACACACACACACACACACACACACACACACACACACACACACACACACACACACACACACACACACACACACGCACACACACATGCACACCACACATTCTGCACTCTCTCACACACAAACACACCACATATAATACGGTCAATGAAGAAAAAAGGAAATGTCGTGCAGCGGAGCGAAAATGGAGAAAAACAAAAACCACCATATGCTGTGATATATACAAAGATGCTTTAACTGCTTATAATAAAACCATCCGCTTAGCAAGGAAAGATTACTTCTCTAAAATCATTACAGAAAATGCTGGAAACTCCAGAATCCTCTTTTCCACTATTAATGTACTACTCAACACTGCCCCTACACCTCCTCAGTCATCAACGGTTAAGTGTGAAGAACTTGCACTATTCTTTAACAACAAAATAACCTTGATCAGGGCCAGCATTACTCATGATGGAAATAAAGTTGATTGCGGCAAACCGTGCAATGTAACCATGAGAAGTTTCACATGCATCACATTAGATGTACTCTGCAAAACTGTCTCAGAATGTAACTCCTCCACCTCAGACATTGACCTTATACCTACAGCTTTCTTCAAACGGGTATTTAACAGTGTTTCAAGCCCTGTGCTAGATATCATAAACACTTCCCTTAGGACTGGTATTTTCCCGGATGCCTTTAAAACAGCAGTTGTAAAGCCATTACTAAAAAAACCTAACTTGGATAGTAATGAAATGGCAAATTATCGTCCAATATCCAACCTACCATTCATTAGTAAAGTACTTGAAAAGATAGTTTCAGTTCAAATAAACTCCTTTCTTGAAGAAAACAACATCTTAGAAGAATTTCAGTCAGGATTCAGAAAATATCATAGCACTGAAACTGCCCTCACCAAAATAATCAGTGACCTCAGACTAAACTCTGACGAGAATAAGATCTCCATCCTTATCCTGTTAGATCTCAGTGCAGCATTTGATACAATCGATCACGATATTCTAATCGATCGTCTTGAAAACCATGTCGGTTTCTCAGACCATGTCACTGTAAAAAAAAAATCTGTAAAAAAACGGTAAAAGTCTGGCAGCTTGGGGACAGAGATTTAGTGTAAAATTTACATTGAAATACCCTAATTAAAATAAAGTGGAAAAGCAATAAATTTACAGATAATTCTGTTTATTATTTGAGAACCAGAGAACAGAGAATCACTGTTAATTGACAGGTTAGGTTCAGCAGTGAAACACTGTTATTTTACAGGTTTTTTCCTACATTATTATGATCAAACACCTTCAATAAAATGACAGAACTTAAAGTTCAGCAGTGAAACACTGTTATTTCACAGGTCTTTCCTAAATTATTACGATCAAACTCCTTCAATAAAGTGACAGAACTTAAAGTTCAGCAGTGAAACACTGTTATTTCACAGGTTTTTCCTAAATTATTATGATCAAACTCCTTCAATAAAGTGACAGAACTTAAAGTTCAGCAGTGAAACACTGTTATTTTACATGTTTTCCCAGAATTATTACAATCAAACTCCTTCAATTAAGTGACAGAAATCAAAGTTCAGCAGTGAAACACTGTTATTTTACATGTTTTCCCATAATTATTACAATCAAACTCCTTCAATTAAGTGACAGAACTCAAAGTTCAGCAGTGAAACACTGTTATTTTACATGTTTTCCCATAATTATTACAATCAAACTCCTTCAATTAAGTGACAGAACTCAAAGTTCAGCAGTGAAACACTGTTATTTCACAGGTTTTTCCTCAATTATTACGATCAAACTCCTTCAATAAAGTGACAGAACTTAAAGTTCAGCAGTGAAACACTGTTATTTTACAGGTTTTCCCATAATTATTACAATCAAACTCCTTCAATTAAGTGACAGAACTCAAAGTTCAGCAGTGAAAGACTGTTATTTCACAGGTTTTTCCTAAATTATTACGATCAAACTCCTTCAATAAAGTGACAGAACTTAAAGTTCAGCAGTGAAACACTGTTATTTTACAGGTTTTCCCATAATTATTACAATCAAACTCCTTCAATTAAGTGACAGAACTCAAAGTTCAGTAGTGAAAGACTGTTATTTCACAGGTTTTTCCTAAATTATTACGATCAAACTCCTTCAATAAAGTGACAGAACTTAAAGTTCAGCAGTGAAACACTGTTATTTCACAGGTTTTTCCTCAATTATTACAATCAAACTCCTTCAATAAAGTGACAGAACTTAAAGTTCAGCAGTGAAACACTGTTATTTTACAGTTTTTCCCATAATTATTACAATCAAACTCCTTCAATAAAGTGACAGAACTCAAAGTTCAGCAGTGAAACACTGTTATTTCACAGGTTTTTCCTAAATTATTACGATCAAACTCCTTCAATAAAGTGACAGAACTTAAAGTTCAGCAGTGAAACACTGTTATTTTACAGGTTTTCCCATAATTATTACAATCAAACTCCTTCAATTAAGTGACAGAACTCAAAGTTCAGCAGTGAAAGACTGTTATTTCACAGGGTTTTCCTAAATTATTACGATCAAACTCCTTCAATAAAGTGACAGAACTTAAAGTTCAGCAGTGAAACACTGTTATTTTACAGGTTTTCCCATAATTATTACAATCAAACTCCTTCAATTAAGTGACAGAACTCAAAGTTCAGTAGTGAAAGACTGTTATTTCACAGGTTTTTCCTAAATTATTACGATCAAACTCCTTCAATAAAGTGACAGAACTTAAAGTTCAGCAGTGAAACACTGTTATTTCACAGGTTTTTCCTCAATTATTACAATCAAACTCCTTCAATAAAGTGACAGAACTTAAAGTTCAGCAGTGAAACACTGTTATTTTACAGGTTTTCCCATAATTATTACAATCAAACTCCTTCAATAAAGTGACAGAACTCAAAGTTCAGCAGTGAAACACTGTTATTTCACAGGTTTTTCCTAAATTATTACGATCAAACTCCTTCAATAAAGTGACAGAACTCAAAGTTCAGCAGTGAAACACTGTTATTTCACAGGTTTTTCCTAAATTATTACGATCAAACTCCTTCAATAAAGTGACAGAACTTAAAGTTCAGCAGTGAAACACTGTTATTTTACAGGTTTTCCCATAATTATTACAATCAAACTCCTTCAATTAAGTGACAGAACTCAAAGTTCAGCAGTGAAAGACTGTTATTTCACAGGTTTTTCCAAAATTATTACGATCAAACTCCTTCAATAAAGTGACAGAACTTAAAGTTCAGCAGTGAAACACTGTTATTTTACAGGTTTTCCCATAATTATTACAATCAAACTCCTTCAATTAAGTGACAGAACTCAAAGTTCAGTAGTGAAAGACTGTTATTTCACAGGTTTTTCCTAAATTATTACGATCAAACTCCTTCAATAAAGTGACAGAACTTAAAGTTCAGCAGTGAAACACTGTTATTTCACAGGTTTTTCCTCAATTATTACAATCAAACTCCTTCAATAAAGTGACAGAACTTAAAGTTCAGCAGTGAAACACTGTTATTTTACAGGTTTTCCCATAATTATTACAATCAAACTCCTTCAATAAAGTGACAGAACTCAAAGTTCAGCAGTGAAACACTGTTATTTCACAGGTTTTTCCTAAATTATTACGATCAAACTCCTTCAATAAAGTGACAGAACTTAAAGTTCAGCAGTGAAACACTGTTATTTCACAGGTTTTTCCTCAATTATTACAATCAAACTCCTTCAATAAAGTGACAGAACTTAAAGTTCAGCAGTGAAACACTGTTATTTTACATGTTTTCCCATAATTATTACAATCAAACTCCTTCAATTAAGTGACAGAACTCAAAGTTCAGCAGTGAAACACTGTTATTTTACATGTTTTCCCATAATTATTACAATCAAACTCCTTCAATTAAGTGACAGAACTCAAAGTTCAGCAGTGAAACACTGTTATTTCACAGGTTTTTCCTCAATTATTACGATCAAACTCCTTCAATAAAGTGACAGAACTTAAAGTTCAGCAGTGAAACACTGTTATTTTACAGGTTTTCCCATAATTATTACAATCAAACTCCTTCAATTAAGTGACAGAACTCAAAGTTCAGCAGTGAAAGACTGTTATTTCACAGGTTTTTCCTAAATTATTACGATCAAACTCCTTCAATAAAGTGACAGAACTTAAAGTTCAGCAGTGAAACACTGTTATTTTACAGGTTTTCCCATAATTATTACAATCAAACTCCTTCAATTAAGTGACAGAACTCAAAGTTCAGTAGTGAAAGACTGTTATTTCACAGGTTTTTCCTAAATTATTACGATCAAACTCCTTCAATAAAGTGACAGAACTTAAAGTTCAGCAGTGAAACACTGTTATTTCACAGGTTTTTCCTCAATTATTACAATCAAACTCCTTCAATAAAGTGACAGAACTTAAAGTTCAGCAGTGAAACACTGTTATTTTACAGGTTTTCCCATAATTATTACAATCAAACTCCTTCAATAAAGTGACAGAACTCAAAGTTCAGCAGTGAAACACTGTTATTTCACAGGTTTTTCCTAAATTATTACGATCAAACTCCTTCAATAAAGTGACAGAACTTAAAGTTCAGCAGTGAAACACTGTTATTTTACAGGTTTTCCCATAATTATTACAATCAAACTCCTTCAATTAAGTGACAGAACTCAAAGTTCAGCAGTGAAAGACTGTTATTTCACAGGTTTTTCCTAAATTATTACGATCAAACTCCTTCAATAAAGTGACAGAACTTAAAGTTCAGCAGTGAAACACTGTTATTTTACAGGTTTTCCCATAATTATTACAATCAAACTCCTTCAATTAAGTGACAGAACTCAAAGTTCAGTAGTGAAAGACTGTTATTTCACAGGTTTTTCCTAAATTATTACGATCAAACTCCTTCAATAAAGTGACAGAACTTAAAGTTCAGCAGTGAAACACTGTTATTTCACAGGTTTTTCCTCAATTATTACAATCAAACTCCTTCAATAAAGTGACAGAACTTAAAGTTCAGCAGTGAAACACTGTTATTTTACAGGTTTTCCCATAATTATTACAATCAAACTCCTTCAATAAAGTGACAGAACTCAAAGTTCAGCAGTGAAACACTGTTATTTCACAGGTTTTTCCTAAATTATTACGATCAAACTCCTTCAATAAAGTGACAGAACTCAAAGTTCAGCAGTGAAACACTGTTATTTCACAGGTTTTTCCTAAATTATTACGATCAAACTCCTTCAATAAAGTGACAGAACTTAAAGTTCAGCAGTGAAACACTGTTATTTTACAGGTTTTCCCATAATTATTACAATCAAACTCCTTCAATTAAGTGACAGAACTCAAAGTTCAGCAGTGAAAGACTGTTATTTCACAGGTTTTTCCTAAATTATTACGATCAAACTCCTTCAATAAAGTGACAGAACTTAAAGTTCAGCAGTGAAACACTGTTATTTTACAGGTTTTCCCATAATTATTACAATCAAACTCCTTCAATTAAGTAACAGAACTCAAAGTTCAGTAGTGAAAGACTGTTATTTCACAGGTTTTTCCTAAATTATTACGATCAAACTCCTTCAATAAAGTGACAGAACTTAAAGTTCAGCAGTGAAACACTGTTATTTCACAGGTTTTTCCTCAATTATTACAATCAAACTCCTTCAATAAAGTGACAGAACTTAAAGTTCAGCAGTGAAACACTGTTATTTTACATGTTTTCCCATAATTATTACAATCAAACTCCTTCAATAAAGTGACAGAACTTAAAGTTCAGCAGTGAAACACTGTTATTTCACAGGTTTTTCCTCAATTATTACAATCAAACTCCTTCAATAAAGTGACAGAACTTAAAGTTCAGCAGTGAAACACTGTTATTTTACAGGTTTTCCCATAATTATTACAATCAAACTCCTTCAATAAAGTGACAGAACTCAAAGTTCAGCAGTGAAACACTGTTATTTCACAGGTTTTTCCTAAATTATTACGATCAAACTCCTTCAATAAAGTGACAGAACTCAAAGTTCAGCAGTGAAACACTGTTATTTCACAGGTTTTTCCTAAATTATTACGATCAAACTCCTTCAATAAAGTGACAGAACTTAAAGTTCAGCAGTGAAACACTGTTATTTTACAGGTTTTCCCATAATTATTACAATCAAACTCCTTCAATTAAGTGACAGAACTCAAAGTTCAGCAGTGAAAGACTGTTATTTCACAGGTTTTTCCTAAATTATTACGATCAAACTCCTTCAATAAAGTGACAGAACTTAAAGTTCAGCAGTGAAACACTGTTATTTTACAGGTTTTCCCATAATTATTACAATCAAACTCCTTCAATTAAGTGACAGAACTCAAAGTTCAGTAGTGAAAGACTGTTATTTCACAGGTTTTTCCTAAATTATTACGATCAAACTCCTTCAATAAAGTGACAGAACTTAAAGTTCAGCAGTGAAACACTGTTATTTCACAGGTTTTTCCTCAATTATTACAATCAAACTCCTTCAATAAAGTGACAGAACTTAAAGTTCAGCAGTGAAACACTGTTATTTTACAGGTTTTCCCATAATTATTACAATCAAACTCCTTCAATAAAGTGACAGAACTCAAAGTTCAGCAGTGAAACACTGTTATTTCACAGGTTTTTCCTAAATTATTACGATCAAACTCCTTCAATAAAGTGACAGAACTTAAAGTTCAGCAGTGAAACACTGTTATTTCACAGGTTTTTCCTCAATTATTACAATCAAACTCCTTCAATAAAGTGACAGAACTTAAAGTTCAGCAGTGAAACACTGTTATTTTACAGGTTTTCCCATAATTATTACAATCAAACTCCTTCAATTAAGTGACAGAACTCAAAGTTCAGCAGTGAAAGACTGTTATTTCACAGGTTTTTCCTGAATTATTACGATCAAACTCCTTCAATAAAGTGACAGAACTTAAAGTTCAGCAGTGAAACACTGTTATTTCACAGGTTTTTCCTCAATTATTACAATCAAACTCCTTCAATAAAGTGACAGAACTTAAAGTTCAGCAGTGAAACACTGTTATTTTACAGGTTTTCCCATAATTATTACAATCAAACTCCTTCAATTAAGTGACAGAACTCAAAGTTCAGCAGAGAAACACTTGTATTGTACAGATTGTTAGAAACAAAAAGCTTCAAGTGTTAACAAACGATCAGGATTGTAAAACTGCTTTATTTTGGAAGCAAGTGTGCTGTATAAAACAGATTCAAATGATTTAAAACTTTAGCTTGCAGTGTTTGTTCAAATATAATGTTTAAATACAGTATGTAAAGTTAAAAACCTATAGAAGTACAATCTAAACACTATTTATGGATCAATATGCATGGCAGCTGCCACCATTGGTGTGTGAATGTGTGTGAATAGGTGAATGAGAGGCCATACGCGCTTTGGATAAAAGCGCTATTGCTATATAAGTGCAGTCCATTGAACATAACATAATGGCCAAGTAGTAAATTAAACTTTATGTCCACAATTCTGAACTATCCCTTCAATGTCATCAGATGATTTCAACTTTTAAAAGCGGAGAAAGCAACATATTGTGCTGTTGAACCGAGGGGGTTGTGGTCAGGTCTACAGTTTTTTAGCTTTACCATTTCAGTTTTATATTGTTTTCCACAATATTCTCCCGACCCCTGGGGGCTCCATAATATATGTGAACATTATACTGTTTAATTCAGAATCCCAACTATACAGTGTATTACTAAGTAAAAATCAAAACATACCACACCACAAAAGGTCAATGAATCAGTGGCACAAGTGAAGAGCAGATAAGGAACAATCCTCCAGATTGGCAGTAATCAGCTGGATCCTTGGTGCATGGTGCATCTGGGAAAATGAAAAAAAAGGACACTATGATTCACAGGAAAGTCCGGGACTGTACATTAGGAGGGGGTGGGTGGTAGGAAAAAAGATATATACGGTGGGGAGGAGGCTGTCTACAGATACACCTGTGTGATGTTGCTACGGAGTTAAGCTAATAAACGTATACTATACTCACAACCACAGCAGGGGACACAACTATTTTGTTACCCTGCCATGTGGCTGACAGACCTCGCAAATGTCACTCGCCCAATAGCCTCCAGCTGCAACCACTCGAGTCCCTGAGTGATGACTGCTTGGCGCCGCCTCGGTAGAAAAAATTCCCTTTTCATGATATTTGGCGCCTCTGATTGGCTCAATTTTGTTTCAATCTGTATGCATCTACAAATCATATTATACCAGGTAGTCAATTCCGTTAGACTGCGAATCAAATTGACGGATCTCCCCAATCAAATTGACGGAAATCCGTCTTGAGACGGAACACTTTAATGCCTGCATTCAACATCGATTATCTATTGTTCAGGATGTAGGAACGTTATACTTTTTCATTCATACAAAAATACCTTCTAGAATATAAGTATGTTTTATCATTTTCTGTAGTAATTCCTAGAACGTGAGTTATAGACCTAAATGCATCGATTGCCGTTTATTCCCTAGACACGCTATATTAAAAAATTCAACTGTATATGATCGTATACGTTATGCGTCATCATGCACGGAGGAAAGGGGGGGGGGGCGGCGTTTATAATTACGTGATCGTCAGTAAATGCTTTATGTAGTATGGGTGATATATTGATCAGATGGTTTGCAGTGAAATGAATAAATTGGGCTGAAAATAACCAGGGTTTAGCCCAGTCAGATTTAAGGCTTTAAGACTTTTTAATGCCAATCAGAATTAAATTTAATACCAATTTCACGATAACAAAATGGCAAAAATCATGGGTACTCTCAGTACTCATTCAAGGGTACTACGACTATGCCTGCACCTCATGGTACCAAAGCACCTCAAAGGCACTAAAACAAGATTACAAACATCACAAAACAAACTGGTCAGACTACTGCTTAACCTCACTCCTAAAACCCACTTTACCCCTGCCCACATTCAAAACCGCTCTTGAAGAGCACATACGGGAGACTGCAATTCGAAACTGGCCACCGTAAATGTCCACCCCCCCCCCTCCTCCTAATGTACAGTCTCATCCCCATCATATATATATAATATTTTCTGTTAGGATCTCTGGGTAACAGTACTGTATATTATTTGCATATCGTATATGTCACAAATGTAACAGTACTACAGTATATACCTGTATGTCATGTATGTCCCTATGCCATAAATGTCATGATGTCATGTATGTTTTTACTGTATTTATTTCTGTATATGTTCGGACAGAGATACGGGATGGTTTGAAAGCTCGGCGTTGCTAATAAATATTTTTAATATTTTTTTATAAACTGCTCAAAGCGGCATTATTTCCGCCGTTGGGTGATCACAGCGCCTGCGCACCATCCCGTATCTCTGTCCGAAACCCTCGTGCAACTGTGAGCACATTTGTAATGTCTCTGTGATACTTGTATAACGAACGGTTCGGCCAGAACCAGTCCTTCAGGGTAAATCTAGGTTGGTTTCCCATTGAGGAGCAAGTGACTGTGGATTCACTCGGTGCAGCACAGTCACGAAAGGGGCTAGTATGGACCCTGATGTAAACAAGACAAACGTCTTTCTCTGGTCTGCATCACCTTAACAATTGTGTGTATTGAGCCGTACTGTATTGTACCCATTCTGCAATCTGTTAAATAAAGTTTTCATTCATTCATTCAGCCAGCCGCCGCGCTCACTGGGGCTATTGATAGCGTCAATTAATTGTTGTTGTTGTTGTTGGTACTGCCGCGGATGTGAACGGGGCCGGGGGGCTTTGGGAGGATGGGAAAGTTATTATTATTATTATTATTATTATTATAATAGTAATTGGCTATCATACGTGCCTAGCTAGCGTTAGCTAAAAGAGCCCTCGCAGTGAAGTTATTATTATTATAGCTATCATACTGCAATATAAACTGAGTTTTATAGTGAAAAGAGCAGCTTTATTTTGGTCAAGATTGAAGGCTCTATATTGCAGGAAATTGCACATACAGGTGTTCATTAAATGTAAAAAAAATTAAATAAAAAAAAAAGAATAAAAAAGAATCTTGCACCCCCACTTTCAACTATAACTAGGCGGCCATGGGTGTATATATGAATTTTGAATTCCATGGCGAAATAATTCAATATTGATCTCAATAACGCTGTACAGCGAGATCCAATAGGGTCCAGCTGCAGACTCGGAGCCTCGGTCCAGATTGGAACTTCCGCCCTGCCACAGGACTATTACTCCTGTGACAGGGCAATGCGCTGATTGGCGGAAAGTACGGAAGTATCTCGAACTACGTCTGACGTATCTCGAATTACGTCTGACGTTTCTCTACGTTAGCGAACATTAAACGTTGTATTCATAAAATAATATAAATTCAGCAGCATGGGGAGGGCCGGGGGGAGGGGAGGTACAGGTAGTAGAAGACATAGTTATAGTACAGTGGAGAAGTAAAAATAGAATAAAAAGGCAGTGGAAACAATATACAATATTATTAACTCTAATAATAACATGCCTCGCGGGCTCATTATAATACGAGAGCCGTGGGTCTGCATTGTATAGAGCGGATCCCCCGGCCGTATTCAAGCGCTGGAGCGCTTTGCGATGGATAAAACTGTATTAATATAGTAGTAATAATAGTAGTTGGCTAGTTGCGCGCTTCTGGCCACCTCCCGCAGTGCGCGCATACACACATACTGTCTGTAGCCTATACAGTACGTGCAAAATTAGTTGTCAAGAGCCAATCGCACAGGTTGCCTCATCTCATCTGGCTCTGCAAATAGATCTAGAGTCTGAATATCATATATAGCCTGCTGATGATCTCTCTCAAATCCATTCTGAGAACGGAATGCAGTGCCTGCGACGCGGGTCTTGATTGATTGATTGATTGATTGATTGATTGATTGATTGATTGATTGATTGAAAATTGTATTAACAGATCATGCTGGACCTACAAAAGGCCTTTGACACTGTCAATCACTCCATTCTTGATTGAACATTTTATTAACAGATTGCAGAATGGGTACAGTACAGTACAGCTCAATACACACAATTGTTAAGGGAATGCAGACCAGAGAGACTTTCGCCTTGGGGGGGGGGGGGGGGGGGTCGGGTAGGAGGGGTGGGTGGGTGGGGGACACTGTACAACTGTACAAGCAAAACTGTACATTGGAATATTGACAAAACCATACTTGGTCATTTACTGTACATTGGAGGGGGTTGGGTTACAACACAGGAGCAGAGTATAAACAACAGTACAGGAATGAGAAACAGTACTGTACTGTTGTTTATACTCTGCTCCTGTGTTGTAACCCAACCCCCTCCAATGTACAGTAAATTACCAAGTATGGTTGTCAATATTCCAATGTACAGTTTTGCTTGTACAGTTGTACAGTGTCCCCCACCCACCCACCCATCCTACCCGACCCCCCCCTCCCCCCCCAACCACCTCCAATGTACAGTCCCCCCCCCCCACCTACCCAACCTCCTCCAATGTACAGTTTCTACGTCAAATGTATATACTCTCTTTTCTGGACTCTTTTTGTATCACAAACAATACTGTATTTGCAAATCTGGTATGTCATAAATGTATAGATGTAGCAGTACTGTCTATCTGTATGTCGTGTATGTCATATGTTATGATGAATTGAAAATGGGGGACCCTGATGTAAACAAGACAAAAGTCTTTCTCTGGTCTGCATCCCCTTAACAATTGTGTGTATTGAGCTGTACTGTACTGTACCCATTCTGCAATCTGTTAATAAAATGTTCAATCAAGAATGGAGTGATTGACAGTGTCAAAGGCCTTTTGTAGGTCCAGCATGATCTGTTAATACAATTTTCAATCAATCAATCAATCAATCAATCAATCAATCAATCAATCAATCAATCAATCAATCAATCAAGACCCTCGTCGCGGGCACTGCATTCCATTCTCAGAATGGATTTGAGAGAGAGAGAGAGATCATCAGCAGGCTATATATGATATTCAGACTCTAGATCTATTTGCAGAGCCAGATGAGATGAGGCAACCTGTGCGATTGGCTCTTGACAACTAATTTTGCATGTACTGTATAGGCTACAGTCAGTATGTGTGTATGCGCGCACTGCGGGAGGTGGCCAGAAGCGCGCAACTAGCCAACTACTATTATTACTACTATATTAATACAGTTTTATCCATGGCAAAGCGCTCCAGCGCTTGAATACGGCCGGGGGATCCGCTCTATACAATGCAAACCCACGGCTCTCGTATTATAATGAGCCCGCGAGGCGTGTTATTATTAGAGTTAATAATATTGTATATTGTTTCCACTGCCTTTTTATTCTATTTTTACTTCTCCACTGTACTATAACTATGTCTTCTACTACCTGTACCTCCCCTCCCCCCGGCCCTCCCCATGCTGCTGAATTTATATTATTTTATGAATACAACGTTTAATGTTCGCTAACGTAGAGAAACATCAGACGTAATTCGAGATACGTCAGACGTACTTCGAGATACTTCCGTACTTTCCGCCAATCAGCGCATTGCCCTGTCATAGGAGTAATAGTCCTGTGGCAGGGCGGAAGTTCCAATCTGGACCGAGGCTCCGAGTCTGCAGCTCGACCCTACTCGCGAGATCTGGCGGTCAAAGCATGGCGGGCAATAACCCTTTACAGCGTGGATGTGTTAATAATGATTTGAAGATGTTTACACTTTTTTTTACAACCCTACTGTTCTCCCAAGAATTAAATAAAGGTTTGATGATGATGACATGTCCTAGAAGAGAGATATAGATAGAGTGGGTGTGTTTGTGTTTGTACATGGAAGTTATACTCACATCAGCTTAAGGGAGATACCATCCATGTCAATTCAGCATAGGATGATTCAGATGGCCTTGTGGTCAGCAGGGTCCCCCTCTGGCTGCTGGCCTCTGGTAGAGGTGTAGATCACCAGTGTCATCCCTCTGAGAACACAATTAGACTTTAGACAGTGGCTTGCGAGCACGATGAGCCTAATTTCTTTATTTTGTGATTGCTCTATCTATCTGATCTTATTACAAAATACTTGCCTCCTAGATCACTAAATGCGGGGCTCCTATCCTATTGAACATATTTTACTTTGTGTGTTTATTTTAACAATAATTTGTGATGCCATCACACAAACTGGCATTTAAAGGGTAACATTTCAAAAAGTCCTGCACCAGAATGCAGGAAATTAAGTTTTTGTAACAAAATAATTGTGTGTGTGTGTGTGTGTGTGTGTGTGTGTGTGTGTGTGTGTGTGTGTGTGTGTGTGTGTGCGTGCGTGTGCGTGTGTGTGTGTGTGAGAGAGAGAGAGAGAGAATGATGGACAATTGCTTGCTGTGTGAGAGAGAGAGAGAGAGAGAGAGAGAGAGAGATAGAGATTAAGTACATTTGCTGAAATACAGTTGTTCTTAATTTTCTCACTTGCTATGTGAGAATGTTAGTTATTATGTTCTCAATGCCCCTTGCATTGTATGAGTTGTGTGGAAGCGTTTGCTAGTTCTAGTGCTATCCCTTTGTACATTGTGGCTGTGTCTGACAAAAGTTAACAATAAATAATGGTATTAGGAATACATTTGCCTCCTGCGTGAACTGTGCATAGCTGAATAGACTGTATTTTAACACCGGTCATATGGTGGTACTTGGAGAGCCAGCTACATTCTCAGGTGGTACTTGGTGTAAAAAGTTTGAGAACCACTGATCTATCATGTATAAAATTCAACTCACAATTCTACATGGGCTTCAGGTGGTGGTCTGCGTCTTCAGGTGGTGACATACTTCCCGCAACTGGCGAAAAATCTCTGAAATATTGGATTGTTTGACAGTGACACACAACAGAATATTATTTTATGCCTGAATTTCCCCAAAATGGCTAATTGGACAGCACTTCTCCACCATCAGTGGCTATACGTGTCAGATAGGTGCAGATAGGAGAATCTGTCTGAATGACAAAGAAATCGCTTAACTCTCCCTCCCTCGGCCGCTATTGGCGCGACGGTGTAGCGGTCATTCCTATATGGCTATGACTATGAGCCCAGATGCAACGAGTAATTGTCTACTCAAAATCAACTAAGTGTCATGATTACGTCATTACAACCTGGGACTTGGATGGGAGAGCAGGAAAGATCCAATGTCTTCAGTCAAAAATCCGCCAATCAATGCAAAGGTAAACATACGTCTTTAGAGACGTTTTATATAAGAATAAACACCAGTGAACTTGTGTATAAAATTCAACTCACGCTACAGGCAGTCTCTGCCTGCGTGCAACTGCTGGTCTCTGGTGGTAATTCAGGAATGGCTTCAAGTTCCTCTGGCGAAGAATCTCTGAAATATTGAATACGACAATAAAAATGTTATGCCAGTGAGAGAGGGAGACGGAGATAGAGGGAGAGACAGACATAGCACTGCTGTGTCATCAAATGACAAAGGCTTTGGCAATGTAGGTGTTGTGTGAAGTGGAGGGGGTCGAGGTGAGAGAGACAGAAAGACAGAGATGAAAACACAGATAAAGGTGTGAAGTTTGAAGTGGGGTGAGAGAGACAGACAATATTGAATTGAAAGATAATACTTACTGAGCTGAATCAATGGCAGTGTGGTAATAGGGGCTGGAGTTATACATTGGCATTCCTAGAGAAAGAGCAACATAATTAACAAAATAAGGAAAAAATAAGCACCATCAAAGTAGTTATCAATGAGCACCATATAACCTACAGTAGCAAGTGTACCTAGCTCCATATACCTAGCGCATGTCTGGTGGTAAAAACAAAACATGATTTGAGAATGTGTTAGTTAACTCACCTTGATAGCGGCGATGATTGTCAGCGAATTCTAAAAAGAAGACGATCAAAATATTCAAAAAACCTTGTATGCAATTTATCAAGACTGTGTATATTATATATATATATATGTTTAGAGTAGCAGGAGCTAGAAGTTCAAATATGTCAGTCTTTCAAAGCCCCATTTTTTATATATAACAAAAGGCAGAATGAACATCACTGCCGCCCTGCTGGATTAAATTCTGAATTGCAGGTAGGCCTGAATAAGTATTTACTGTGCAAAATAACCAAAACCAGATAAATAATATCTGTTTTTTATGAAGCACAGATCATGTTAATTAAGTATTCTGAGTCTGAGCAGACAGAAAACCATCTTACCCTCAGCAAGGGATTACTTTGTGCTGAATACCCACAATGCAACACAACAACTGCAAGCTAAAATGCCTCACATACAAAACGAAATAAAATAGAGCCATGGCTGTGTCCCAAGTTTAACACAATTGAACTATAATAAAGTATTTGTTAACACTAGTTACAACAATGCTTATGTAACTATTAAAAACGTACATTTTAATCACGAAACAAAATGGCAGACTAACGTTAGCTAGCATGCTAGCTAGCTAACGTTAGTAGCTATAATAATATGCATCACTATTTGCTCAAACAAGCTCCAAACTATTTGCCACGGCACAGAGATAACATTTAGTCAAACGATAACAGCCCGGTGATGGTATCTGAACGGAATCATACTATTCCCATAAGAACTCACTTACCAGTTAAGTATACCATCTAGCATGTTAGCTAATAATGCTAACAAGCTTCGTTCTAGCCTACTAGTTGCCACCACGGTAATAATTCACAAAGTAGCATGTAGTCAAACGATGACAGCAAGATTATGGTATGTGAATGGCATAATACATAATATTGTCAATGACTTACCAAGGAGTTTGGCTCAGACTATTTGTCAAGCCAGTCAGTGAAGACACCATCCATCGCGCCAAAGTTACGTTTGAATACCTCAAGTCCCGTGAGATCTTCTAGGTCTTGCGAGTTGCTTAAGACTATACCCTCTCGAAGGGGAGAGGAGGGGGAGGAGGGGAGGGGGAATCTACTAAATTGATTCAACGACAGTTTTTCAAATGTTGAAATGGTATCTGTAATTAAATATTGAATCAACATAGCTTTTTCAACCTCAACCAAACATAACCAATCTGACTGTACATTGGAGGTGGTTGGGTGGGTGGGGGGGTTGGGTAGGAGGGGTGGGTGGGGGACACTGTACAACTGTACATAAATATTACAGTGACAGTCCAGTTGAGTTAATGGATGGAGGGGGGGGGGGGGGGGGCGTTGACTTGCAACGGATGGACTATAGTGCAGCAATGCAAGTTCAATTCACAGTTATTACTACAGACCGGTGGCACTCACCTCTGTGGTCATGAAATGTTTCGAGAGGCTGGTCAAGGACCACATTTGTGCCTCCCTCCCCAGTGATATGGACCCTATGCAATTTGCATACAGGACAAACAGGTCCACTGACGACGCGGTCTCCCAGGTACTGCACAGCACCCTCTCTCACCTTGACCGTCAGAAGGGGGGCTATGTGAGACTGTTGTTCATACAGCTCAGCGTTCAACACCATAGTCCCCACCAGACTGGTGGACAAGCTGATCGAGCTGGGTCTGAGCTCCGCCCTGAGCGCCTGGGTACTGGACTTTCTGAGTGAAAGACCCCAGGCGGTCAGGGTGGGGGGTCAGACCTCCAACACCATCACCCAATTCAATTTCATCAATTTCATCTCTGTGCGTCAGAGTAATTTTTTTTACAGAGCGCTAGCTGCTCCCTACTTCCAGACCTTGTGCTAAACTATAGGCTAGTTGCTTGCTTCCAGTCCTTGTGCTAAGCTATAGCTAGCTGCTCCCTACTGCTTCCAGCCCTTGTGCTAAGCTATAGCTAGCTGCTCCCTACTGCTTCCAGCCCTTGTGCTAAGCTATATAGCTAGCTGCTCCCTACTGCTTCCAGCCCTTGTGCTAAGCTATAGGCTAGCTGGTCCCTATACTGCTTCCAGCCCTTGTGCTAAGCTATAGCTAGCTGCTCCCTACTGCTTCCAGCCCTTGTGCTAAGCTATATAGCTAGCTGCTCCCTACTGCTTCCAGCCCTTGTGCTAAGCTATAGGCTAGCTGGTCCCTATACTGCTTCCAGCCCTTGTGCTAAGCTATAGCTAGCTGCTCCCTACTGCTTCCAGCCCTTGTGCTAAGCTATAGGCTAGCTGGTCCCTATACTGCTTCCAGCCCTTGTGCTAAGCTATAGCTAGCTGCTCCCTACTGCTTCCAGCCCTTGTGCTAAGCTATAGGCTAGCTGGTCCCTATACTGCTTCCAGCCCTTGTGCTAAGCTATAGCTAGCTGCTCCCTACTGCTTCCAGCCCTTGTGCTAAGCTATAGGCTAGCTGGTCCCTATACTGCTTCCAGCCCTTGTGCTAAGCTATAGCTAGCTGCTCCCTACTGCTTCCAGCCCTTGTGCTAAGCTATAGGCTAGCTGGTCCCTATACTGCTTCCAGCCCTTGTGCTAAGCTATAGCTAGCTGCTCCCTACTGCTTCCAGCCCTTGTGCTAAGCTATAGGCTAGCTGGTCCCTATACTGCTTCCAGCCCTTGTGCTAAGCTATAGCTAGCTGGTCCCTATACTGCTTCCAGCCCTTGTGCTAAGCTATAGCTAGCTGCTCCCTACTGCTTCCAGCCCTTGTGCTAAGCTATATAGCTAGCTGCTCCCTACTGCTTCCAGCCCTTGTGCTAAGCTATATAGCTAGCTGCTCCCTACTGCTTCCAGCCCTTATGCTAAGCTATAGGCTAGCTGGTCCCTATACTGCTTCCAGCCCTTGTGCTAAGCTATAGCTAGCTGCTCCCTACTGCTTCCAGCCCTTGTGCTAAGCTATATAGCTAGCTGCTCCCTACTGCTTCCAGCCCTTGTGCTAAGCTATAGGCTAGCTGGTCCCTATACTGCTTCCAGCCCTTGTGCTAAGCTATAGCTAGCTGCTCCCTACTGCGTCCAGCCCTTATGCTAAGCTATAGGCTAGCTGGTCCCTATACTGCTTCCAGCCCTTGTGCTAAGCTATAGCTAGCTGCTCCCTACTGCTTCCAGCCCTTGTGCTAAGCTATAGGCTAGCTGGTCCCTATACTGCTTCCAGCCCTTGTGCTAAGCTATATAGCTAGCTGCTCCCTACTGCTTCCAGCCCTTGTGCTAAGCTATATAGCTAGCTGCTCCCTGACACATGCCTCCTCTATTTGAACGACCACATCAAACAAGAGGTGGACGCGGGCAAATACTGCGGCATGGTCATGCTGGACCTACAAAAGGCCTTCGATACTGTCAATCACTCCATTCTGATTGACAAGCTAAAAGCAATTGATTTTGATAGCTTATCAGTGAGATGGATGCAATCCTACCTGGAGGGGAGAGAACAGATGGTAGAGGTAAACGGTATACTCTATCCCCCCCCCTCACAGTGAGCTGTGGTGTTCCACAAGGAAGCATACTAGGACCGCTACTCTTCCTAATTTATGCAAATGACATGTCGTCAGCCTGTGACTGCAACTTGTTCCTGTTTGCGGACGACTCAGCCATGCTGGTCTCTGACAAGAACAAGTTGCAGGTTGAAAAAACCCTCAGCTCGGAACTATATAGGCAAAATCTGCATATGGCTCGCTGATAACAAACTATCATTACACATGGGCAAAACAGAGTCCATTCTCTTCGGTTCAAATAACAAACTCAGCAAGACCGACGGCTTCTCAGTTGCAGTGCATGGGTGACAATATTGTCACAAGGAAAGACGAAATTACCTACCTGGGTTCCATCCTAGAGGCAAATCTTTCCTGTGACAAAATGGCATCCAATGTAATAAAAAAAGTCAACCAACGAACTAGATTCTTGTACCGGATCTCCTCTCAAGAAACAAGAATACCCTGAAGACTCTGGCAGGAGCCCTCATTCAATATACTACGACTATGCGTGCACCTCATGGTACCAAAGCACCTCATAGGCGCTTAAATCTAAATTACAAACATCACAAAACAAACTGGTCAGACTACTACTTGACCTTACCCCCAGAACCCACCTCACCCCTGCCCACTTTGACAACCTAGGATGGCTTAGAGTAGACGACAGAGTACAGCAACTTGCAATGGGCCTGGTCTACAAGATACACTATACGACTAAGGTACCCATGTACATGTCAAAATACTTCCCAAAGGTCAGTGAATACCACAACCACTATAGAGCTCAACAAATCATGTTAAACCCAGATTCGGCTCAAACAATGAACTAAACACGTTTCGCAATTATGCCACATCAATGTGGAACGCCCTACCCAAAGCTGTAAAGGAATGTGAATCACTACCCACTTTCAAAAATACCCTCAAAGAACACCTATACGGGATACTGCAATTCGAAACATGGCCCCTACAAATTTACATTTACATTTACATTTAGTCATTTAGCTGACGCTTTTATCCAAAGCGACTTACATGTTCTGTACGACAAGCCATCAGGAAGGGCACAAGCTGAGCAACAATGTTCATCAAAGTGTTGAGTGCTGGTTAGTTTATTAGGACAAGTGCATGACAGTACGGTTAGTTAGGGTTAGATTTTTTTTTTTTTATTCAGATAATGGTTGAAGAAGTGCGTCTTTAGTCGACGGCGAAAGATTGGACGTGTTTCGGCTGTCCTAACTGGGGTGGGTATAGTTCATTCCACCATTGTGGGGCAAGGACTGAGAATAGGCGACTTCTCTTTGATGACCCTCCCGGAGCTTGGATAGGAGTAGGTCTGAGGCGGCCAGAAGATGCAGAGCGTAGGGGTCTTGAGGGTGTGTAGTTAGAAACCATTGACCGGAGGTAGGCGGGAGCGGTTCCCTTTGCCGCACGGTATGCTAGGTCGAGGGCCTTGAAGCGGATTCGTGCAGCAATGGGGAGCCAGTGCAGGTCCCTAAGAAGTGGGGTGACATGGGCCGACTTCGGTAGGTTTGAGATCAGGCGGGCCGCTGCGTTCTGAATGAGTTGAAACATTTCCTAACCCAGTTGTCCCCCCCCCCCCTGCCCAACCCCCCCCCCCCCCCACCTCCAATGTACAGCCCCCCCCCCACCCCACCCAACCCCACCCCACCTACCCAACCTCCTCCAATGTATACAGTTTCAACGTCAAATGTATATACACTCTTTTTCTGGACACTTTTTGTATCACAAACAGTACTGTATTTGCAAATCTGGTATGTCATAAATGTATAGATGTAGCAGTACTGTCTATCTGTAAGTCGTGTACATATGATGAATTGAAAATGGGGGAAGTCTTTCTCTGGTCTGCATCCCCTTAACAATTGTATGTATTGAGCTGTACTGCACTGTACCCATTCTGCAATCTGTTAATAAACTTTTAAATCAATCAATCAATCAATCAATCAATCAATCAATCAATCAATCAATCAATCAATCAATCAATCAATCAATCAATCACATTATAATTACATTGTCATTTAGCTACCGGCAAAAGACACAGATACCTATGCAAGCTGTTCTGCGCATGGGAGGTTCTATATAAATCCTCATCACACAAAAAAAAAACTTTTTCCGCCCTGAAAAACAGGAACAGCAGCAAGACCCAGTAAGACATTTATATTAAGTCATTGTTTTCAAATAGTCATTATATAATAGAAATCTGCGACTGTCGTCTTGTCTTAAAATGTACATTTCCACGTATTTTACCGTAACAATATGCTAGCGTACATGTTTGTTCATGCAAAGCAGCTAAAGCAATGAATGTGTTCATGCACACATGTAAGAATTAAGAATGGGAAATTCAGAAATAAAAAGTATACACTTGGTAGAATCAATATGAACAAAACGCTGCATTATATTGGAAAATCATTTAAGGGGAGACACTACAGGTGAATAGGGTAAAAAAATTAACTAATAGATATCACAATGAAACTTCCCCAGTTGATTACTTATATTAAGACAAGACTTTTTTGTATTACAAGTTTTCTGAAATTGTATGTTTA
The DNA here is from genome assembly GCF_963971535.1 of Notolepis coatsorum. Taxonomy (NCBI): domain Eukaryota; kingdom Metazoa; phylum Chordata; class Actinopteri; order Aulopiformes; family Paralepididae; genus Notolepis; species Notolepis coatsorum. The sequence goes on from NC_140166.1 coordinate 123,954,711, forward strand.
AATATGCAAATGAGGCATTATCTACTTAAATATGCACTAATTTGCATATAATTCCAGGACAGAAATCTGAACATTGGATAAAGCCATTTTCAAAATTATAGTTTCATTTTGTTGACATATTAGAGCCAAAGGTTATTACAGAGGGGATTTTGGATATCTCTTTTTATCACTCCATAAATCAGAAAATACTCCATTCAGTCCATTTTTATGGTAAAATTCCATATTTCGCCATGTTTTTAGGAATAAAATGCGATATAAATCAGGGTATGAATGCGATATCAACAAACCCTTCTGTAAATACCTTCAGAACATAGATATGAATAGAACTGGAAGGTTTGGTGTATGTGAGTGCTACTGAAGTGGAGATTTCTGGCTCAGAGTATGAGGAAAAACTCTTAAAACTCATTTTTGGGAAAACGCCTTCAAAGTTGTATTGTAAAATGCCATACTTTTTTTTTTAAACAGATTTTTACAAACACAATATCTAATCAAACCATTAGTAATAGACAACCTAAACACATGTCTGATGACTGAATAATAATAATAATGATGTTATTGAACTGAACAGAACTACACACAGGCTACAAACAGTGTAGTACAGTGTAGTACCCCCTAATAGGCAAAACATATTTAAATAGATATCACTATGAAACTTTCCCAGTTTGTTATGTACATATAAACTAAGAAAAAATATATTGCAAGTTTTCTGAAATTTATGTTTATATATGCAAATGAGGCACTTCCTCATTAAATATGTGCACATTTATGGATGCAATAAGGCAAAATGAAGTAAAATAAACAACTAAATGTGTGTTATTGACGTTTTATTGTCACTAGTTTCATAGAAGACATGTTTAGGAAGCAAAATATAACAAAATCTCAAAATCAACAAAAAAAGTATATTTGCCTATTCACCTGCAGTGTCTCGCCTTAAGGTGTATTCGTGCACACGTGTCCCGCATGTCTTTGGAAAGACCAGATTACTTATTTGCCATGAAAGAGTTCTCTGCAGTATATGACAGCAGTCATAGAGTGTATATTTTCAGCAATACGTTTGTTTAGGTTAAGGTTAAACTTATAACCAAGTGTTAGGAGATTTTATCTTTTTTTAAATGTGATAATATTTCCACAGAGGTTGTTACAGCAGGATCTCACTGCCACCTATAGTATAGCCTATGTACATGTATGTACCACGTGGATGGTTTGCAGGTTATTGTTATGAGACCGGCGCCATCTTATGACCGCCGCCATCTTATGAGTGAAAACAAACAAATTTCTACCATCAAATGGCATTTCACTATTTCGAAAGCCTTTCTAGGCGAGATATGCGTCAAATAAGCTTGCCCTGATTGACTTGTCCAAATTGGTTCAGTTATCTGCAATATTGGCTGAGATATATTAAACAGATTTGTTTGCGGTTTTTTGATAATCATGTCCTTAATTTGCATATAAATGATACATGGGACACTCTGACAACTTGTTAACATAAGCCTATAATTTTTTTCAAATCTAGAAACACTGGTTAGAAGTATATTTCCGGGGGGTGCATGATACCCCCCTCTATCCTAAAGATGATTAAAGCCCAACCTCCAGGTTAAACCCTACTGATCAATTATGGGTAGTTTACATCATTGGTATATAATTTCATTATTTATTTTTTTCCATTTGACACCGGAAATGCCACTCTGAAAGAGTTAAAAAGGTCCATGCACGAATAACATGCACGTGCGAATCAAAAAAGCTTATCAAACGCCGACGTCACTACAGCCAGGTGCATATTAATGAGCCGAATCTAAAAGCTAGCACGGCCGTGACGTCACTTCAGGAAATGCCTTGCCCGTCCGGGTCATAGTACTAGTTCAATGGTGGCCCACTAGGTGCATCACAGTTAGCCTATATAGTATATAGCTCCGCCGTCCCTGCTGCCTACAGTCAGGACAACTACACTGACGTTAGCCTATGGTTCTCTCCTCTTTGTGTGCCCCCGTCCTCGCGGGTGTCCTGCGGAGGAGCTTGTGGACGCGACAACAGCGGCGGCCGTTGTTAGCTCATAGCTATCATGAACCACTAGCCTTTACGGGCTCGAGCACCCTACAGCATAGACATCTATATTCTATTATAGATATCTATGCCCTACAGGCTGCCACCATTGTCGCCGTTGTCGCGTCCATGGCCCCCCGGCAGGGTACCCGTGGGGACGGGGTGTACAGAGAGGAGAGAACCATTTTGGGTCGGCCGTTCATGCCGGCCAGCGAGCCGGATGTCGGGATATTTTGTTAGCACAATAGCTACCAAGCTAAGCTATGTTAGCTACTAACGTTATAAACACAATATGTGTACAACGACACAATGATTTACATTATTACAAATATGGTAACGTGGTTGTGGCTTTAGAGATGGGTGGCTATAATCACGGAGCAATAGTGTTAGGTGAAACAGATACATTTTCATTCGGCTAGTAGTAACAAGCATATATCAGTGCCTGCCACTAGCTGTGTGTGACTCTCAGTGCCCCCTGGTGCCCTGCACCTGTTGTGACGATCATTTCGATTACATATGAACCATTGATTAAAATATGCACGTGCTGTGATTGTGTTGGGCAGACAAAATGTTTGATAAAAACGCTAAAACTGGGTCAATTTCAATACTTTTTTTCCCCATTCTTCATGAAAGTCACTGTTGGCCTAGTCCACATTGTTTATTGAACAAAAATACAACAGAAGGTTTTGTAGATACAGTACTGAATTCTGCCATCCGGACGCATGCAATTTGAAATATGATTATAGAATATAAAATATCAGGCCTAAAATGGTTATGCGGTTAAAATGCGATTAATTAGATTAATTCTTTTAATTGCCTGACGACACTAGAAATAACCTTTTTTGAAGTTTATTTGTGCTTCACTTCCACTTATTTTGTCTCAACAGTTTGGATTGCAGTTCCGCTTCATCAGTTGCAACATTTAGCCTATCTGCAGATTTAGGACAGGTTATATACACATGCACACACACAGAACTTCCTGGAATTGTTAGATGTAACATGAGATTTGAGGGAATACTTAACTTCTGAAAAATGCCTGGTCATACATGTAAATGTAAGTCCTGTGGCCTGTCATTCAAATCGCTTAAACGTTATGTTGACCATCAGTTACTTCATAGACATGAAGCAAACAAGCAATTCCCTTGTGGTGTGGCTGACTGCAAACATCAGTTTCTGAAGTATACTGCTTTGAAAAAACATATGTACCGTGACCACAGGACCATCTCTGCTTCACAAAGAAATTATATAGGATGTTCATTCAAATGCGAGGCCGCAAGTTGTCAGGAGCAATATACTAATCTCAGGGATGTCATTGCACATCTGAAATTGCATATATTGAAAAAAGAGACAGTAAAATGTCCATTTGCAAATTGTGACAAAACCTATAAAGTAAAATCATCATTCACTAGCCATATCGCACGGTTGCATATGAATCAAACAGAGTTGTTTGTAACCCCTGGCCCTACACAATCGCAGTCTACTCAGGATTCCGCTGAGGTGCAAAGGGATTTAGATGAAAGTCATGTAGCAAGTTCATCTGACGACATGCCAGATGACACTGAAATGAGAGCCCTGTATCAAAAAAATCTATGCCTCATTCCATCATCAACAATACAGATTATTGTTGAAGAAATTGACAGTTTGAATGATACGTGTCATCGGTACACTAAGAAGGATTCAAAAAGTTAATGGGAGCTAAAACAAACTTGTCTGAGACTGATATTGACAGTGTTTTGAGTATTTTGGGAGAAGCAGATTTGCATTCGCTGTGCAGCTCTCACCTTTCCACTGGGCACAGAAGAAAGATGTTCTTCCAAAAGAACTTTTCATATGTGCACCCACAGGCTATTTATCTTGGCACAGACGAGAATAGAAGGGAGTGCTATGCACAATATATCCCACTTCAGGATACTTTACGATCCATGTTAAAAGACCCAGTTGTGTGGCAACAGTGTGTGAAGCCACAAAATAATGCTGCTTCTACTAATGTGTTCACTGATATTTGCGATGGATCCGTTTTCAAGTCCAATGACTTATTCATGGAGCCAGGTATAAGCTTAAAGCTTATCTTGTACCAGGATGCATTTGAGGTAGTGAACCCTCTTGGATCATCAAAGAAGAAGCACAAAATTGTAGGAGTTTACTTTACACTTGCCAACTTCGAGGCAATCTATCGTTCTAGTGTTGACAACTTGCAGCTTTTGCTTCTGTGTCCTGAGAGGTACTTTAAGTACTTTGCACATGAAAAGTTGTTTGCACGGATGCTGTCAGATATTAGAGAACTTGAGAGGCATGGACTGGTCACTTCATCTGGCCAGGTGGTGTGGGCAACAGTCGTATGTATTCTGGGGGACAATTTAGGCTCTCACTCGATCGGTGGCTTTACTGAGAATTTCAGTACTGCTAGTCACTGCTGCAGGTATTGCTTAGTGCCTACAAATAAAATGGACAACCCGACAGACCGGTTTCCGGTAAGAACAGTTGAGACCTACAAGGAAGCACTGCGACAACTACAGGACTCTGAGGCAACACATGTAAAGGGACTCAAGTTTGACTCTGTTTTCAACTCTCTTAAGTATTTCCATGTATGCCAGCCAGGGCTCCCACCATGCATAGGCCATGACTTGTTTGAAGGCGTAGTAGCCTATGACCTTACCCTTTACTTGAGGTATTTTGTAAAGGTGAAGAAATGGTTCACATACACACAGCTGAACCGACAAATCGCACAGTTCAAATATGTGGGTTCTGATGCTGGTTCTGCTCCTTGTGAAGTAAGTATAAGTGGTATGAAGATTGGTGGTCAGGCGGCTGAGAATTGGTGTCTTTTGAGACTTCTACCAGTGATTATTGGGGATAAGATGTCGGATACTAAGGATCCAGTGTGGCAGTTACTGATCTTGCTGAAAGAGCTTTGTGAGTTGGTCTGTGCGCCCAAGATATCTGTACCTCAAATCTGTTTCCTCAATGTTCAGATTCAAGATTATCTTGAAACAAGGAAACAACTATTTCCCACAGAGAAACTCAAACCAAAACATCACTACCTCATCCACTATCCCTCTTTGATCATGAAACTTGGTCCACTCATACGGTTGTGGACGATGAGGTTTGAGAGCAAACACTCATACTTCAAAAGATGCATAAGGAGGACACAGAACTTCAAAAATGTGTGTAAGACACTTGCAAACAATCATCAGCTGCTTCAGTCATATCTGAACTCCAGCTCTTTCTTTCCTGCAACTTTGCAAGTAAAAAACATGTTTCCTTACCACACTGACTTGTACAGTGACCAAGTGCGTGATGCGGTTAAAGCAAGCTCGCTCCCACATCCTGAGTTGGTGTCCACAGAAGTGCAGTGGAAGGGAACCCTGTATAGGAAAGGCTATTTTCTATGCATTAAGAATGAAGAGTCAGTGGAATTTGGACAAATTGAGCTCATTATGATGAAGGAAAACAAGTGTGTGTACTTCCTGGTGATACCACACTCGTCATCCTATCTGGCAGACTATGGCCTCTATAACCTTGGAGAAGCAGCTAGACAAATGGTTTGCATCAATGCTGAACAGTGTTTGGACTTTTATCCACTAGCTGCATATAGTCTATGTGGAATGACAGTCCTGTCCCTTAAACACAGTGTTCTGGATCAGTAGCTTACTGAATTCGCTACTGACGATATATGGGGTGGCTGATTAGTTGGGGAGGGGATGGGAATCTCAGTTATATTTGATCTTGATTCTTGGGAGTAATGATTCGATTCATAATTGATTGGGTACATACATTCTAAATTCTAAATTGCTGCACGAGGCATATATAACATGTAGTATAGGCATCCAAATCATTCTCATACACACACACACACACACACACACACACACACACACACACACACACACACACACACACACACACACACACACACACACACACACACACACACACACACACACTGAGGACAGACTCAGGCAAAGTGGCAGGATAGGTGTCAGCAGTTGGGCGTTCAGTGTCTTCACACACTTCCACACACTGCAAGGAGGAGCTGGCATCAAACAGCTGTGCCCCTCAGCCAATGCCACCCCAGGTGAGCCAATAAAAACAGCCGTATTTATTTAGCATTGAACTACCATCCTAAACAGCTTTCATTACTTTTTTTTTTTTTTTTTTTTTTGTATCTACTTTTTCTGCCTTTTCTGTGATTTTTCTCCCCATCCCAATTTACCTCTTGTGCCAATTCTCCCTCCCCTGTCCTGATTGTTGCTTGCATATGCCCCCCACTGGTCGGTTGTAGGGAGGATCGAAGCCTTGCATCACATGTCCCCTCTGATACATGTGGAGGCAGCCTGTCGCATCTTTTCACCTGCTAGCTTTTAGCTAAATCTGGGCTCAAGCTGTGTTTATCTTTCTTTGTAGTCATGGGTGACCTGGGCAGTTACATAAATGCAGTGCTTCCAGGCTCTGGACTACAACCTTTACTACTGGATTTACTTGACGGCCTCGGAGTGACTAGTGTGGACGATCTACAGTTTTTGCAACCGCATGAACTTGAAGGTGTACTGAAGCCGGTGGAATCCAGAAAGTTACTTGCTCATGCCAAGCGTAAGTGAAACATTGACTGTCACTCTATTTGAGCATGTCTTCATTTTTATATAGTAGAGTGTATGTCAAACTGACTTTTGTTTAACAAAATGGGATTAATAAAGTATCTATCTTTAGGTTACAACCGCAGAGAATCGGAAGAAGATTCCAGTAGCCCGTCTACAGCCTTTCCTGCCAGTTCAGGCATTTTTTCTTCTAGCAGCAGTAAGTAAAACCATTGTGCACACTTTCCTTTCAAATGACAATACTTGAGAGGTCTGTTACGACCAGAAAGGAGATTGCACTGTGCTCATTACATAATTAGCTGCTGCCTTAATGAGGTACACATGGAATGAGTTCAAGTATTAGGGTTCTAATGGGTTCTCCTATTAAGGGGGGGGGGGTAGGCTCCCAGATATACACAGTACATTTCACAGAGTACATTTTACTCAAACTGAGTAAATTGTACTCAAACTGAGTACATTTTACTCAAACTGGTTTGGGTAAAATCTTACTCAGTTTGAGTCAAATGTACTCAGTTTGAGTAGAATTTACTCTGTGAAATGTACTGTGTACTTTTTTTTTTGTTATAACCTCTGCATTTGTCATGTCTCGATGGTAATCAATAAATTATGATGTCAAATCAAAATCCATAATGGATAAGGGGTCAGGGGAAGATTTACCTCAGATGCTGCCGACCCAGATGCCCCTCTGGACCTAACAATGAGTCGGAACCTGGAGAACCAGGAGAAGATACCTCAGCCAGGTAGACAACTCGACGAGACCTTTTTGCGGGGGGTGCGAGTGGATTTAGTATGGAATAGGGATGGGCATTTGAAGGCATATCAATATTTGAATATATATTTATATATATCTGTTTTCTTTTTCAAATTTCTTAAACGTATTGAACATTACATTTATTGGAGATTAAATCCCACTGAATCAGTGCAGTTAATGCACAAACAAAGCCAACAGCTACAGACGAATACCATAATTTTCTGACTATAAGCCGTGCCTTTTCCCCCCATTTTTTGACCCTGCGGCTTATATAACGGTGCGGCTTATATGTGACTCGACGTGACCAAACCCGAAAATGTAAAAATCGAAATATTGCTTTTTTGACTGCATTGAAATGTTATTTATCTGTTCCCTTATTTTCTAAACTTAATACAACTTGTAAATGAGTTCATTCTTGTTATTTGTCCGACAGTATTGTGTCCCAATGCTAATTACATATGGTAATTAAACATTAAAACACCTGCGGCTTATAGTCCAGTGCGGCTTATATATGTACACATCATTCAATTTAGCTGCTGCGGCTTATATTCAGGTGCGGCTTATAGTGCGAAAAGTACGGTACATTTTACTCAAACTGGTTTGGGTAAAATCTTACTCAGTTTGAGTCAAATGTACTCAGTTTGAGTAGAATTTACTCTGTGAAATGTACTGTGTACTTTTTTTTGGTTATAACCTCTGCATTTGTCATGTCTCGATGGTAATCAATAAATTATGATGTCAAATCAAAATCCATAATGGATAAGGGGTCAGGGGAAGATTTACCTCCACCCAATCAAAACTCAAACCAGCAGGTTTAATTGGACGGCCTAGTTGTGCGTCAGAAGCCGAACCAGAATGCACCTATCATCATAATCTATTGATTACCATCGAGACATTATGACAAATGCAGAGATTATAATAAAAAGTACATAGAAATCTGGGAGCCTACCCCCCTTAAATATACTGATTTAAGCTTCAAATTTGAGTTTCATATTGTGGGCTCAATTTGTTGGCGTCTTCACTGTTAACATCCAACCATGGTCGCACTGAGTAGTGTACTTGCAGAGGTGGTGGTCCAAACAATATGATAATACTCCTCTGTGCCTGTTTTGAAAATAACGTTATCATTCACTACCATTTTGGACCCCTCTACAGACTTTCCCAACAACACTCCAGACAGAGATGCGGATGCGCTGTTTGACTCCTGCTCGCCTACAAGCTCCTTGTCACCTCCGTTCACGCCAAGACTATGCCCCATCACAAATAAACGTGCGTACATTTACCATGTATACTGTTGGGGATGTTGAATTCAATTGGTAAATGGTCGGCCCAAAACTGTTCTTACTGACTATGTAAATGTGTTTAAAAAAAAATAAACACCTGTCATACAGAATGGCACTATTCTAAAATGGTTCAATGTATGTTAAAAAACAACACATGAATTGAAAGCAGACATTCTGAACTTTTACCTCATAGTTCATTGTTTCATTTAAAATATAAATGATATTGTCTCAGAGGCAAAACAACCAATCTCTCATATCTGTGCTAATTATGGCTTACTGCATTCCAGGTCTGCCGATGTCCTCATTGTCCTCCACCAATGAGTGCTCCATCAGCCGTGAGAAGGGAACAGCAGCACTGGACAATAACTGGCACTTCAGTTTCAAGATACAGTGGAACATCATGCCGTCGAATATACAAAAAATATTGGAGAATAAAGAGCGGCCAACGGCGAGGGATAGAAGAGAAATAGTCAGGTTGATTTCCGCAGAAATCCTGGTTGTCTGCAAACATCCTCAAAAGAAACATTTGAATGAAATTGCCCGCAAGATGGTACAAGATTATCCTAAGTCATTCAAGGATGTGATTGAGGATCAAGTCATAGGTAGTGGCTACGATTCTCTAGCAAAACAACTACAATGCAGAGTGGACAACCACAAAAGGATAGGTCCACCAACGATGACTCAGCCCAGCAGTGTTGACAAGGGAAAGACACGAAGGAAAATGTCTTATGGATGTGTGAACCCAGAACCTCAACTGCGTGCTGCAAATGACGAATCACAGAGGAAGATGAAAGAGGACCTACATAAAATGTTTGAGGAAAATGAGAAAGATGAGAAGAAAATAGAAGCATTGATGACTAACACGTTTGCCTCCCAGAGAAGAGATGTCCTAGATGAGAAAGACACACGGACTTTGAAAAAAGAATGGCCCTATCTTTTCAACACAACTGGCTTGAAGGCTCATTTCAATGAACTGACTGGGGTCCAGATAAATGAAGAATTCCAAGAGGCCATGAATGTAAAATACAAAAGAGTCCTGGGATTTTTCAAGTGTCTGCGCCCAGAAAGAGATAGTGTTGCAGGAAAACTCCAACCTCAAATCCAGGCTGCGGGTTGTGATGACTCCGTTGGGACTGTGTTACTGCTTTTAGCTCACTTCAAAGAAGACCAAAACAAGATGCTCATAAATGTTGACGATACCTGTCTTGCAGCAGATGTGAACTCTCAGGATCTTCCCACAACCCCATGCATATTGCTGTGTGGTAAGTTAAGTAAAGGATAATGTATAGCTATACTCTGTCATTGTCGCAAAATAATTGACAGACACTGCGTTCTGGAACACCGAGGCACAGCCGAGGTGTTCTAAACCCAGTGAAGGTCAATTATTTTGCGACATTGACAGAGTATAGCTATACATTATCCCGCTTATTACATGGCTAACTTACTAACAATATACCTAATTCATTTTACACCATCGACAAGATGAGATCAAATGCAGACTCAGTTGTTCTGTGGCTCCTCTGTCATCGCCGGCACCCGGCAGGTGTGTGGACTTGATTGCACTGATGTAGTGCAGTTGTGCATAATGGTAATGCTTAGCTTTCGTGACTGCGATCAAAATGCTTGATTGTGATTGGTCAATAGCGCTCTGTTGCCCCTGACAGCGGTCATTATTGCGCGTTGCCCATGACAGCGGTGAATTATCGAAAAATAAATGTTTTTTTTTATCTACTTTTTCTCCCCATTTTTCAATTTTTCTCCCGTCCCCAATTTCGTATTGTCCAATTACCCTACCCTTCCCCCTACCCTCCCCTGTCTCGAACGCTGTTAGGCCATGCCTCCCACAAGCCGGCTGCAATGTGGACGAAGCCTTGCATCACGTGTCCCCTCCGGTACTCAAGGAGGCAGCCGTCGCATCTTTTCACCTGCACAGCGTGATCTCTCAGCGGCGAGGGTCTGCGTGGGAGAGACACGCCGCCCTCGTTGCTTCCTGATTCTACTGCGCAGGCGCACCAACCGACCTGTAGGAGTCGCTGTCCACAACGTCCAATCCCCACCCACCAGCTTCCCACCCCCAAATACTGCCAATTGTATTAGTATGAACAACCAGCCAAGCTGGTAGCAACGCAGAGAGCTGGGCTCGAACCCAGCATCTCCTGCATTGGTGGCGAACGCCTTGCCCACTGCGCCACCTAGCCGCCCGCATTTTGGCTAATGTTAAAACTTGTCAGCTCAGTTTTGTCTATTTTTCTGTGTGTGTGTGTGTGTGCGCGTGTGTCTGTCATACCTTCACAGGACAAAGCCCACTGACTGCATCTGTCTTCATGGTAGCAGTGGACCAGGTGGTGGTCAATGATGGAGTCTCAACGTTCACTGAAGCAGTCAATGCCATGTTCATGATCTATTATGCCCTCAACATCGACTATCCTGTAGAGCTGGGTGCAACAATGGAGTTTCTTCAAAGGTAATTGTATATTTTTTTCATATTTTTATTCATTTACCAGCATAATGATTTTTTATTTATTTTTTTTCCTCCATTTTCCTCCGATTTTCTCCCATCCCAATGTTAGTCGTATGGCAATTCCCAGTCCCTTCCTGGTCGCTGCGCACTTGCCCCCCACAGTCAGATCATCTGGGAGAGTGGAGGCTACCACGTGCTTCCTCCGACACACGTCCAGCCAATCACCGCTTCTTTTCACCTGGCAGCGCGGATTCTCATCGAGAGGGCGTAGCGTGTGGGAGGATCACACTATCCCCCTCAAGTCCTATCCACGCTTAGCAGGCGCCCCGACCGAACTGTAGGAGTCGCTGTTTACAACTACCCGGACCCACCCCGCCAGCTTCTCCCACCCTCTAATACAGCCAGTTGTATTAGTGCAGACGGCCAGCCAAGCTGGTGACAACCCCGGAGCTGTGAGCTGGATTCGAACAGGCGAATCCAGCTCACAGCTCCGGGGTTGGTGACGAACGCAATCTCCGCTCGGCCACCTAACCGCAGCATAATGAACTTTTAATCATAAAGTCCTTGTAGCAGTTTGAGAGTGAATCAATGCAGTGCAGAAGGCAGGGCATGAGTGACAGAGCCCATTCTTTCAAACATTCATTGAGAGCAGCACACACATAGGCTATAGCAGTATCACGGTATGCAGCCAAGGCCCACCAATGTGAGAATGAACGGAATTGTGTAAATGTACACCATTTGATAACGATGTCAATCCTTTTATGTACCACTCCTCTACAGATGCATGTTCAAGATAAATCCGGACAAGGGCTCAAAAGTCCACAAACAAGGCAATAAGAAGTGTCTCGCAGTCAATCCCAAGGTCCTGTCACTCATATCGAAGATATCAGAGCATGACTGGCTGTAATGACTGGTGAGTTTGCTGTTAATTCATTTGATTACTTGTGATTTATTTCATGTCCCTTTTTTCAAAACTATTTGGCAGGTGATCGGATCAACCTCTATTCAGGTAAATCTAATTCTTTCCACCACAAGGTCGGGAGTAAAGCGAATACAGTTTCCACAGGAAAAAAAACCTTCAGTTCTGTTCTTTGCTCTTCCAATTAAGAAACTCATTTCATTTCAGATATAACTAATGTTAATAGCAGCATCTACGCTAACCTCCGCCATTGGTGTTTTGAAATGAACAGTTGCTTCTCACTGTTGTCACACCTAAACCACCTCTTCTCGTAGATTACAAACTTCTCTCTATGGAGATTTGCCAGAATGATGTGGGCAGTGAAACGTGAGCTCACAAGATCAGAATGGTCTCATGTCCAAATTCTGAAGATTTGGACATCAATCTGATGCAATTTCTTCTTTATTTCTCCATGAGGTTGATTGAAATAGTATTTCTGTTTGTGTGTATTACAGAGAATCCAGAGCCATCAGGACTAAAATGAAGCGAAACAAGATACAGCAGCACTGGAAGAAAGAGGATGAATAACATTCTTGTTTTCAGTTCAGTTAATTTTTATATTGGACACATGACAATGGTCATAAATCGCAAGTTTTACCAGCTGCTGTTGCAGCATTGTCCAAAAAGGGCTAGGGAGAAGCACTATATAGCTTGCCGGGCCTACGCCTGAAGACTCCCATTTTTTATACACATATATACCTGCACATATTCATACATGATACATATTCATACATGATGTTTATAGCATTGTTCTGTATATACTGTATACATACACATACACACACGCATATATATTTATCCCATAAATACTGTATCATATTATAAATAATAAGCTGTACACCAACTGGGGTGCTCTTTGCCATGGATATGTATGTGTGTGTATGTATATATATAATATGATTAATAAATTAGTGTTGGCATGTATATAAAGTGATATACAGTACATATACACATTATAGTATATTATGGTTGAGCACTTTGGTTCCGCACGGATGTTTACACTGTTATAGAATACAGCACTGACCATCACCAACCGTAACTTAGGGGTTAGAGTTAGAGGTGGTCTAGGTCTGGTTAGGGGTTAGAGTCAGAGGTGGTCTAGGTCTGGTTAATAGAGGCCATAACCAGACCTAGACCACCTCTAACTCTAACCCATAACCAGACCTAGACCACCTCTAACTCTAACCACTAACCAGACCTCTTCCATGTGGCACTTTAACAGTACACTGACCTCAGAATGTATATTTTTATGCAAGCAGATTGCAATCAGTGTGTACTACTAGTACTACTGTATTTAGTTTACAGTATCATGTTGTTATAGAATAAACCGCTGCCAGCAGCAGCCCAGCACTGACCAATGACCATCACCAAACTTAACTTAGGTGTTAGAGTCAGAGCCTAGGTGGTCTAGGTCTGGTTAGGGGTTAGAGTCAGAGGTGGTCTAGGTCTGGTTAATAGAGGCCATAACCAGACCTAGACCACCTCTAACTCTAACCCATAACCAGACCTAGACCACCTCTAACTCTAACCACTAACCAGACCTCTTCCATGTGGCACTTTAACAGTACACTGACCTCAGAATGTATATTTTTATGCAAGCAGATTGCAATCAGTGTGTACTACTAGTACTACTGTATTTAGTTTACAGTATCATGTTGTTATAGAATAAACCGCTGCCAGCAGCAGCCCAGCACTGACCAATGACCATCACCAAACTTAACTTAGGTGTTAGAGTCAGAGCCTAGGTGGTCTAGGTCTGGTTAGGGGTTAGAGTCAGAGGTGGTCTAGGTCTGGTTAATAGAGGCCATAACCAGACCTAGACCACCTCTAACTCTAACCCCTAACCAGACCTAGACCACCTCTAACTCTAACAACTAACCAGACCTCTTCCATGTGGCACTTTAACAGTACACTGACCTCAGAATGTATGTTTTTATGCAAGCAGATTGCAATCAGTGTGTACTACTAGTACTACTGTATTTAGTTTACAGTATCATGTTGTTATAGAATAAACCGCTGCCAGCAACAGCCCAGCACTGACCAATGACCATCACCAAACTTAACTTAGGTGTTAGAGTCAGAGCCTAGGTGGTCTAGGTCTGGTTAGGGGTTAGAGTCAGAGGTGGTCTAGGTCTGGTTAATAGAGGCCATAACCAGACCTAGACCACCTCTAACTCTAACCCCTAACCAGACCTAGACCACCTCTAACTCTAACCACTAACCAGACCTCTCCCATGTGGCACTTTAACAGTACACTGACCTCAGAATGTATGTTTTTATGCAAGCAGATTACAATCAGTGTGTACTACTGTGTTTAGTTTACAGTATCATGTTGTTATAGAATAAACCGCTGCCAGCAGCAGCCCAGCACTGACCAATGACCATCACCAAACTTAACTTAGGGGTTAGAGTCAGAGTCTAGGTGGTCTAGGTCTGGTTAGGGGTTAGAGTCAGAGAGGTGGTCTTGGTCTGGTTAGGGGTTAGAGTCAGAGGTGGTCTAGGTCTGGTTAATAGAGGCCATAACCAGACCTCTAGACCATCTCTAACTCTAACCCCTAACCAAACCTAGACCATCTCTAAATCTAACCCCTAACCAGACCTTCCATCACCATGTGGCACTTTACACAACAACCTCAAAATGTGATTTATCATTTTATGTTTATGCAAGCAGATTGCAATCAGATTGCTACTGTGTGTACTATACACTATTGTACTGTACTATTATCTACTCAAGTTCAACTACTACTGTGTTTGTTTGTTTACAAAACACAGTATCCTGTTAGTGTTGTTGACACTGTTACACTGGCTGCTGTTACTGTTATTTAATATTTTCAAATAAATTGCTGCCAGGTGAGCAAGGCCAGACATAATGTGACTGTCTTATTAAGTTATTTCTCCATTCACAGATCGACAGTGAGTGCTGCACCCTTCCTGTTTATTACTTGTGCCGCCGACTCAGATTCCCCTAGGTTAAAAAATAAATACGCAATTTAAATCAGAATATGTTCCATGTTGACTATTTCTGACTTCTGCCAAGTTTTTTTCCATTGACTAAAAATAGACAAAAATGTCATCCGTTTACTAAAATGCTCAGACATTTTAGTTGACTAAAACTGACTAAACGAAAAAAATAAATGAAAATTACTAAATATGATAAACGAAAAAGGAGCACTTGACACATTACTAAGACTAAAACTAAAATGAAAATAGCTGCCAAAATGAACACTGGTTTACAGTGACATTCCATATAAATGTTGTGATTTCCATATAAAATGTTGTGCTAATAAATACCGCTCTCCTTCGAGACACCACCGCCGAATCATCTCTCAGCACTATACAATATTATGCTAGATATAGTCGTTTCCTTTTCACCATTGGCAGATTATCATCCACATTGGAGAATAGAGCTTTTAAATGCTTATTTCTACTTTTGACACATTAACTGTACTGACTTTTACAAGGTATATCAACTGTATATATCAACTGTATGTACTCCAAATATACTGAGAAGAGTGCTTGCTTGTGGGTTGTTGAACTGGAGTGCAGCTGAGACCATGCAAAATGAATACTTAACCCATTTAGACATAAAACGCCTGCTAAAAACTCCTATTAAAACCTATGCAATTAGGGTTTTTTGGAAAGATTTTCAGAATTGTCAGTTAATAAAACCTTTTATATCAGCCTCTGGAGCAGATTGAAACATGAAATGAAAACCGATAGATTAGAACTTGGGCTTTTATTTGAACATCATTCATTTTCCCTAATGTGCATTGACATTTAAAAAAGATAAATGTCTTGTCCAGATACTTTTAAAGGGATTTCAAATAATAGGTAATTTGAATGTAATTTTGAATTTGTATACAGCAGTTGGGCTGTAAAAATACAGAGAATATATAGCAAATATCTGTAAAAAAAAATTCACTGCTGAACTTTGTGTTCTGTCACTTAATTGAAGGAGTTTGATTGTAATCATTTTGGAAAAACCTGTAGAATAACAGTGTTTCACTGCTGAACGAAGTTCTGTCACTTAATTGAATGAGTTTGATTGTAATAATTATGGGGAAACCTGTAAAATAACAGTGTTTCACTGCTGAACTTAAGTTATGTCACTTAATTGAAGGTGTTTCATCGTAAATGTAGGAAAAACCTGTGAAATAACAGTGTTTCACTGCTGAACTTTAAGTTCTGTCACTTAATTGAAGGAGTTTGATCATAATAATTTAGGAAAATACTGTCAAATGACAGTATTTCACTGTTGAACTTTAAGTTCTGTCACTTAATTGAAGGTGTTTCATCATAAATGTAGGAAAAACCTGCCAAATAACAGCGTTTCACTGCTGAACGAAGTTCTGTCACTTAATTGAATGAGTTTGATTGTAATAATTATGGGGAAACCTGTAAAATAACAGTGTTTCACTGCTGAACTTAAGTTATGTCACTTAATTGAAGGTGTTTCATCGTAAATGTAGGAAAAACCTGGGAAATAACAGTGTTTCACTGCTGAACTTTAAGTTCTGTCACTTAATTGAAGGAGTTTGATCGTAATAATTTAGGAAAATACTGTCAAATGACAGTATTTCACTGCTGAACTTTAAGTTATGTCACTTAATTGAAGGTGTTTCATCATAAATGTAGGAAAAACCTGCCAAATAACAGCGTTTCACTGCTGAACGAAGTTCTGTCACTTAATTGAAGGAGTTTGATTGTAATAATTATGGGGAAACCTGTAAAATAACAGTGTTTCACTGCTGAACTTAAGTTATGTCACTTAATTGAAGGTGTTTCATCGTAAATGTAGGAAAAACCTGTGAAATAACAGTGTTTCACTGCTGAACTTTAAGTTCTGTCACTTAATTGAAGGAGTTTGATCGTAATAATTTAGGAAAATACTGTCAAATGACAGTATTTCACTGCTGAACTTTTAGTTATGTCACTTAATTGAAGGTGTTTCATCATAAATGTAGGAAAAACCTGCCAAATAACAGCGTTTCACTGCTGAACGAAGTTCTGTCACTTAATTGAAGGAGTTTGATTGTAATAATTATGGGGAAACCTGTAAAATAACAGTGTTTCACTGCTGAACTTAAGTTATGTCACTTAATTGAAGGTGTTTCATCGTAAATGTAGGAAAAACCTGTGAAATAACAGTGTTTCACTGCTGAACTTTAAGTTCTGTCACTTAATTGAAGGAGTTTGATCGTAATAATTTAGGAAAATACTGTCAAATGACAGTATTTCACTGCTGAACTTTTAGTTCTGTATCGTTAGTGGCTTAGCTTGGCATCGCCTTCTGCACTATCTCGCGTACGTGCACGCGTACTGAATAAACCACAAATGTACCTCTAATACCAGTATTAGTCTGACCACACCCCTCATCAGCTTACCTTCATAAGCAGGTGTGTGGTCACCTGCTCTCCTCCTTCTCGCTTTCACCACAAGGAAGAGGTGCCTCGGTAGATCCCCACACTTGACACCATGATGGAAGAAATTGGATTAGGAACAGCTTGGGAAACAAGGATACGTTGACATCATATCTTTATTTTCTCTCTCACTATTTTCGAGAAAATACGGCGATATTGTCTTCGTACTGGAGTGTCTAGAAGATGATGATCATTCTACAAACCCTCCACCGGTTTTCGTATTGGGAGCACGCCGCTGCATGCTTCTCAACTGCAGTTCCTTGCTGTGTTTGTTGGGGTGAAACCTGTCAGGCCACAGCTGAACTGTCGGACATGCCGCTGTTGTGAGGAGCGGTGCGTTCCAGGTTGGGTGAGTAGTGTTTGCTGGCGGGCTCCACTTGTCTGTTAGTGCTATGGGGGCTACTTGACAAAGTTTATGGAAACCGGCCCCAGGCTAGGGTCCTTTGTTTAGCCGTCTAGGCGACAGAAGGCCTTGGTCTGGCGACCATTATAGTTTTAACTAGTGGGCCGCGACCATTGACACTGGTGATCCCTGTGTGTTCTGGACGAGTGGATTCTCTCTGTCACCGTGTTAAGACCCCATCTTTCATATCCAAATGAGAGTATTCCTTCACGAGGGGATATGTGCATGTAATGTGCGATAGCGGCAGATTCATGTTCAAAGTCAGCTATACAGGCCAGTTGGTACTGTGCTGATTCCGCCGGACGTGTTAATGTCACCGTTGTGAAGCGGTGTTGACGTCTTGTTTTCTCTTTTCTCTTAAAAAGTGAGGAGGGTTCAGAACGGCGGCCTGTCTGGGTGAGTGTTATGTCATTGTTTACATGTTCATAGCTTACGGTTAGCCGGTCGGTGGCCTGGCGCGGGGTAGCTTGGCTTCTCGCGCGCCGCCGGGAGCTCGCTCCTGATCGCGTGCGTCGTAGATCGGCGTCTCGCGAGCGGAAGCAATAGCACCCGAACGGTTGGAGCAGCCGTTAGCTTGATGCTTTTCTGTTGAACGTGCTTTGATTTTAACATGTTTTACACTCTTGACCACGACGTCATCCTTGACAGGGGATGTTCGTCGACCCTGCCTGAGCCTAGACGGGGATTGCGTCAACAAAGAGGACTGTAGCGACTGGTGGAGCGGCGACGCTGCCCGGATCGAACAACACGGGACGGCTGTGTTCTACGGTGGCTTGTGACTGCACTTCGCTGATCTGCGTTCCGGGCAGGTACGGGGTTGGCCAGACCTCATAAACACGTCTTCTGGTTTTACCTTGCTAAATGTATTGTGAATAACGGTGTTTTTTCCCAAAGCGTGTGTTGTTGCAATGCATTTGAGATACGTTGCGGGTTGTGTGTGAGCTGTTTTTGTCACTAGCAGTTAGCTTCTCCGTGCAGATCGTGATGTATTGATCTGGTTGTTGTGTGAGAAACATCATGGTGTTTATGTGTACCGTGTACTCACTACTAAGGCAACTAACCTATGAAGCTATGCTTGGTGACGAGTGAGTAAAAGAATGTTCTTTCTCAGACTGTAATGACAATGAACAGTGAGTTCACACATTAACAGGTTTTCCTGTTTTAACTGGCCGTATTGAGGGTAAAATAGGAGGATTGTGTTTCCCCCCCCGGTTCCCTGGGGACTTTATCACCTCCTATCAGACATGTTGTGCATTAATTGTGTCTTTTGTGTGGTAGGGATACGATGTAACTCTCAGCTTGATTGCTGAGGTTGTGCTAAATCTGCTGGAGAAACTTATTTCCTAAAGGGAAATTGGTTTGGTTGCTGTCATGTGTGCTTAGCAAGGCCTGTGGTCGATACTAATCAAGAATGATGTATTCTCTCATTGTGAAAAAAACGGCGTTCCTCTGTTGAGTGTTTTTGCCATTTTTTGTAGGTGATGATGGGTTGTGTGTGTCATGTGACCTACAACTGGGTTGTACTGGCCACAGAAGCACATGTGTATGTTGGACCGGGGTTCTTAGAGCCCTCTCTATTCTGTGTTTTTTCCTTAGTAAAAATCAGATAGCAGGTTAGCTCGTGCGCTGTGTGGAGCTGTGAAACGCTTCATGGAGCTGACTATGACTGTGTCATATTCTCTTTTTGTCGTTACGTCGTATCATGGGTGTGGGGTCGTAAAGGGGTGAACTGGTAACCTTTCCTCTCCCCATTGTTCTGTCGGTCAGGGGTACACCCCCTGTCCTTCAAGGTTCCCGTCACGTGGCGGTTCGGCACGTTACGGGGGGGGGGGGGGGGGGGGGGGAGGGAGTTCCTGGTCCCACGGCCTGGTATATTGGGCGTGTGCACCGCAGGAATTCCCCCGCCATAGAGTACGTCACCGTGCGCGTCTCTGTTGGTAGGACTTCCGTGTGCTGTTCAGGTCCATGTGATGGATCTGTTTTCAGGGGGGGTGGTCAGGGCTCCTCCTCACCAAGCGCCTACTCAGGCCTTCTGTGAGTTCGGACTCCTTCTTCCATGTGAGGAAGCCTCCATCAGAGTACAGAGCCTTCCTCCTCAGATTGTCAAAGTGAG
This sequence comes from Notolepis coatsorum, assembly GCF_963971535.1. Lineage (NCBI taxonomy): Eukaryota > Metazoa > Chordata > Actinopteri > Aulopiformes > Paralepididae > Notolepis > Notolepis coatsorum. The sequence goes on from NC_140166.1 coordinate 123,974,735, forward strand.
TGGACCCTCTAGAAGGGTCCTTTTCTATTGTATGTATATTCGATTCAATTCGTTTATTGAGTGTGTATGGGTTCGGTGCCTCTTCCCCGGAGGCCCTAAAACCAGTTTTTTACATGGCTCAAGGTGCAATATATTCTTTTCAATCTGTACAGCTCGCGTGGGAAGTCTCTCTGGGGATCCCCGTCTCTTTCCTATGGGAGGGTGGTGGGATGTAAAAATGTGAACATTTTTTACCCCGGCTGTGTAGACTGGGATACATACTGTTGATGCTTCCTTCTTTCTATTCCAGAAGTGTTGGAGTTAGGGAGTGTCACACCCCTCTTGTCGTTCCCCTGGGCGCCTTGGGGATTCAATGACAGGTCTAAATAGCCTGTTCATTGATGGGGGTGTGTCCCGACGCACGTATAGTGCTAGCTCGCTGTAAACAGGCGATTGACTGGCACGCCTTAGTTGCTTGTGGTTGAAACAGCGTTTTTATAAAGCAACTGAGATGGGGGTTTTTCCTCTTCCGGCGACCACATCCCATGACCTGGGTGGGTTGTCGACGGATTCTCGTTCATGTCTGGGGGATGATGACGGGATGGATCTGAACATATGTAGTGGGGTCTCACGCCCTTGGGGTGGGCCACCAGGCGCGGTTCGTCCCGACGTCTGGGTGGCGCCTTCTTTTCATGTTAAGATCAACACGCATATCTGCCCTTCTCCTGGAGTAGGCATGTCGGCGTGGTTAGGGCACGGGACTGGTTCTGGTCACGCTGGTCCAGATCAGTTGAACCCGTTGTCCGCCGGGGATGCAGATCTGCTGTTCTGGTACCCTGAGGGACTTGGGCTTTTTTCAGGGGGAAAAATGCCAGGTCGGTCTGGGTGTCACAGGGTTAAGCGCTATGGAGACCCTGGTTGGGTATGTTTTACTCAGCACTGTCGTCATGGCTTACAGCCATGCCATTCTGTACGCGCTCGATCTCGTCGGATCTCGGCCGCTACACAGGTTGGTCCTGGTTAGTACTTGGTTGGGAGACCGCCGGGGAATACCAGGTACGGTGTGCTTAGGGGCTGGTTCTCCATTATTTTTCGCTCCTCTCTCACGCATGGCGAAGAGGGGCCTGTGGGGGTGGTTTTTTGACCTCCTCTGGTGACCCTGTGCTTCCCGTACCGCCAGGCCCGGTCCGAAGTGATGTTTGCGACCCGTAGGCCTGGGTTAACCCTTTTTGGAAACTGAAACACTTGTACTGCGGTATAGCCGGTGTATACCCGCAGGTGTGTTTTGGAGTTTTTTCTTGAGGGGTTATAGGAACAACCACCGCATTGGGTAACACCGAGGTGGTTGATTCCCTGGTGTGTTGGAGCAGTGTCAACTCCCGGGTTCACCGTTTGAGGGTGCCCCTGCACGTTCATGACGTCTGCCAATCGTGTCAGCCTTCTCTGCCTCGACCCCTCTGGGTGGGGGTTGTTAAATGGAGGCTTGGTCATGCAACACCGCCAGCTTACGCTCCTTCCGCCGGGGCGGCTGTGTTCAGCTGTCCCCTCTGGCGCCTGTCTCGTCCGCAGTCTCCAGGCTAGGGTTAACAGCCTGTTGCCTGGTTTTTCCCCGGTGCGCTGCCTGCTTCCGTTGGTTAACCTTTTTTGTGTGCTTACGGCCATGCTGACTGCCTATTCTGCAGGGTCAGTGTGCCAGGCGGTGTACTATTGGGGGGACGGGGCCCGCTCGGCTTACGGCCATACCGACCTGAACACGCCCGGTCTCGTCCGATCTCGGAAGCTGGGCAGGTTCTGGCCTGGTTGGTTCCGCCTGGGAATACCAGGTGCAGTAGCTGAGGGGCCTTTGTCCGAATACGCTGGCGATGTGGGGGGCGGGGCACTACGTGCCCACCTGGTGGGGTCTTGATGCTGGCATCATGGACTTCTCCGGGCCCCCATTCCAGGGAGTCCAGTCCTTTTGGTGGGTCTGGGTCTTCCTTCGTGCTCCGCTGCTACGGCCTTGCCACGGGGTTGGGTTTGCCCTTGACCCCGTGATTCTGGGGGCAGTAACGAGGTTGTTCCTCCGTTCGTTCCCGGGTGGCATGCGGGTTGTGCGTGTGTGTAGTCGTGGGTCAAGCCACGGTCTGCTCACCCTGTGCGTTGAGTTGCTTGAGTGCCTCTTCGCACGGTCGGGTCCGTCGCCCTCCCGTGACGTCCCTAATAGGGGGGCTACCCTCCATTAGGGGGGGTCGGGGGGGCTCGGCCCTCCCTGTTCTGATGGTTTTGGGGGGCTGTCAGCGGGGTGTATTTGTCAGCCAAGTGGCTCCGCTTGGCCTCCCTTGTGCAGAAGGCGATGCCAAGCTAAGCCACTAACGATACAGAACGTTAGGTTATGACTATAACCAAGTTCTGTTAGTTAGGGGCGATGCTTGGCATCGGACGCCGCTGCAGCCCTTGTCCTCACCTTGTGGTGAAAGCTTGGGAAGGAGGAGAGCAGGTGACCACACACCTGCTTATGAAGGTAAGCTGATGAGGGGTGTGGTCAGACTAATACTGGTATTAGAGGTACATTTGTGGTTTATTCAGTACGCGTGCACGTACGCGAGATAGTGCAGAAGGCGATGCCAAGCATCGCCCCTAACTAACAGAACTTGGTTATAGTCATAACCTAACGTTATGTCACTTAACTCTTTCAATGCCATGCCTGGTTTTCCGTTTTACCGCTTGAATGCCACCATCCGCGCCAATGTTAACGTTAATATCGCCTAATCTATGTTTTAAATTATGGCTATGTGTCTAATCTGCCCATCGCATTATCAAATACTATTTTCAGTGCTGTGAAGGCAGATTCTTTTTTTATCGCGTCGTTTCCGTTTCAGAGCAGTTAGAAAAGCCCCCGTTTTGATATAAAAAACAGCTCATTCTGGAGCATTCTATGAAAATCGTCTTTTAGTGGAATATTCCACAACGTTGATATTCGTCGGCCTTTTTATGAATCGTTTTCAAATAAACGCTAGATGATCAATATTATACGTGCACGCACGCACATTACGGCCGCGCACTGATAATCGCCCCGTTGATTTCCTCTCTGACTTTTACAATGAAACCAAAAGAAGACATTTCACAAAACAGCTTATAACTTCATCAAACTTACTCCGATTATCCTACCACTGATAACACAGAGTCCTTACCTGACATCAGATGGTATCCAACTGGTATATTCCAATTCCTGATCACCATTCGAAAAAATCTATAAGTGTATGGATCCAACGCGACACAGTAGATCTCTATGATCCGCGGGGATCTGAGGCTCCAGAATGAACTGTGGTAACCCCGGCTGGATCAGTGAACTGGAAAATGTGGAGTACCGGATTTTTTTCCCCATTCATTTTCATTGAGTCCATTCCAAAATCACTTATGTCATCTGGGAGACGACAGGGGGCGCTTTTTTCCACAGTGATCGTCGGCGCCCCTCGGCTATACTCGGGTAGGCTCGGGTGATGCAATAATTTTTCAGATCGCAAAAAAAAAGAAAAAAAAAAAAATCGAGAAATCTCGTGAGTGGCTAGCAACCACCTATAAAAAACACGAGAAATCTCGTGAGTGGCACTGTCATAAATGTAGGAAAAACCTGTGAAATAACAGTGTTTCACTGCTGAACTTTAAGTTCTGTCACTTTATTGAAGGAGTTTGATCGTATTTTTTTTAAATACTGAAAGTTGCCTTATTTTCACATTCAGTAAAATGATGAGTATCTTATGTGTTTTTACATACAATTCAATGTAATTTAACATTCAACACAATTAAGCAAATACATGTATTTAAAAAGAATTACCTGTAGAATAACTGAAGGTTTTTACTGTTTTTTAATTATATTATTCTCTTTTTTAACATTATTTAACATTACATTTAAAGTTTAACAGCAAAAAAACAGAAAGTTGCCTTATTTTCACATACAGTAAAATGATGTATATTCTAGGTGTTTTACATGTAATTTAACATTCAAGACAATTAAGCAATGGAATAATCCTGTAAAAAAAAAGATAATTTCTTATTAAATCAATCTACAGATTACAACCTTTATTTAATGGTTAATATTTGTATTAACGGTTATTTACTGTATTTTTATGGAATTTCCTGTATTTTTATGGGATTTACACTTAAAGTAGAAAAACAAAAGTAATCTGTAAAATAATACATTGAAAGTCCTGTAAAAATACATTTTTTTTAAGAGTGTAGGCTGGTTTAAAACATACATCAGAGGGAGGAAATTCTATGTTAAACTAGGAGATCACATGTCTGATATATACGACAACAACTATGGAGTTGCACAAGGGAGTTGCTTGGGTCCTTTACTCTTCTCCCTTTACATGTTACCGCTGGGTTATATCATCAGAGAACATAATGTAGATTTCCATAGCTATGCGGATGATACACAACTGTACATATCTGCTGAACCAAATGATACAGCGATTAGCTCCATTACAGACTGCTTACTGGCAATAAATAAATGGATGAGTAAGAACTTCCTGAAACTAAACGAGAACAAAACTGAAATTCTAATTATCGGCTCCAAAACTAAAAAATAAACATTAATAAAGAACCTGGGGGGACTAACCCCTTGGATCAAAGCTGAGGTCACTAGTCTTGGGGTTGTCATAGATTCAGAACTGAACTTCAATTCTCATATTAGCAAAGTGACGAAAACATCGTTCTTCCATCTCAGAAATATAGCAAAAGTACGACCATTTATTAATCAGAACGATGCTGAGAAGCTAATTCATGCATTCATATCTAGCCGGTTAGACTACTGTAATGCACTTTTCACAGGTCTCCCTAAGAAAACCACAGAGAGGCTTCAGCTAATCCAAAACTCTGCAGCCCGACTGCTAACTAGAACCAAATAGAGAGAGCACATTAGTCCAGTCTTAGCCGCTTTACACTGGCTTCCTGTAACATTTAGAATTGACTTTAAGGTCCTTCTCCTTACATACAAAGCTCTAAATGGACAGGGACCTAGCTACATCGCCAACACTCTAATAAATTACACACCAGCAAGAACACTGCGATCATCAGCTGCTGGACTACTAGAGGCTCCCAGAAGCAGTCAAAAGAGGATCGGTAATGCAGCCTTTATCAACTATGCCCCAAAACTATGGAACAAACTACCCCAAAACATCAGGGAAGCCAACTCGCTAGACATCTTTAAAAGACAGCTTAAAACCTATCTCTTTGCTCAGGCATTTCACTGATAGATATCTGCTACCACCTAGTGGCAAGAGGAAACATCAGGGATATCCTGACACAACTTGTATTTATTCTTACCCTGCCTACTCTTTTACACTGCCTATCAAATTCATGTGTCGGTTATTGCACTTTTTACTTCTTACTGATGACTATTTTTAAACTGAATCATTTTAAACTATTCTTATTATTTGCTATGCTCGCTCATGCCTGTATTTTTTATGTCCGTCGGTTATTGCACTTTTTACTTCTTACTGATGACTATTTTTAAACTGAATCATTTTAAACAATTTTTCAGGAGTATTACTGAATAGAGAGGATGCTAGATCCTAATGTGAAATACTATGCTTATGGCAGATCAGTCAGCATGGATTGTCTGTAAACTTTAAATCACTTGCTTATGGCAGATCAGTCAGCATGGATTGTCTGTAAACGTTATGCTTATGGCAGATCAATCAGCATGGATTGTCTGTAAACTTTCTATGTCACTTGCTTATGGCAGATCAATCAGCATGGATTGTCTGTAAACTTTATGTCACTTGCTTATGGCAGATCAATCAGCATGGATTGTCTGTAAACTTTAATACATGGCAGTTTGGTTTGTTAGAACAGACTGTAATCTTATGTCTATGCATTGTTGTCACTTGCCATATCTTGCTATGCTCGCTCATGCCTGTATTTTTATGTCCGTTCTATTTTATAATTTTTATTTTATTTTATTTTATTTTTATTTTACTATTTTTAAACTGAATCATTTTAAACTATTTTCACTATTTGTGTTACTGAAAACTGTAAGCGGAGAGCCTATTGGGATGCTAGATCCTAATGTGAAACACTGTGATTCTACCTGTCTATCTTTTTATGCTCGCTTATGCCTGTATTTTTTACTGTTGTGAAGCACTTTGAACTGCAACCTCTGTATGAAAAGTGCTATACAAATAAAGTTATTATTATTATTTATGTCACTTTAATCGCATGAGAAGAGGTCACTTTAAAGGAAAGGAAAAAGGTAAAAAAATGTAATAAAAAATAAACATAACTGGATGTATTTGTATAGTATAGTTAGGATAGCATAGTGACATAGGGTATAACTGTATATTGTATAGTAGTGTACATAGGTCTCATTGCCTTTTGTATTTTATCTTAGTATTTTTATCATGTCTATTTTATTTCTATTCTATTTTATTCTATTATTATTATTTGTATTTTTTGCACAATCAAAGCGGGCATGGCCACCTTCATTTCACTATATGTCTTGTGTATGTATGTGATGAATAAACCTCTTGAATCTTGAGGCATGTTGTGTTTGGAGATGACTCTAGTCTAGATTATAGTTGAGACATGTTTTGGTTAATACTCCGACCCCCCGAGACCCCGAACCAGGGGCCCCCACCAGCCCGGGACCGCCAACCACCAAACCCACCACACTAAGGGCCCAAACCATCCCACAGAGATAGATTAGAAATAATGAAAATAAAGAACACAGAATATAAAAATACAATTATATTACCACAGACATTACAAAAAGACAATTCTTCCCCCACTCCCCCCCCCCCCCCCCCCCCCCCCCACCAACACCAGACCCCGTTTCGCTGCTAGATCATTTATCTTATTTCCAAAATCCAGCCACCGGTCGACATTCCGAGAACATGTGTATATAAGTGCCAGTGGCCCCCAGAGCGCACAGGGTGCACCGGGAGTCAGCCACCAAACCTATCATACACAGGGTGCACCGGGAGTCAGCCACCAAACCCATCATACACAGGGTGCACCGGGAGTCAGCCACCAGACCCATCATACACAGGGTGCACCGGGAGTCAGCCACCAGACCCATCATACACAGGGTGCACCGGGAGTCAGCCACCAGACCCATCATACACAGGGTGCACCGGGAGTCAGCCACCAGACCCATCATACACAGGGTGCACCGGGAGTCAGCCACCAGACCCATCATACACAGTGTGCACCGGGAGTCAGCCACCAGACCCATCATACACAGGGTGCACCGGGAGTCAGCCACCAGACCCATCATACACAGGGTGCACCGGGAGTCAGCCACCAGACCCATCATACACAGGGTGCACCGGGAGTCAGCCACCAGACCCATCATACACAGGGTGCACCGGGAGTCAGCCACCAGACCCATCATACACATGGTGCACCGGGAGTCAGCCACCAAACCCATCATACACAGTTTCCTAGGGGTGAGATACGTCCCATGAGAATATAATTAAAATGTATTTGTTGGTGATTGGCGTTACAGGAATCCAATGTGATATTAGTCCAGACATCATCCCAATCAAACTCAGGGTCCAGTTCTGGAATGTCATCCCGCCAAAATATATCTAATGAGAGGTTCTTGTGTGTGGACTTGAGTACGAGTAAATAGAAATCCGAAACAAAGCCCCTTGAGCTTGTTCTGTCTCCGATGAGTGTAAAAAAAAAAGGGTGTCCCTTTCCCACTGAGGGTTGTTAATGGGTTTATGCCCAATAAGTAAAGTCGAGGTGCCATGGGTCCTTAATAGTACGAGACCTCTGTGCGTTACGCCATGTCTGAATCACATGGGAGATGATGGGACCAAATCGTAATTGACATTTTCTAATCGAGGTGTTGGAGTATATTATATCTTGTAGTCTTTGTGGAGAGACTGTTGCTTCCTCTAAGGCACGCCATGGCACAGCAATCTCGGGATCAAACCAGTTAATCAGGGGTCTCAGTGAGAAGGACCAGAAATATAATTTAAAGTCGTGGATTGCCAGACCCCCGTCCTGTTTCCTATGCTGAGTGGTGGTTCTTTTGATTCACGGTCGCTTGTTGTTCCAAATGAACTTCGATATTGTAGATTGTATTTTGCACCAGTAGTCGATTGGGGGAGGTAGGGGGAGCATTGAGCTAACAAAGTTTATTCTGGGTAGTACGTACATTTTTATTATGGATGCTCGGGCTTGTAGTGAGTTGAGGAGGCTCGACCATCTATTGAGATCCTGAATATTTTGTTGTACGTGCCTGTATAATTGTGTCTAACAGTCTGACTCAGGGTGGGGAAAATCTCGATACCGAGATATTTAAAATGTTCAACTATGGGGATGTCAGCCATGAGGTCCACAGCTCTGGCAAATTAATTAAGGGGTAGACAAGCAGATTGGGGCCAGTTGTTTTTGAAGCCTGATTATCCTAATTGGTGTTTTTTGTTTTGTTCTTGATTTATTGTGATGTTTCTTCTTGACTTGTTTAATTTTGGGAGAAAAAATTGGTGATTGCGTTCACATCGATTCTACAGACATCCTCGGAATTAAATAATTATAATAGTCATAAATACGTCAATAATTGTATCATTAACAATACAACAACCTTTTACATTTATAGTCATAACTCAACAGGGCATCATGAGCATTACACAAACACTGCAAATGAAAAAAAAAAAAAACCCAATCGCGCGGATATGGCTATAGTGAAATATACTGTATTAATATTCTTGTTCTCTATTGTTATTATTTATTGTTGGTTTTCTTTCTTTCTTACCTTGCTTAGTGTGCACAACATAGGAGCCAGTGGAGAAACATTCCACTGTGCATCTTACTGTTCATGAGTTGAACCCATACAAATGACAACAGACACAAAGGATACGTTTAACGAATTCCATATACATCTATAACTTATTAGATGCTGGCTTGGTGAGGATGCATAAGGAGTGCACACACACACAACTGCATATTTGGGTAAACCACCAGCCGCCTCTCCTAGGGGGTGCGAGCACTGAAGCGAGGAAGGTGGGATGGAGGGATGGAGAGCAGGGGCGGATTTAGGATTGTAGGAGATCCGGGGCTTAGCCCAGATAGGGGCCCGGATTTTTTTTACTTCGACACCACAATTTTTTACTTATACCACCACCTTGAAAGTGTTAATATGCGTCTTTGTTTACGGTTTGATTATCACTGATACAAAGTAAAATAGTGCAGTGCAATAAAATAGTTAGTAAAATAGAATAAAATAATGCAACAGTGCATTGCAATAAAATAGTTATCATCGTATTTTTTCGGGAGGCCGGTAAGGAGTGCATTACAGTAGTCGAGTCGGCTTGAGATAAAGGCATGGATCTGGTTTTCAGCGTCCTTTTGATTTATAAATGGTCGTACTTTAGCTATGTTTCTAAGGTGGAAGAATTAAGTTTTTGTCAACTTGTTGATTGTGATTTAAAGCTTAGGTCTGAGTCTACCATAACACCAAGACTTAACTCACTCAAATACAGTTAGCAGCTGGATAGACCACAGATGGAAATTAGCTTCTGCTAAATCTGGTGCAAACATATTTTCATGTAACAATGATGAATTGTCAAAAAAAAAAAAAAAAAAAATTAAATAGATTCGGGGCTTTTCAGAAAACATTCGGGCTTGAGCCCAAGTAGCCACCCCCTAGCCCCGCCCCTGATGGAGAGGAGGCAAATGAGGAGGAGGATGAGGTAGAGGAGGATGCAGGGAATAAAAAAAAAACAGCTTAATTGGCCGGAAGGAGCAGTGGCTGGAGAATAGAGGGGTGGTTACTAACGCTCCCCGCTGCTTCTCCTGTCCATGGGGGGGGAGGGAGGACCGCATGCTGATCGCTTTATGTGTTTGGCTTTGTCTGTTGTGTTAGAGAGAGAGAGAGAGAGAGAGAGAGAGAGAGAGAGAGAGAGAGAGAGAGAGAGAGAGAGAGAGACACGGAGAGAGAGAGAGAGACAGAGAGAGAGAGAGAGAGACAGAGAGAGAGAGACAGAGATGAAGAGGCCACCTAGAAAGGGTGGAGGCAGCAAGCGAGAGAGAGGAGAAGGGATAGAAAAAGAGAGAGAGATACATGGCAAGAGATAAAGATACAGAGACAGGGAGAGGCAGCAAGAGAGAGAGATCGGAGAGAAAGATGGAAAGAGAGAGATAAACAGAGAGAAGAGAGAGAGAGGAAGAGGCCACATAGACAGGGTGGAGGCAGCAAGGGAGAGAGGGGAGAAGGGATAGAAAGAGAGAGAGAGAAATGGAAAAAGATGCAGCAAGAGAGAGAGATCGGAGAGAAAGATGGAAAGAGAGAGATAAACAGAGAGAAGAGAGAGAGAGGAAGAGGCCACATAGACAGGGTGGAGGCAGCAAGGGAGAGAGGGGAGAAGGGATAGAAAGAGAGATAGAGAAATAGAAAAAGATGCAGCAAGAGAGAGAGATCGGAGAGAAAGATGGAAAGAGAGAGATAAACAGAGAGAAGAGAGAGAGAGGAAGAGGCCACATAGACAGGGTGGAGGCAGCAAGGGAGAGAGGGGAGAAGGGATAGAAAGAGAGAGAGAGAAATGGAAAAAGATGCAGCAAGAGAGAGAGATCGGAGAGAAAGATGGAAAGAGAGAGATAAACAGAGAGAAGAGAGAGAGAGGAAGAGGCCACATAGACAGGGTGGAGGCAGCAAGGGAGAGAGGGGAGAAGGGATAGAAAGAGAGAGAGAGAAATGGAAAAAGATGCAGCAAGAGAGAGAGATCGGAGAGAAAGATGGAAAGAGAGAGAGATAATGAGAAAGTGAAAACGATGTAAATGTCCTTGCCCATGTCTCTCCCGTCCCGTCCCTTCTCACCACACCTGTCCCGTGAGGTGGACGCTCACCGCTCTGGCCGTGTCCTATAACACTGAACCCTATTGCTGTGGCCCTGTCACGTACATTTAGGCCTCAGCGTATAGTTTCACTGGACAGTTTGTTTCGTTTGCCCACATGGGGGGTAAAACAACTCTGTAACAGCTGGGGATCGTAACACGTTACACAAATACACATTTCTTTAGAGAGGTCAGAGTGCAGGGTTGCTCCTCTTGGCCGTTACAAACACCAGGCTGAAGCTTAGGGGGGACCGTGCTTTTGCAGTGGCAGCCCCAAAGCTCTGGAATGAGCTGCCACTGCATGTTAGGCAGGCCCCCACTCTGCAGGTGTTTAAATCACGCCTCAAAACACACTTATTTGCTCTGGCTTTTGTTTTTTAAACCGTTTTTGAGAGATTGGCCTTTTTATGTGACACATTGTACTGTTTTATTATGTGTTTTTATAAAATGTTTATGTTTTATGTTTTATCCTACGTCTGTGGACTTGTACAGCACTTTGGTCAACTTTGTTGTTTTAAATGTGTTTTTTAAATAAAGTGGATTGGATTGGATTGGATTGCAGTGCAGCGCCCCTGGAGCAGATTAACCCTTTCACTGCCACACTACAGAAGGTTAACCCTTTACTATCACACTACCGACGGTTAACGCGTAACGTGTCTGTATGCCTATTTGACACCAGCACAGCCATGGAGAAAATGCCACTAATTCCCGCCAGGAATGGGTCAGATGACCCGACAGCGTATGAGAAATATGAGAAAAATAAACAGTGTAAACAATATAATTACCTCTGAATATAAAAATATGAGGTTTACCACAGTGAAATGTAGGTTTGAGTGACGTAAAAATAAATAAAAAATAAAACATATTATAATAAAAAAATATATATATTTGATGGAAGAGCCACACATTGACGGGCAAAGAGCCACATGCGGCTCGCGAGCCACGGGTTGGCCACCCCTGCGCTAGACGCTCGCAAAGTGCTGTGACTTTTGTCTGTTCCAACAGCCCATATGTAGAATAATGTTCTAATTACATTTTCCTGAAGTAATTTAGAAATTTCAGAAACCGTGCCAGATAAAACTGGTACTTTTAGGAAAAGTCATTGAGTGACAGAGCCGGAGCTCGACCGAGTGACGAGGATACATTTATTGAAAATGCCTAGGGGTCATTTGACCGCTTGTTGGCTGTGCTAGTGTTAACCGTTGGTAGTGTGATAGTAAAGGGTTAACCTTCTGTAGTGTGGCAGTGAAAGGGTTAAGTTGCTGTTGTGTGGCAGTGAAAGGGTTAACTGTCTGTGTATTGTTGCAGTGAAAGGGTTAACCGTCGGTAGTTTGATCGTAAAGGGTTAACCTTCTGTAGCGTGGAAGTGAAAGGGTTAACCGTTTGGTAGTGTGGCAGTGAAAGGGTTAACGTAATGGTGCGCAAAGGGATCTTTGACTTTTGGATATATTTTCCATAACATATGGTTTTGAATTATATATATTCCTTAATTAGACCATATTATGTTCTTCATTTTGGTTCATACCGTACAGTAATGGTACAATCCGTCTTAATACACAAGGAATCATTTGTATCCAAATGCGCTGAATATTACAACTTATTTTTAAAAACAAATGATGCATGGCCCAGGGGTAACCATTAAAGGTTTCCCTATTAAAACGCTTTAAAGCCCTTCTTGGAACCTAATTCAAATGATCGGTTGGTTCTTAGGGTTCCTCTAGTTTGCTCTGATCTAGGAAAAACGGCTTTTTCCTTTGATGCATCCAATTATCTGGAATGCCCTCCAACTGACTCTGAAGCTGAAGGTTCTTCCTTCTCTTGCTGCATGTACAAGTACATATGTAGCGTTTAGGACTCTCCACCATACTACGGCTGTGCCGACGGGATGAAAAGCAGATTGCTGTTCTGTTATATGCCACCAGGAGGCACAAAGTCTCGACATATTTAATAGCTGTCTGTAGAATCACTGGCAATCACCAATGATTTCGTCCAAATGAAGCCGTTAAAAACACAGACGCACACCAATACAAACATATAGTCGTCTTTATTATTATAATTTATAAGAGAATAAGCACAAGTGTGTGTCTGCCCAGAGGGTCACTGCTGCATCTTAATAAACTATCAATTTATATTGTGTTGTCATTATTATTATTCAATTGTAAAGTGTATCTAATAATAGTGACAAAATCAAGTCACATTGTCATTATTTTTATAAATAATGTATCCGCCTGCGGGCAGTCAGACGTGCAGCAGTCTGTCGGCGCCACGCTGTTATTCGAGCTCCAACTACAAGCCTCTTATTGTTTATCAATCGTATTCAAATATATTTAACACGTTTAGCACGCATTCATTGAAATGTGGGACAGTTTTCTTATGTTGCAAAAATAGAAAAAGAAAATCACAACTCACAGTAAATAATTTCCACTGAGTTTATATAACTCTTGAGTAACATACAAATTAATTTGTTAGAACGACAAGTTTTTTTTTCCTGCCCATCGATGAAAGTAACCAGGTGTAACCCGAGCGGCCCTTTTAGCTTTTATTTCTCCCAAAAGATGCTACACAAATAAAGTTATTATTATTATAAATGAAGGTTCCGACAACCTGTCTGCGGGCAGTGGCCCAACATTAACAGCCTCCTGTTATAATCACCAGGTGTAACCCGAGCGCCCCCTACTGGTTGATATACCGTTAATCCGGCACAAACCCGGTACCCACGCTACAGTGTAGGGAGTGCTGACTGTATGATCTCCGACCACTGTGTCCACTTGACTTAGCTGATTTTGTATTGTTTATTATTATTATTATGGATGTTCGATAGTGGCTTTTTTACCGATATCCGATATACCGATATTGTCCAACTCTTAATTTCCGATACCGATATCAACCGATACCGATATATAAAACTGAATAATTTCAGGTCATTAACATTACATATCTCTTGTTGTGGAATTAACACAACATTATGCATACTTTTGACAATAAATAAAATAAGAATTTGTTCTTACTTGCTTGCCTGGGTAAATAAAGCTTAAATAAATGTAAAAGAAAAAAGCATTTTGAAAACCGATACCGATATTTTCCGATATTACATTTTAATGCCAATATCGGTAGGCCGATAACATCGGACATCCCTAATTATTATTTATTGTGCCTATATGTGTAACGGTTGTCATATCGTCACCTTAAACTTCGATGGCCCGATGGAGTTTCGAACCCGTGGTCTGCACAGACAGAGGTGAACTCACCTCTTGGTATAGTGGTCTGTGCGGTCGACCCGCGGTGCAGCAGACCATGGGTTCAAAACTCCATCGGGCCATCGAAGTTTAAGGTGACGATATGACAACCGTTAAGAAACTGCTGGGAAAAATGAAATAAAGGTTTGAAATAAAAATTAAGTATAAATTGTGGGATTGACCAGTTTCCTGCTCCTTTTCTTTCCTCCATCCATGTTTGAGGAGTGGGAGTTGTTTTCCTTGTCTGCACCGAGGGCCACGGCTAGCAGGACCGTCCAAGTTCCTTTCAGACGAGTAGCTGAGACCAACATCTACAGCACCATTGGCACACTAGCAATAAGTGTGCAAAAAAGGGACCTTTTAGAAATGTATGAGTTTATAGAAATCGGAAAAAAACGCTTATTGGTGTGAGGACTTGGCGCAACCTAACTTGAGTGTAGTCTTTTTAGAGAACCCAGGGGTTTCAATGGGCTTTTGAATAAAAAACAACTACACTTCCCAGCTCACGCCAGCCCCTGTCAATCATCTGACTTCTAGCCTGAAGCTTTTTTCTCTGTCGTTATTTTCGGGATCATATCTCACGGGTGGAACAAACCTAAAGGTTATTGCCATAAAACAGAACGCAGTTCGTTTTTCTACCTTTCTGTGAACGTCTAGCAAAAAAACGTGTTGAAATCTGATGAAAAATGCCGGAGCAATTTACATTATAAAAAGGTAACTGTACTTACAGTAGATTTCATTCACAGTTTTTGCTGCCCTGTCAGGGGCGCCTGGTGATACTAAATCCAGATTTACCTCTGCCATTGGAAAGGGGAGATTTGGCCCAATCCATAGATGTGCGACTTGGCCATAATAAGGTCATTTATAGGCCTGATATTCTATATTCTATAATAATATTTCAAATTGCATGTGTCCGGATGGCAGAATTCAGTATCTACAAAACATCCTGTTAATCATATGCGCTTTATTAATTTGCTTATATTTTCTGTACACGTGATCTCAAGAAGGTGCTGAAGTTTTCATGTCTGGTAAATTTTAGCATGGTTTATTGACCATCGAAAAAAAAGAAAATGGAAAAAATAGAAAATGTATATTCTTCGTTGGTTCATTACAATTTACTCAAGCCTAAACAGACACAATAGATACCAAGAACATGCAAATAGCCCGTGTAGAAGTGGAGCAATCCTCCATTTACTTAGGTATGTACTTTTAGGCGAATTTTCATAAAATATGGCTAGGGATTGATTGATTGATTGATTGATTGATTGATTGATTGATTGATTGATTGATTGATTGATTGATTGATTGATTGAATTGATTGAAAATTGTATTAAACAGATTGCAGAATGGGTACAGTACAGTACGGCTCAATACACACAATTGTTAAGAGGATGCAGACCAGAGAAAGACTTTCGTCTTGTTTACATCAGGGTCCCCCATTTTCAATTCATAATGACATTTATGACATATGACATACAGATAGACAGTACTGTTACATCCAGACATTTATGACATACCAGATTTACAAATACAGTACTGTTTGTGTTACAAAAAGCGTCTAAAAAAGAGAGTATATACATTTGACGTAGAAACTGTACATTGGAGGATGTTGGGTAGGTAGGGTGGGTGGGGGGGTTGGTAGGTGGGGTCGGGTGAGGGGGGGCAACTGTACATTGGAGGTGGTTGGGTGGATGAGGTGGGGGGGGTGGGGTTGGGTAGGCGGGGTGGGGGAAACTGTACATTGGAATATCGACGAAACCTTACTTGGTCCCAAGGGCTTAAGAGGTTAAGAGACCAACCATGAGAAAACGTTCAAGGATGAGGCAGACAAGGCTTTTTCAAATATAGAAATTGGCACTTTATATGAAAGTACTTTTCTCTCTCCCTGATCGCTGGTGTATAGAAACAACGTGGAAACAAACAGGCCTGCGACCCCATGTTGGGTCTCCCTCCAGGGTCTACTCCGTGACAGAATGTGCTCCAGATAAGATAAGATATGATATTCCTTTATTGATCCCCTTGGGAAAATCCAGGCATCATAGCAGCATGGGGGGGGGGGGGTACAGGTAGTATTGACCTTGCCCCACAATGGTGGAACGAACTTCCCACCACAGTTAGGACAGCCGAAACCCATCCAATCTTTCGCTGTCGACTAAAGACGCACTTCTTCAATCAGTATATTTTTTTATTTTTTTTTAATAACTCTAACTCTAATCTCTACTGTCATGCACTTAATAAACTAACCTACACTGTAGCACTCAACACTTTGATGCACATTGTTACTCAGCTGATAGAGTTGTGCCCTTCCTGATGACTTGTCGTACAGAACTTGTAAGTCGCTTTGGATAAAAGCGTCAGCTAAATGACTAAATGTAAATGTAAATGTATTAGACATGGTACAAGTGACATAATTATAGTACAATATAACAAATCAATATAATTAACTCTGGACATGTGCATATGCATGGCAACAAGTTACGAGA
>NC_140166.1:123998756-124041256 GCF_963971535.1 Notolepis coatsorum
ATCCTTTCCTCCCACTGTGTGCCAATTTCAGCAAAAACTACATTTGATTTGATTTGAAATCTTTATTTCGAACATGTACATGGACCTCAGGGCAGCTCTGGCTGCAATTGTAGCTTACCACCACCGGTATGACTGTGTATGAACGAATAATGGACTCTGTGAAGCGCTCTGGGTCTCATGAAGAGCGCTATATAAATCCAAGTCATTATTATTATTATTGATCTCAAGAAATTAAATGAAAAAAATGTATAATAATAAACAAAAGCAAAACATAACTCAATTTACATGTTCCACTACTCAAATGAGTGTACTAATTTAAAACCTTACAAAACAAATATAAATATATGCAAAAAATATATAAAAAATGTTATATGTAAAACATGAAAGAAATGTACCTCGTGCACATCATTTCCTTATAATTCAGTTTGAATTGTTTCATATTTGGACATTGATTTAGCACCACATTCAGACTGTTCCACAGTTTCACTCCACATATTGTGGATTGTGTGTTGGCCTTCATTCCCCTTTGTGTGTGGAACTGTGTGTTCATCTGGTGTTCACACTGCTACGTACTGTAGTAGCTTCAGTGTTGTGCCTTACTGCTGCTGCTAACCAGGTTAAGGTGAGGCGTGTCTTGAGGTGCACCTGTGGTTCATTTGTAATAGCCTGTTGTTGATTGTGTTGTGTTGTTGTACTGGGTGGGTTACCATTTTTACCAACCCTTTGGGTTTTTCCTGCTGTCCTGTGACACTCTAGTGATTTGTGTTTGTTTAGGGTTTGTTTGTCTCATTATATATCCCTGTTTTGTTTCCCTTCCCTTATGGCAATATTGTTGCAGGTTTCATTCCCCTTTTTATTTAATAAATATTATTTACTTTTGAAAACGCCTTATTGTTTAATCCTACCAGGGCTTCACAACAACCCGGTCCAGGTCGACCTTTGTATGTGACCAAGGCACACGGACCATGGTGTGGATCTGTGAGTGTTTGGTATCCCAGAAGGAAGCAGACATGAATAAATCATAGAGATGCTTTTAGAAGCTTTAACCTATATGCATAATGCAGCCACCAATGTGCTAAACGGTCCATCAGCAGTAATAAAGCTCACAGCAAACCAAACACAATGGATACATACAGATGCTGCTTCTCCTTCAAAACTGGCCTTACAAAAAAATAATTATGGTCGTTTGATGGTCATTTCAGTTTGACCATGAGTACTGGCCAGTGTATAAATCATTTACCAAGACACTGTCCTGGCAAAAGCCATGTGTCGTCATGGTATAACCTTTGTATTTAAATAATACCATGGTATAATCCAATTAAGACCATGATATCGACAGTATTTTCACAACTTGTTTTAGTCATTACAATAAAAAAGATGGAAATACCACAATACTGTTAATGCATGATACTATTTTCTTAGGCGGGGGGGGGGGGAGCTAATTCAAATGGAGCCTTTATGATACTTAAATTTCCCAATTATAGAAGACTGAAATCTGCTGAGCCAATTCCAAATGAAGATGTGCTAATAACATGTTGTGAAGTCTGGCTTATATATATCGATATTTTCACTACTATTAATACCTTTACTTTGAGCTGCTGCCATGATGCTTAAGGCCAAATAAGGAGGTGATAAATACTACTGTATGTGGAGAGGATTATCAATCCAAGTTGACCTTTATTGCACCTGGCAAACTACTGTATATTTCCAACCTCTATCATTATTATTATTATTATTCTAGCAGACCATCATTTTGTTTGAATCTGTTTTCATGTAAACACATGCATAAATTAAGTCTTTATTTTAGTATTTGCAGTTTCCATTACTTTGAGTCTAAATCAGTGGTTGTCAAAGTTTTGACGACCAGTTTTGAAGGACAATTTATGGACCCAACAATGGATTGAGGGCTGCCCAAGAAAAAATTTACCACAATAATGCCAGATTCCTAGCTAACGTACCTGCAATGATGGTGTAATCTGTCTCGTCGTGAGTGGGCATCTTGCGAGTCACACAAGACTAGCAAGATGCCTAGTTGCCATCCAACCAGCAGTGTAGCAAGATTTCACCAAGCTGTCATTCCTAACTTGGCAGCATAGTCCAGTTTTTACCTTCATAAAAGCAAAGTAATGTGTGATGTTGTAGGTTGGTTTAAAACCGTATTGGAACCGGACCAAATATAGACCACCGCAACACTTGTGGTATTCTGAAATAATGGGGGAGAAAATTAATGAATGTGGATGAGAGCCTCGACATTAAGTGGTTGTAGCTACGGCTGTGGGGGTGCTGGAGACATGATCCAATAGGCTTTTATACACCTGAGTCTCTTGAACACGGAGCGACCAATCCCAAGTCCATCGGATGTTTCTCGACTGAGCTATAGTCACTTTTCCGCACCTACTCCCGAAATCTGCATGTGCAGATTGATACACCTAGATCTCTGGACAATCCAGAGAGACTCCGTGGGCAAACTGCGCATCCGGAGTTCGGGAGTAGGTGCGATAAAGTGACTATAGCTCGGCAGAGAAAGTGCCGATCAGTTTGAGATTGGTCTCTCCGGGTTCAGGAGACTCAGGCTCTCTCTCCCATGACCTCAATGTAACGCGGAAGTGCAGTGCTCTATAATGGATGCATTAAGAACTACTAGGAATGTCTGACTCTTAACCACCCAAACCGGCATGGACTACAATGTATGATGTATATATCATGCCAGTTAGGGTACCTTGTGTATACTGCACCTTGTGTATACTGTTTACTTTGACTCTTACTCATAGTATATATTCAGATTCAAATTCTGTATTGCCTATATTTATTGTAACGTATTAATAACCGATAGGGCATAACAGACACTGATCTGCACCTTTGTTTACACTGTTTACCTTTCAGAGTTAATCATATTGTTTACACTGTTACATTTTGTTCTCATATTTTTATAATCAGATCTAATTTGATTGCCTATATTCATGTCTTTCTACTATCACCCTGCCGATACCTGTACTACAGTATACCTGCCTTGCCCCCCGATAACAACTCATTGCACCAGAAGCGTTTCTGAGGGCTGCCATTGGCCACGCTTCGAGAACGTCTGATCTAGATAGCCACAGATTCTAATTAAGCAAAGACATTTGAATGTATTTGTGTCGCAGCCGACCGGCATGTGTGTTGAGCCCATCGGGACGACAACATATAACCATGAGACATCCAGGACAACCCCCACGAGGACCCCCTCGTCTCTCCTCTCCCTCCATCGGTCATTATTCTGACGATCGTTCATTTAAAAGCGAGAGATGGACGGTGGGGGGGGGTCTGACCTCCCATCGCCACGCCGTATTTAAATCAATATGCAAATCACTACATTTCTATTCAAAGGCTCTTCTTTTGACTCCTCCGCGGCGACACGGTTTTCTAAAGAACCCCGGGGATGAGGGGGGGGGGGGGGGGACAGACCCGCCTGTTAAACCGCGCGGAAAATTAACATGAAAAAGCGGTTTGAACCTCGGTCCTCCGTCAGATGGTGGCGGCGGAGGAGGCTGCACTTTAAAGGTTAATGCAATTATGCAATAGCACACACACACATACACACACTACACACATGCACGCGCACGCACGCACACGCACGCACACAGCAGGGGGTGGCCTATCGAAGAGAGAGAACATGGTGGTGTGTAGTGCACGAGAAGCAGGCGCCGGTGACACACAGCAGTGTTCCTTTGGTAAACAGGATGGAGGGAGCAACATTATTAACCCTTACACTACCGCACTACCAAACGGTTAACCGTTTCACTGCGACAATACACAGACGGTTAACCCTTTCACTGCCACACTACAGACGGTTAACCCTTTACTATCACACTACCGACGGTTACCCCGTTGGTAGTGTGATAGTAAATGGTTAACCTTCTGTAGTGTGGCAGTGAAAGAGGGTTAAAGAAATCATCAATAGCGGAGCAACTAAACACACGAAAGGGAGAGGAAATTGCCTGTGTTACTGCAGCTACAGGCTACAGGCCGTCACACCAGGCTGTTACTGCAGCTACAGGCCGTCACACCAGGCTGTTACTGCAGCTACAGGCTACAGGCCGTCACACCAGGCTGTTACTGCAGCTACAGGCTACAGACCGTCACACCAGGCTGTTACTGCAGCTACAGGCTACAGGCCGTCACACCAGGCTGTTACTGCAGCTACAGGCCGTCACACCAGGCTGTTACTGCAGCTACAGGCTACAGGCCGTCACACCAGGCTGTTACTGCAGCTACAGGCTACAGGCCGTCACACCAGGCTGTTACTGCAGCTACAGGCTACAGGCCGTCACACCAGGCTGTTACTGCAGCTACAGGCTACAGGCCATCACACCAGGCTGTTACTGCAGCTACAGGCCGTCACACCAGGCTGTTACTGCAGCTACAGGCTACAGGCCGTCACACCAGGCTGTTACTGCAGCTACAGGCTACAGGCCGTCACACCAGGCTGTTACTGCAGCTACAGGCTACAGGCCGTCACACCAGGCTGTTACTGCAGCTACAGGCTACAGGCCGTCACACCAGGCTGTTACTGCAGCTACAGGCCACAGGCCGTCACACAGAGCTTCTGATTAACACAACAGCGACGTGCCGACATCAATTATTATTTCCCCCTCTTGACGAGGAAACAGACACATGCACGACACAGAGTGCTCTTTGGCGTCTCCCGTGTGTCTCTCCTGAAGTCCTCTCCTTTTTAATTGCTGCTGTGTGTCATGGTTTTTGCCTTATTTCACCTCTCTGTGAGGGACAGCTGTCTATCTTTGCTTTATTTCACCTCTCTGTGAGGGATAGCTGGCAATCCCTGGTCTCTGTGGTTAAATGCCTCATGGGTCGGCAGGTGTGTGGGCTTGATTGCACCTGATGCAGTGCAGCTGTGCCTATGGCCATGTGGAGTCTATTTAAGTTTGGAGATCGCAGTGTCAACTGCTTTTTCATTTTCCTTGTGCTGGCTATACGTTTGGTCAGGCTCATCATATTTAAGTGTAGTGCTGCCCTATTCAGCATTTAGCCTTCTTTTGTAGCCATCTTGTTTTCGGCGACTGGCTTAGTTTACACTTTACTTTATAGAGGCTGAGTCCTTTATGGTAGTGTTTTCTTTTGTTCTTTTGGAACTGCCCTTTGCATATAAACTCCCTTGGTGGAGGTTTATTGTTTTATGTTTTCATAAAGTTGCCTTTGTGGCTTATTTATTCTTTCTACAATACCCCTTTAATGAGTGTCGTCCTGTTTTTTTGGACTTTACTTATTTTCTTAAATACTCACTTTGAGGCTTTCACCTGTAAAGGTTGTTTTGTGTTGTTTATTTTCCCCCTTCTCCTAAAACGTCTGCGTAAGCAGTTTTGTGGTTATTCGTTTTACGTATAACTTTAAGAATCCCTATTATCTGCTCATGACCGACACACACACACCCACAGCCCTCACAGAATGAAAAAGCCATGAATGGGTCAGCGGATAATACTGGTCTCAAACGTGCACTTGCTGCACAGCATCAGGGATTACTTTCACATATGGAAGCTATCAAACAATTACAAGAGCAACAAGCCCTCATGGTGATACAGCGTGGGGAGATGTTTGAAGGGTTGTGCAAGAGGGAAGGTTCCATGCGTAATCTGGCTGACAGTATAGCCAATGCACAAGTATCTTCCCAAATATCTCCTAACGTCCCTCAAGTACAACACACAGTACCCCAGCCATTTCCTCGTGGGGCTAAAGTTCAGCTCCCCTCGCGCTTTAGCGGGGAGTCAGGTAAATGCCGTGGTTTTCTGGCACAATGCCAAATAGTGTACAGAGCCCAGCCTTCTCGTTTTCAGTCTGAGGATTCCCGTGTTGCCCTAATTCTATCCATAGGCGGCGCGTGCGCATTAGGGCAGGGTAGGCTCCAAAAGGAACGCCCCCTTTTAGGAACGCCCCCTTTTATTTTTGGTTGCAAACTGTCCAGGGGTTCTGATTTCATATACACACACACACGTAACTAGGCTATACTACAGCGAGCCCCACTCATTTATATATATTGCAAATTAAGTGTTCAAATGAAGGCATCCAATAATATATTAACCATTGTCTTACCTTAATGCAGATAAATGCGACATCCAATATGATTAACGGTTCACTGATCATGAAATATGAACTACTATACAATTGCAATAGTATTAGAAAGGATATATAATAACAACACAACAAATTTGTTTCAAATTCAAGGACATTTATTAGAGAATCAAGAGGTTTATTCAGGGAAATGTCATGTGAAATGCGGGTGGTCATCGATTGTGCAAAATACAATAATAAAATAAAAACGGTATTAAGAAGACATAATGTGCATGATAAAAATAGACATGCTAAATTCCTGAGACGGCACTGGTTCCTATATACACTATTATACAATATATAATTTTAACTCCGTCATTATACTTATCTAAATAAACGTTCCAAGATGAACCACATCTGTTCCTTGCTTAAAGTGACTTTTACTTTCCTCCTTCCTTTAAGACCAGACATGTAGGTTATTATGAAATACTAATAATATCAGTAGTTGCAGTTGCAGTCAATATTGCACATTTTATTTGCAAATTAAATCAGTAACGGGCTGCGCGTTCTCTTCGCCAGTCTGATGTCTCTCTTCTCGTCTTTCGTCTTGGATTGCAGAACATAATTCCATTGCTCCATACACTGCCGATGGGAACAGCATTCTGTGTGTTTCTGTAATTTGAATGAAATGTTTTTCCAGTCGCAAACACCATTCACAAAAGCAGGATCGTTATTGGCACTGTTGCACTGGAAATGGCGGCAGGCGAAACAGAACACAGCATCTTCTTCTTTGCTGTACTCTAGAAACTTATACCTTTTAAAGAAGTTCGATGAAAAGGAACGTTTCTGTTTCCCAAAATATGTTTTTGGATATTCTGGCAGGACTGGCTGAGAGGGGCCAGTGTTTTTTTCTCCCAAATCAGTGTGGGGTGGATTACCTGAAGCCTCAGGTGATCGGGTCACGGTGTTATGCCCAGGGGCAGGGCTCGCTGTGGCTTCACGGATGCGATCTTCTAGAGCTTCTGAATTACTGTTATCTTCTTCTTGCTCCTTTGTCTTGAAAAAATTACGTATATCCATCTTGCATTTTTGCAGCCGTTGCTGTGTGCTGTGACCTGGAACCAACTGGCGACTGCATTCGAATTCAGATGTTTATACAAACGGATGCGTGCGATGTGATTGGTACAGACTGGATGCGGTCTGGAATGTCAACTGCCCATTGACACCTCCGTCGGGGCGACCCCCCCCCCCCCCCCACACACACACACAGAGTTTCAAGTTTCAAGTTCAAGTTTAGACACACACAGGCTGCCTAATTCTGCAGTATGCCCATATATTATTTATATATAAATGCTAAATATTTACATCAGACATGTACAGACAATGTACAAACAAACAATAATTCTACATATTAGGTACAGGCAATCATATGGTGTTAGAGTTCTGCAGGGATGTTGTTGACAAGTTATTTTTTAACCATGTTTTGAAGTGGGGGTGGGTGGGGGTGGGTGCCTGCAGGGCCGTCTGGAATGTTAAGTGTAGAGAGAGCTATAGTCTTCCTGGGGTCCACACAGAAAGACAACACAAAACACAAAACATAACAACATGAGATACATATGACAATCACAATTAACAATGATAATCTAAAAACAGTAAAACATTGTAGACATCATTAGAATCAGAATATTTTGCTCACATATTTAAGTAGTGCATTCTCAGGTGGTATTTGAAAGACACTTTACTATTCAATTTACTTTTGTTCATTGGGCAGTTATTCCAATGATTGATGGCACGATAAACAACAGTCCTCTTTAAAGCATTTGATTTTGGACGTGGTAACATAATCTGTCCATCATCGGCTGACCTAGTAAAATAAGAATGAACCTGACTGCATCTGACAATTTGTTTGTATAAGAAAACAGGTTGAGATGAAAAGACAGTGTTCCTGAAAAATTTAACTGTGTTGAAAACCAGCCTATTCTCCTTAGTGTGCCTTTGACTCAAAGGCTTTGAGGTGCTTTGGTATAGGTGCAAGCATATTCATAGTACCCTTGAATGAGTGCTCCTGCCTGCAGTCTTCAGACAGTGTATTCAGGACGTCTGGAATGTTAAGTGTCACCACACCTATCCATTGACGGACCCCAGCCCCCCCCCCACACACACAGGTACACAGGGGGAAAAAAATAAAGGATTTTTTTTTTTTTTTTTTTAATAAATAAAAAATAATGTGTCGACTGGTCTGGGAAGGCACAGCCTGCCCCAGCCTTATACACCCGCCGCCCATGATTCTATCCCTGTTGGAGGGACCTGCCCTCGATTGGGCTGTTCCACTCATACAAGCTCAGGCTCTAGTTGTAAACGACTCACAGGGACTCATGAATGAGATGGAGATAGTTTTTGATCATGAACTCTACGATAAAGAGGTCGCCATGAAGCTGACGCGCATGCACCAGGGTGCCAGTAGTGTAACTGAGTCTTCCATCGCTTTCAGGACACTGGCTGGGGCTACAGGCTGGCCTGAGGGACCACTCATCACTTAGTTCACTAACACGTTATCAAATCAGGTTAAAGATGCTTTGGCGGTTGTGGGATCTCCAGACAATTTCAACACACTGGTCACTACCGCCATACGCGTTGATAACCGGATCAGAGACTGTGAGCGTGAGAGGCGGGGCCAACGTTTCTGTGTCCCGCTGGAGGAATTTTCGTTGTTTCCTCCACAACCTTCAGTGGCCAGCTCGTTTGAACCTATGCAGGTGGACAGCACTTCTGTGCGTGACTCCAGGCAGACTGGTTCTCATGTGGATTGGTGCCGGCACTGCAGGAGAAAAGGTCACACGAGGGTGGAGTGTCCGAAACTGAAGGGAAACGGTCAGTCTCGCTAGTGGGCCTAGAGACACTAGTGAGACATCACATCACTCCCTTTCGAACCTTTTTGCCTGTGGTTTTAGGCTGGAACAGGCAGTCTGTTAAGGTTGACGCCTTTTTAGACTCAGGAGCAGTGGACAGTTTCATCGATTCCAGGTGGGCTGAGGACTCTAAAATACCTGTACATTCCCTCCATAAGCCCTGTAGTGTCACGGCGCTTGATGGACGGCCATTGGGTACAGGCAGTGTCACCAAAAGAACCAATTATTTATCTATGCAGGTTGCTTATGGGAACCATTCTGAGCGCATTCGATTCTTTTTGGTGGATTCCCCCACGTATCCCATTGTGCTGGGTCATTCTTGGCTTAGTAAACACAAGCCACAGATAAATTGGGGTGAGGAGAGGGACACTGTCATGCAGTGGGGCTCCCAATGCCGTCACCGTTGTTTCCAAATTCCTTCGTCACCCACGAGTTATGGTCAGTTTAGTGAGAGCGGTTGTGATCCTGATGAACTCGGTGTTCGAACGCCTCCAGGGGGCATCCATTTTTACCAAACTTGATCTCCGCAATGCCTACAATCTGGTGCGCATACGCCAAGGGGATGAGTGGAAGACCGCGTTCAACACTCATAATGGTCACTACAAATACCTGGTGATGCCATTTGGTCTTACTAATGCCCCTTCAGTTTTTCAGGCGTTAATCAATGACATGCTCAGGGAGATGTTGGAAAAGTTTGTTTTCGTCTACTTAGATGACATTCTGATATTCTCCAAGTCCATTTCTGACCATGTCAAACATGTCAGGCAGGTCTTGAGGTGCCTTTTGGATGCACGGTTGTTTGTGAAGGCTGAGAAGTGTGCCTTCCATGTCCGCTCTGTGTCCTTTCTGGGATTCATTGTATCTGAGGGGAGGATTCAAATGGACCCCAAGAAGGTGTCAGCAGTGACAGACTGGCCTACACCCGTCTCGGTCAAGCAGGTGCAACGATTCCTAGGATTTGCAAACTTCTACTGTCGTTTTATTCGTAATTTCAGTTCAGTGGTAGCACCTATCACTGCACTCACCAGGAAGACAGCACCTTCCCATTTCCAGTGGACTCCCAAGGCTGAGGCAGCGTTCATTGAGCTTAGGAGAAGGTTCAGTTCTGAGCCTATCCTCATTACTCCTAACCCATCCCTTCCATTTATCGTCGAGGTGGATGCTTCTGAGCTTGGAGTCGGAGCTATTCTGTCTCAACGCTCATCGCCCGACGGTAAGGTACACCCATGTGCGTACTATTCACGTGGGCTCTCGCCGGCTGAAAGAAACTATGATGTTGGGGACAGAGAGCTGTTGGCGGTCAAGTTGGCATTGGAGGAGTGGCGCCATTGGCTAGAGGGAGCTGATCACCCATTCACAGTCTGGACAGACCATACAAATTTGGAATATATCCAGGGTGCTCAGAAGAGAAACTCGCGACAGGCTCGCTGGTCACTGTTTTTCTCTCGGTTTAATTTCCTCCTGACGTACCGTCCCGGGTCTAAAAATGTCAAGCCGGATGCTCTTTCCCGGTTATATGATGGATCAGAAGAGGGCCGTCCTCCTGAGCCCATTGTTCCTGCAGGACAGATCCTAGCTCCTGTGACATGGAGCATTGACTCTGCTGTGCGGAGGGCACAACGTTTGGAACCAGATCCGTGTGGGGTGCCCCCGGGTCGGTTATTTGTACCAAACAGCATACGTTCTCGGGTGTTGAAGTGGGGCCACTCCTCTCGGCTGACAGGACATCCCGGAGTGCACAGAACTCGTGACTTCTTGGCCAGAAGGTTCTGGTGGCCTGGTATGATGAAGGACATTCGGGAATTTGTGGCAACCTGCCCCGTTTGTGCACGGAACAAAGTTTCTCAACAGTCACCACCAGGGCTGCTTCATCCTTTGTCCATTCCTAGTCGTCCGTGGAGCCACATCGCCATGGATTTTGTGACTGGTCTGCCTCCTTCTGATGGTCACAGTGTCATCATGGTGGTGGTGGATAGGTTCTCCAAAGCAGCTCACTTCATTCCGCTGGTCAAGCTGCCATCTGCTCAGGAGACCGTTCAACTGGTGGTTGACCATGTCTTCCGAATTCATGGCATCTGCCAGGACGTGGTGTCGGACCGTGGACCCCAGTTTACTGCTCGGTTTTGGAAGGCATTCTGTGCTATACTGGGTGCGACGGTTAGCCTGTCATCAGGGTTCCACCCGGAGAGCAATGGGCAAACAGAGCGCACCAACCAGTCTATGGAGAGTACGCTTCGCTGCTTGGCCTCCTCCAATCCGACTACTTGGAGTCACCAACTGGCATGGGCAGAATATGTACATAATTCATTGTGCAATGCATCCACTGGTCTCTCCCCATTTGAGGTTCAGTTTGGGTATCAGCCTCCACTGTTTCCTGAACAGGAGAGGGACGTGGGGGTGCCATCTGCCGAGGCGTTTATCCGTCGGTCTCGGGCAACATGGAAGAGGGTGCGTTCGGCTCTTGTGCATGCTGCGGCCCGGCACAAGCGGTCAGCGGATGTACACCGTCGCCCTGCGCCTTCCTACCGTGTGGGCCAACAGGTGTGGCTTTCAACACGCGACCTTCCATTACGGGTGGAGTCACGCAAACTCGCTCCCCGTTTTGTGGGCCCTTTCACTATTGTTCGCAAAATAAACCCAGTCACGATGCGTCTTCGGTTACCCTTGTCGATGAGGGTACACCCTACATTTCACGTATCCCGCCTTAAGCCGGTTCGGAGGAGCAGGTTGGTTCCTGCAGAGAGACCTCCACCTCCCCCTCGATTCGTTGATGGCCAACCTGTGTATACTGTATGGCGTATCCTGTCCAGTAGGCGGGTTGGTAGGGGTATACAGTACCTGGTGGACAGGCAGGGTTATGGGCCAGAGGAGTGCACGTGGGTTCCGGCCAGGGACATTTTGGACCCTGAGCTTGTTCGGGAGTTTCAGAGACGTGTCTCAGAGGGTCCGTCTGGAGCCGCCCCCTAGAGGGGGGGTCCTGTCATGGTTTTTGCCTTATTTCACCTTTCTGTGAGGGACAGCTGTCTATTTTTGCTTTATTTCACCTCTTTGTTTTGTAATAAACGCTATATTCTGATTTGAGCTTTTTGTCCGTCTGAAGATTATTCAACCGCCGTCATTTTACCGGGTCCACACCAAGAGTAATTACTTAGAAACAACGCAGAGTACTCTCCTAGAATTATAGTATACCTCACAGGCCTCAGAACTCCTGTAACCATAATTGGTGCTGAAGACTCCGGCTCTGGTCATGTGTAGAGCCAGGTGAGAAACGTAATTACAAATATATAGGCTGAATAAAAAGTGCCCGACCGTGCGCATTGCAAATCCAGTAAAGGAGCTGTTAGGGTAAGTGAGTAGGGACTGGGCTACGAACCACGCTGGATGTTAGGGACAGGGATACGGATTTGGAATATGATGTTCGTTTTGTGGTCAAATTAATGTTACGAATTTAGGAGAGATTTATAAATCTGCTAGAACCTTGGTCACGTTATTGTGGGGGGCAGATAGAGACCCCTTACATTGGCTTAGCTTTACATAGTTGGTAGGGGCGATGGAAACGGGAGACCCCTTACATTGGCTTAGCTCTACATAGTTGGTAGGGGCGATGGAAACGGGAGACCCCTTACATTGGCTTAGCTCTACATAGTTGGTAGGGGCGATGGAAACGGTAGACCCCTTACATTGGCTTAGCTCTACATAATTGGTAGGGGCGATGGAAACGGGAGACCCCTTACATTGGCTTAGCTCTACATAGTTGGTAGGGGCGATGGAAACGGGAGACGCCTTACATTGGCTTAGCTCTACATAGTTGGTAGGGGCGATGGAAACGGGAGACCCCTTACATTGGCTTAGCTCTACATAGTTGGTAGGGGCGATGGAAACGGGAGCGAATATTGGGAGTCTATATTATAATACTGGAGTGATTAGATAGATGTTTTAATTCAGGATGAATACGGGGTTGACTGAGGAGACTTTTGTTGGGCGGCCCTTCCACAGACGGCAGGGGCGAACAAAAGTAGCATAATTATGTGCTCATCGGTTGGTCCAATACGCAGCGTTTTAAGGTAGTATCTATGAACTTGAATGTTAAGCAAGCGCCCAAATGTTAAATGTTGTACGTATGTGTTAAATGTGAATAACGTAGATAACGTGAGAGTCCGGCCGGCTTAAGCGTTTAGAGAATAATAATTAAGATGGTGCACTGGTCTATAAATGGGATCTAGCTATTCCTGATGAATTGGAAATGGGGGACCCTGATGTAAACAAGACGAAAGTATTCCTCTGGTCTGCATCCCCTTAATAATTGTGTGTATTGAGCTGTACTGAACAGTACCCAGTCTACGATCTGTTCATAACATTTTCAATCAATCAATCAAGGTGATGTTGACGTTAGCCGTTAGCTTCTGGTTAGCGTGTATGTTTATACTAATGCTAGTTAGCTGTGGAGGTAGCCACGTTAATCTATGGACGTTACGGCGGCTGTTACAAAGGGTCAGATTAAACCGAATATATATATTTATTGCTTGAGATCCCATGTATAATATTTGTATATCGTTTGATATCCCTTGTATATTCTTTGTATATATACACGGAATATCCCTTTACCTAGGTACAAACCAGACCATAATACTCGTTCTCCTATTGGACAGCGACCCCTAGGCGCCAACGGCCATACCCCCAATGGCAAGTTCAGGTTTGCGCAGTAATACGAGACAGAACTGAGGTTGGCACTAGATTATTCACCTTACGTATAAATACGTCACAGGTGGATACAGCAGTTGAGTATCCTAAACGTTGAAGCCTTCACCACGATACAACGTGCCGTGAAGTGGGCCTCTTTGCCCCTGAATAGAGCCTTGAGAACCGCGTGCGAATATATAGCTAAAGTGTCAGAGTTTAACGCTGTATCGTCGAGTTCGACTTATTCTATTGTGAAGTAATAGTCTATTATTTATAGTGTATCGTGCGGCTACCGTTCTACAGTGACCAGCATTACCACCGGTTCGTCGTACCTATAGCTAGTGCACTTATCCAGGCTGGGCGGCCTAAACTCGTGCCACCACCCGAGGAGTCCTAGACGAGAACCGTTGGATATGTACACCGGAGAACCTACACCGGCGAATGCAGAGCCTTTTCCGGCTGGATTATATTGCTTTGGTACCGTGGCTGCTGGAGCAGAGAACCGTCTACCCCACTGCTGTGTGGGATCTACCCCTGTGAGGAGCACCCTCGAGCCCGCCTCTAGGACCAGAGGCTGGCTAGCTTTCATCCATGCTGTCGTGCATACTGGATTATAGCTGTTGCTTTGTCTAAGGACCAAGCGAGTACTGCACTGGCTCCTGTATCTGGAGCCTCGTTATTCCGCGTTGATCCAGACTTTGCTCCCGAACATTCCTCTACCCTGCCGGCTTACAACCGGAGGGAACCCACTAGTGTCTCCAGCTGACTACGAGTGTGCCTTATGTAATTACTATGCTACAGGTGGCGTCAGTTATACCCATCTTACTATTCTCATGGACTTACGCTCTTGACCTACTTTAAGTGTTCTTCGCCTTACAAGCGCAATTATAATTCTCAATCTGTAACCTACCGTTGCTGCTCTAATAATAATAAATACCTCTAACTAGAACTTTCTTTGTCATTGCCGTATTCTTGTGTGGGTGTTCACCAGATATATCATGTACTGTATGGCCAGTAATTAAAGTACATAACTAAGTAGTGGTTTAATAATACCATACTCTCAATACAGTCAGGGAATTGTACCCCTCAGTTACAATTGGTCCTTCGAGCCGGATGAATATCAGTGTAATATCTAAATATAATATTGATATTAACCATGGCCAGCGGTGAACACTCCCCAAGCGGCTCTCCTAAGCTAGAACGCCCGCAGCGCAGACGTCAGCCACCTCCCTACCTAGAGGAATACGCTGTCAGTCTAATACCTAGCTTTATACAGACGTTAAATGCGGGAAAAGCGGATAGTAAAAGCATGTCAAATCCTACCGACCAGGCGACCCTGCCAGTAGAGACCCTAGTGGGTTCTAACGTAACTGACCAAGCTCACAGGGGGGACCAGGGGGGACATGACATGACTATACCCCCAGATAACGTCAACGGGACGGTCCCCGGAGAGCTCCAGGATAAAGAAAGCGCTCCAGGGACAGAACCCGACCCACTACCAGAAGAGAAGCGCGCCCAGGAGATAGACCTCGGGGCGCGCCAAGAGAACAGATCTCCAACGAGCACTGCCAGAAGCCGATCACCTCCGTCAGTGTCTTCCCCCAGCGAAGCGGACAAGATGCTGGCGCAGGCATTCATCGCCACCCTGGCAGCCTCCACTGAACGCGATCGACTCCAAGCACAGACGCTTAGTGAGCGCGAACATTCTTCCATGGAACAAGAGCGCCTCCGGGCGCAACAACTAAGTGAGCGCGAACACTCTACCATGGAAAGAGAACGCCTGCAGGCTCAACAACTGAGTGAGCGCGAACAATCTGCAGACCAACGAGAGCGCCTTCACGCGCAACTCCAAGCGCAAGCCCTTAGTGAACGCGAACACTCTGCAACCCAGCGAGAGCGCTTCCAGGCGCAGCAAAGGAGTGAAGACGACCGCATACGCCTGGAGACCAGACGCATCCAGACGGAAGAGAACATTGAAAGAGACCGCGCCGATGCACAGCGCGCCGCCGCCGATGCACAGCGCGACGCCGCCAATGCACAGCGCGACGCAGCCCAAGCCCAGCGCGAAGCAGAGCGCGACATCGCCCACATCCAGCGCGAAGCAGAGCGCGACCGGCTACAGGCGCAGATAATGGAGCAATTGATTGCCAGGGCGACACCCCCTCTCTCCGCACGGAGCTCCAGGGCATCATCACAACAAGGGTCTAGGGCACCTTCCCCTACCCGACCAAGTGACCCGGAGCAGAAGGATCCTATCCACGTCTCCGAAACCCCTCCCCGACCGGTCCATACGAGACCCAACAACCGGGAAGAGCCGGCCTATGCCGCCGAGAGACTGAATAGAATACTTCAAGACCTAGAAGACCTAGCAGAGGAAGAGGAAGAGGAGGAAGGTCAAGCCCACCAGCAGCAACGTACTCCACAGGACCATGAGGTCCAGTACAGCCCAGACTTCACCCCCGAGGCACTGCGCTACAAACCCCCGACTCAACTCAAGGGTGAGTTTGACGCACAGCCAGCACCGAGGAACAGCACCTGGGTACCCGGCCTTTGGTACCCACCAAGTACCAGCCCACGACAACACGTACGGGGAGACTCGCCCAGGAGGCCTCTCCCCCAACGCTCACCGATGTGC
This sequence comes from Notolepis coatsorum, assembly GCF_963971535.1. Lineage (NCBI taxonomy): Eukaryota > Metazoa > Chordata > Actinopteri > Aulopiformes > Paralepididae > Notolepis > Notolepis coatsorum. The sequence continues at coordinate 124,015,026 of NC_140166.1, forward strand.
CAGCCATCCGTGGCATCGTACCTTGGCACACCGACGTTCCCGGACTTTACGCACGAGGACAGAGCACAGTACACGGAATTACGGATGTGCTTAGAGACTATGATGTCCAACGTCCCTGATGAGTCGTACAAATATGCTATCCTCCTCAAGCATCTCAAGGTGCCCAGAGCGCATAATATAGCGCTGGCATATTCCAACTCAAGCACCCCATACTCCGCGGCTCTAGTAGCCCTCGACCAGCGTTATGGACGCATATGGGACTACGTGATACAAGAAATAAGGAATATTGACCGTCTCCCCCCAGCCACAGACAATCGATCATTGGATGACCTCTCTATCAAGGTACAATCCCTGGTAGGGATGCTGGGGTCCCAAAAGGAAAAAGGGAGACACGAACTATATGCTAACTCTAATGTAGAACGGATATTAGAGAAGCTCCCTCCAGCCCGCCAAGAGCGCTTTAGGCGGCAGAGAGACCACCGTGATCCCGACGGTCCCGAGCCATCCCTCCTAGACCTGGCCGACTTCCTCGCGAGAGAAGTCAGCAGCCTACGACTGGATACGTTCGTGCGGAGTGGACCAAGCCCAAGAGATGGACCTCGGAGATCCAATGATAACCGCCGGTTGGTGACCGTTATGCACCAAGCCGAATCAGTACCGCGGCACAAGAACCACAACACCCCCTCGACGAAAGAGAAGTGGAAGATTGTATGCCAGTACTGCGAGAAAGAACATTGGCTGTCTCAATGTGACACTTTCAAGAAGATGACCGCCGACGAAGCGAGTCAGTGGATCAAAGCCAACCGCCGCTTGTTCCGCTGCGCGCGCAGCCATATGGCAGCCGAGTGCCGCCTAAAGAAGAAATGCAGCAGGTGTGACGGCGCCCACTTGGATGTCTTGCATGACAGCAACAGGAAGAAACTTGCACCCCCAAGCAGCACCAGAGTAAACGTCATGTATATCGACCCCGTCAGCAGCGGGAGCTCCCGAGTGCTCTTGAAAGTGGTCCGAGTGATATTAAGCTACGAGGACAAGGTCATGGACACTTACGCCGTCCTTGACGATGGTTCAGAAAAGACTCTCCTCCTCGCATCCGCTGCAGCCCGGCTGGGTCTGCGGGGGAGCGAAGAAACAATGACAATTCGTACTATAAGAAGAGACATGAAGACAATAAAGGGTGAAAACGTCTCCTTCACTATCGCAGCAAGCGGGCAGCCCGAGAGGCAGTATAGGATTACTAACGCTTTCACCAGCCAAGACATAGTCACAGTACACCTACCCCATCCCCAAGCTGATGGAAAAATACGTGCACCTACGTCAACTACCTATACCGCTCATCGACGGCGCCACCCCGACCCTGCTCATAGGATCCGACCGCGCACACCTCATCGTCCCAACGGACCGGGTCCACATAGGGCCCAGAGGCTGTCCAGCAGCAGTCGAGACCCGCCTAGGATGGACACTACAAGGCCCCCTCTCCAGGTCTCCCAACCGACCAGCAGCCACTCGCTGCCTCCACTCCAGAATGACAGAAGAAGACACCACCCTCTTACAGCACGTCGAGAGGCTATGGACACTAGACACAATGCCCTTTAAGAATGAAAGGAAACTCATTCGTTCAAAGGAAGACACTTATGCCATAACCCTCCTCGAGCAGAGGACAAAGAGAGTCGAGGTCAATGGAGTGATGAGATAGGCAACTCCACTCTTGAGACGAGAGGGTATGCCCACCTTCCACGCCTCAAAAGAAGCGACGGAGCGATATCTACTGAACACCGAGCGGCGTCTAGCCAGAGACCCCACTCAAGCCACTGTGTACCGCGCTGAGATTGACAAGCTAATCACAGCGGGACACATAAAGAAAATTGACATTCAAGAGGCCGATCAGACGACCGAATCATGGTACGTGCCCCACCACAAGGTCCACCACAACGGCAAGGATCGTATTGTGTTCAACTGCAGCTACCAGATCGGACTACAGAATCTGAATAAAGAACTCTTGCCCGGCCCAACACTCGGCCCCTCTCTACTAGGCGTGTTGCTATGTTTCCGCCAAGACAAGGTGGCCATCAGCGGCGACATCAAAGGGATGTTCCTGCAGGTGCGACTAGTGGAAGAGGACAAGCCCCTGCTGCGGTTCTTATGGAGAGAGAGGATCGGGGATGAGCAACCATCCATCTACCAATGGGAGGTCCTCCCTTTCGGAACCACATGCAGCCCATGCTGTGCTACGTTCGCACTGCAAAAACATGTCGCAGAGGACCCAGCAGCTGACGAGGAGGTCCGACAAAGTGTAGAGAGGAGTTTCTACGTGGACAACTGTCTGCAAAGCGTCTCGACGCCAGAAGAGGCCGAGGCCCTCCTACTCAAGCTCTGCGCCTCCCTGATCAAAGGCGGCTTTGATCTCTGGCAGTGGGCCAGCAGCGACCCTCAAGTACTTCGCAGCCTCTCCCCAGAGAACAAGGCAGCAAGCAGCGAGACCTGGATGGCGACCATCCCAGGTGAAGCCCAAGAAATGACATTAGGACTAGTCTGGCGCTTCAAAACAGACTCGCTCCATTACAGACACACACCCCTGACCAAGGAGCAGGGAAGGTCGATTTCACTACCGACCACCAGACGGAGTGTATACAGAACACTCGCCAGACAATATGACCCGTTGGGATGTATCCTACCTTACACCACCAGGGCAAAAATGATTGTGCGAGAGCTGTGGGACAAGGAACAGGGCTGGGACGACCCCATACCCGACCACCTTGCTTCCACATGGAGAGAGTGGGAAAAGGAACTCAACTCACTCCCAGGTGTCAACATACGCCGCAGCTACTTCCCACCCACAGTGCGGCTGGAGACGTGCCAGATGGACCTGCACGTCTTCAGCGACGCCTCAGAAGTAGCCTACGGCTCGGTGGCTTACTTGCGGGCCCGAGAGGAGGGAGGAGAAATACATACCGCCTTCATCCTGGCTCGCTCAAGGATAGCCCCCCGCAAGCAACAATCGATCCCGCGTCTAGAGCTCTGCGCAGCCGTAGTAGGAGCGCAACTCGCCACGTTAATGCAACGTGAACTCACCATCCAAAGAACAATCCTGTGGTCAGACTCCATGACCGTACTCACATGGATCCAGTCCGATTCGTGTAGATACAAGGTCTTCGTGGGAGTCAGAATCACAGAGATCCAAGACCTAACAGAATCAGCATGCTGGAGGTACGTGGACACAAAACAGAACCCAGCAGATGTCATCACACGGGGGATGTCCCTAGATGACCTCACACGTCACAATATCTACAGTGACGGTCCCGAGTTCCTCAAGCTCCCGGAAGAAGAGTGGCCTAACCCCACCCCACGGGAGGCTAGTCAAGAGGAGGCAGAGATGAAGAAATCTATGTTCTGTGGGTTGACGCACACACCAGTCCCCACCGACCCTAACATAGACGACTGCCCCACCCTTGAGAGTGCGCAGTTAAAGACATTCCTGTGGCACCACCCTGAGGTTCCCTCCACTACTGACATTAATGCAGCTAATTACGAAGAAGCAGAACTCCTTCTGCTACAGCGAGCCCAAAGAGACTCGTTCCCCGACGAGCTAGACTGTCTGCAGGGATCAAAGCCAGTCCCGTCAGACAGCAGACTGCTCCACTTGGCCCCTGAGCGCGACGCCCATGACCTCATCAGAGTGGGTGGTCGTCTGAGACGGGCCCCGGACTTAACGGACGACGTCAAGTTCCCTATAGTTCTCAACAGCCGACACAAGGTCACCGAGCTCATCATAAAGAAATACGACGAGGATGTGCACCACGCTGGGGCAGAGAGAGTCTTCGCTGAGATCCGACGTCGCTATTGGATACTGCAAGGAAGAGAAGCAGTACGACGCTTCCAGCGGACCTGTCTAGATTGTCGCAAGTGGCGAGCACAGCCCAGTATACCCAGGATGGCTGACCTGCCTCCCTGTCGCCTCCGACTTGGCGACAAGCCCTTTCACTCCACCGGCATAGACTGCTTCGGCCCGCTGTACGTGAAGAAAGGAAGAGGGACGGAGAAGAGGTGGGGCATTGTATTCAAATGCATGACCACCCGAGCGATACACATATAACTCCTTCCAACCATGAGTACGGACTCATTCCTTATGGCCTTCCGGAGATTCACAGCGCGGAAAGGAAAACCGTCTATATTATTGTCTGATCACGGGACAAACTTCAAAGGCGGAGAAAGAGAGCTGAGAGAGAGCTTCCAAGCTATGGGCCCAGAACTTAAGACCCACCTCGCTCCCTCTCAGATTGACTTCCAGTTTAACCCCCCGAACGCCCCTCACTTCGGGGGAACCTGGGAACGAGAAGTACGTTCAATAAAGACAGCCCTGTACGCCGTGCTTGGGGCCCAGACCGTGGCTGAAGAAGTCCTCACGACAGTCCTCACAGAGATCGAGGGAGTATTGAACTCAAAGCCCCTCGGTTACGTCTCAAGTGATGTAGCAGATGTCGACCCAGTCACCCCCAACACTCTCTTGATGGGGCGGCTGGACCCCGCGCTCCCACAGACGGTGTACAGACCTGAGGAAGCGAACGGCCGAAGAATGTGGAGGTACAGTCAAGTATTGGCTGACAAGTTTTGGAACAGTTTCCTCCTCCACTATCTACAGTCTCTACAGACCCGCCAGAAATGGGTAAAAGATAGAGACAACTTGACGGAGGGCACAGTCGTCATGATCATAGACCAGTCACTACCCCGAGCTATGTGGCCGGCCGGCCGCGTAAGCAAAGTGATCACTGGTGCCGACGGAAAGGTCAGAGCGGCAGAAGTTCTTGTCCAGGGACGGACATACACCCGACCCGTGGCGAGGCTGATAGAGTTGCCAAGGCTCCCTGACTCCCTTGATGACGACCATGACCCACTGACTTTGTGAATTGCCCTACTCCCCACAACGGACATTGAGTAGTTGACAAGACGGTTAATCTGTCTCTGCTTATCTAATTAGGTGCGGACTAATTAGGAGGCGGGTGTTACAAAGGGTCAGATTAAACCGAATATATATATATTTATTGCTTGAGATCCCATGTATAATATTTGTATATCGTTTGATATCCCTTGTATATTCTTTGTATATATACACGGAATATCCCTTTACCTAGGTTCAAACCAGACCATAATACTCGTTCTCCTATTGGACAGCGACCCCATACCCCCAATGGCAAGTTCAAAGACAACGCCAAGGCATGTCTCAACATGTCCAGGTTTGCGCAGTAATACGAGACAGAACTGAGGTTGGCACTAGATTATTCACCTTACGTATAAATACGTCGCAGGTGGATACAGCAGTTGAGTATCCTAAACGTTGAAGCCTTCACCACGATACAACGTGCCGTGAAGTGGGCCTCTTTGCCCCTGAATAGAGCCTTGAGAACCGCGTGCGAATATATAGCTAAAGTGTCAGAGTTTAACGCTGTATCGTCGAGTTCGACTTATTCTATTGTGAAGTAATAGTCTATTATTTATAGTGTATCGTGCGGCTACCGTTCTACAGTGACCAGCATTACCACCGGTTCGTCGTACCTATAGCTAGTGCACTTATCCAGGCTGAGCGGCCTAAACTCGTGCCACCACCCGAGGAGTCCTAGACGAGAACCGTTGGATATGTACACCGGAGAACCTACACCGGCGAATGCAGAGCCTTTTCCGGCTGGATTATATTGCTTTGGTACCGTGGCTGCTGGAGCAGAGAACCGTCTACCCCACTGCTGTGTGGGATCTACCCCTGTGAGGAGCACCCTCGAGCCCGCCTCTAGGACCAGAGGCTGGCTAGCTTTCATCCATGCTGTCGTGCATACTGGATTATAGCTGTTGCTTTGTCTAAGGACCAAGGGAGTACTGCACTGGCTCCTGTATCTGGAGCCTCGTTATTCCGCGTTGATCCAGACTTTGCTCCCGAACATTCCTCTACCCTGCCGGCTTACAACCGGAGGGAACCCCCTAGTGTCTCCAGCTGACTACGAGTGTGCCTTATGTAATTACTATGCTACAGGTGGCGTCAGTTATACCCATCTTACTATTCTCATGGACTTACGCTCTTGACCTACTTTAAGTGTTCTTCGCCTTACAAGCGCAATTATAATTCTCAATCTGTAACCTACCGTTGCTGCTCTAATAATAATAAATACCTCTAACTAGAACTTTCTTTGTCATTGCCGTATTCTTGTGTGGGTGTTCACCAGATATATCATGTACTGTATGGCCAGTAATTAAAGTACATAACTAAGTAGTGGTTTAATAATACCATACTCTCAATACAGTCAGGGAATTGTACCCCTCAGTTACAGCGGCGATGCAAAATATTTGCAGTGATAATTAAGTAGCCATTGTGTTATTGTGAAGCTGGAGTCGCCGGCGGATGACGTAGGTTGGGGATTAGAGGCGCCATGTAATTCAGACGGGCGGGTAGACGGGTGAAAGCTAAGATGTTTCCCCTCCCTCTCTCTCCCTTTCTTTCTCTCTCCCCCCCCTCTCGCATCTCCCTCGCCCCCTCCCACTCTCCCCTCTCTCTCTCTCTCTCCCTTCCTCCAATGGTCCCTCTCTCTCCCTTTCTTTCTCTCTCCCCTCTCTCGCATCTCCCTTGCCCCCTCCCACTCTCCCCCTCTCTCTCTCCCTTCCTCCAATGGTCCCTCTATCTCCCTTTCTTTCTCTCTCCACCCCTCTCGCATCTCCCTCGCCCCCTCCCACTCTCCCCCTCTCTTTCTCCCTTCCTCCAATGGTCCCTCTCCCTCTGTCTCCCTCTCTCCCTTTCTCTCCCTGCCTCTCTCCCTCTCTCTCTCTCTTTCTCTCTCTCTCTCGCTCTTCCTCCCAGCCTGTTATTCCTGCCTGCGTGTATCTGTCTCACTCTCCCTCCTTCCCGCTACTCTCTCTCCCACTCTCCCTCTGTCTCCCTCCCTCACTTTCTCACTTCTCTTTCCGTCATATCCCTCCCTTCAATGCCCTTATTTACCTACTCCACCCTCCCTGCAAATGCACTCTCCCTCTTTCTCCCGATCTATCTCCCTGCAATGCAAGATATTGTTTACTTTTCTTCAATTGTTTGCTGTGCTCCGATGCTTGCTCTCTCTCTCTAGCTTACTCGCACCCCTTTTTAGTTGTTTTCTATGCTAATAGGCTAGCTCAAATGCTTTCTGTGTTACTGACTTTCTCTCTCCCTCCCACTCTCCCTACCTCCCTCGTTCCCTTCATCCCTCTCTCCCTACCTCTCTCTCGTTCCCTTCCTTCCTCTCTCCCTCCCACTCTCCCTACCTCCCTCGTTCCTTTCCTCCCTCTCTCCTTTCCTCCCTCTCTCCATCGTCTCTCCCTACCTCTCTCTCGTTCCTTTCCTCCCTCTCTCCTTTCCTCCCTCTCTCCCTCCCTCTCTCCCTACCTCTCTCTTGTTCCCTTCCTTCCTCTCTCCTTTCATCCCTCTCTCCCTCCCACTCTCCCTACCTCCCTCGTTCCTTTCCTCCCTCTCTCCTTTCCTCCCTCTCTCCATCGTCTCTCCCTACCTATCTCTCATTCCCACATTCCCTTCTTCCCTCTCTTCTTTCCTCCCTTTCTCCCTCCCTCTTTCTCTCCTCTCTTTCTCTCCTCCCTCTGCATCGATTCTCTCCCTTCAATGCCCTCTTACCGTCTCTACAAATGCTTTCAGTTGCTGTCACACTCTCTTCCCCCCTCTTCTTCCCGCTCTCGGGGTGAACGCACTTCTCATTTTCAGCTCAGTATTTAATTTACATCCGTTGCATGCAATCATACTGTAATGTGGGATGCCATGTCAATTTAGGTATTGGTATTTTGGGGTGTAGTAGTCGTTTTTGTTTGGGTTGGTGAGACTGTAGTCTCGCTAGGTGTGTGTGTTTCTATGAATAGATGTGTGTGTTATTGTAAGTATGGGTACCGTAGACGTGCGGTCCTGTTTGGATGCGGTTATGAGTGAGTGGTTGGATGGGTCTTGGGATCCCTTGTGAAAAGGAGCCTAGGGGTCCTCTTTCAGGTCGCTACTGAGAGGTGATGCTTTAGGCTGTGGATGGCAAGCCTTTGATGGATCAAGGGTCTGTAGGGATTTCGATAGGGGTGGTGTTCACTTCTGTGGTTTATAGCACAGATAGCTGGATGCTACATTAAGAACGGGGATTTAGTGGTATAAACCGCTAAAAATGTTTTCTCTTCGTTGGATGATGGGTGGAATGTGTGACTCCAGGGATCTATCTGGTGTCAAATGGGGGAATGATAGGATATTGAAAATCATAAATATAATGTTGTATGAAGCATGGGATGAAATGTTCAAATGAAAAAGTTAATTGTGATATAGGAATAAATAAATGTTAGATTTTCCCATAGTAGAATTTGAAAAGCAAACAAACAAGGAGAGAATGTTAAGATTACATCTACATTTAGTCAAAGTAACATATGAAATCTATATGACAAATCATCAAGGAAAGACCAATTTTTGACAGCAGAATAACAATATTCACCAGGATGTTAGAAATGATAGGCTTCTGTGATACTAATTGTGTTTGTTTTATGGAGGACCAACAGCGTACCGGAACAGACGGCAAGATTGATGCAAATTTGTGTTCCTCTGAGATTCGTGTGAGGATTATACGACAAGTGATTGGAAAATCCAGAGGTTTTCAACTGGACAACGGAGAGAACGAAGCTAAGGCCGTGTTGTTATGTTTAAATAAATTGCACAATCTCTCTAAGTTCTAGTAGTATAGAGAAGCCCGACATTCCATGAGTAACATATTAATGGAATAGAGCGGGAAATAGCGCTGACATTAAGTGCATTTATTTTTCTTTTTGTCTCGACAGGTGCTTGGCGAGGGCACGTGAAGTTCTGACGATTCCAAAACCAACCGGGGAAAAACGGCTAAAAGGAGCCTGGGGTATTGTATGAAAGATAAGAGGATTATCGGTTCCTGTCTGCACCAATAAAGTCTGAGAGTGTGGGTGACTTTAACTCAAGTTATAAAGAAACACAGAGACACTTGTTTTTTCAAACGGTAATATTACAGGAGTGGTTGAAAGTGTGAGAATGTCGAATACAGAGCAAGTTCACCTTGGTGAAACTTTGTTAGGAGCAACTGAAGGCTTAGATGAAATAACAATATCAAGTGGTGACGATCTGTCTATTCAAATAATAGGTAAAATAACAGTAGAGGTGAAAAAGAAATGGCCAAAGATATTCAGGCCTTTGCAAAAACTTGTATTGAAGTGTAAGAGGAGGGGAAAAGTGGGGAAGAAGGGAAACAAAAAACAGAAAAAGAAGCCGTGAGGGGCAACAGGCCAACATAGGGCCGATAGTGGGGGAAAGCCGAAGACCTTTGCAGACACTCCCCAGATAGAATTGACATTAACCTGATTGATTTGGATATGACGGACTCCCCGCATGTGACAGGCATGGTGGAGAGACTTGAAATGATGACTTTGACTCCAACACAGGGGGTCATCGGGAAGGGACAAGCAGAGTTAACTGTTCTAATCCAACCAGTGTCCGTCGAACAGGAGTCGACAGGGCCGATTCAGACTGGAGTAACCACTTCAGGTAACTACAAAATGACAAAGAGACAGAGAAGGGCTGCATTGTTACGGCAGTCAGAGGAGAACCACCCTGGCCTTGCGGCTGGAACAGAGACTGGACAGGAGTTGGGGAGACAGAGGGAGTGGCCAATACGGAGCGATCCAGAGCCACAGGGATGTGGGACCGACAACAGGTATGGGAATATACATGAACAGTTTTCTCAGCCCACAAGTTCCCCTTACCCAGATCTTCCCCGGCACCAGAGCCAGGACGGGGCAAGAGGCCCAGTGACAAGGAGCCAGACAGCCAGTGCCTGGGTGAAGGAAGAGATGCAAACATACCTCTCGCAAGAACGACAGAGGGCATTCGTGGAAGCGTCCGAACGAGGTGAGACAGTCCGTAGAGACCTGGTGGAAAGGCAGCTGGCTATCGAACAAGCCGCTCACTGGGCGGAAATGCGTGAGCAAGTACAGGCTGAACAGAATGAGATGATGGCAAATGTGATTTTGGAAATAATGTTTCGAGCTGCAGGACAAGGGCTGCATGACCAAGAGATGCCACGTGCTCCGTTGCCCGGACGGGGAGCTGAGCAGCAAGGGCATTGTGACATGTACCACAGAAGGGTGGAGTTTTCAGGACCCTCCATTCAACAACATAGTGATTTGGGTGGACCACCGCCCCGGCTAAGGGTGGGACCGGAGCCATCCGATTACAGGCAGGAGGCCCCCGGGGTTTGTGGTTCCGCCCCACTAAGAAGGGGTCATGGACAGCGATGTTGGAACTGTGGGATATTGGGTCATTATCAAAGAAATTGTACACGAAGGTTGTGTCTGCAGAGGCCCCAGGCGGAAAGGAACGATGAGGAAATGTGTAGGAGGGGCTACGCCGCTCCCGGGAATTGGTTTAGATATTAAATCTTAAAACTGACTAGATAAGTAGGAAATGAAGAGGAAATAAAAAAGGAAAAATTTATATATAGATAGGTTGGATGATTAGATTATGTGTGCAAGTTACTAAAAAGTTGTGAGGACTAACATTGGGTAAGTGAAATGGGAGGAAGCAGGAGTAACTGACGATGCATGACTAACCATATTAACATATTTGGAGGTTTAAAACAGGATAATGGAACATTATAATATTACAAAGTGGAAAGTAGAAGTATTGGTCAAAGGGTGGAGATGCATTAAGTAAAAAAAAAAATAAAAATAGAATGGAACTATTTATATTGTTTTATTTCTTTTTCTTTCCTAGGTTTTTGGAGGGGGTATTTATACCTCCGGATGGAAGTTTGATTTTTTTTTATGAGTATATTGTGAGTTGTGTTGCATGATATGACACTCACATTTAAATTTTTTTGTTTTGACATCTTTTCTTTTCTATTCTTTTTCTTTTTCTTCTTCTTAGGTACTGGCGGGCTGAGAGAGAAGCTCTCGTCTGTCAGGTACTGGTTGGTGAGTGACACAGCGGGACTGATAGTGGAGTCTGAATGATGAGCTGGAAACGGAGGAGTGGACAAGAGCTAATTCATAATTCTGTTTTCCGCTCATTAGAGTCCAGATCTAGAATCTGGGCGGTTGTGTCACGTTTTGGTGTCTGTAGAGGGTTGGGGAAACAAGGTTCTCTGTACATAGATAAGCTCTGATAATTTTGGTCGCCATTGGCCAAATAGTGTTGATGTAGGGTGCAGATATGTGATATTGATAATTGTCTTATGGGAGACTCTGCAGCAGCTTGTTAGGGGCTGGCAGGGTGTGTGAAAAATGTAGGATTAAGGTGAATGTGGTTTGTTACCGCACGTATAGGGTTTGTTGGTGGAGGCCGTCAGAACAGCGAGAGAACCTATCTGGAAAAAAAGGTATGATTGTGTAATGATATTAAGCACTCAAAGGGTGGTGGGAATATGTTGTGTTGAACTTGAGACATTGGTGTAGTAATACAGTACAGCACAAAATAAATGAGAGAAATGTGATTTAATTGAATAATAAACATAGTATGTATAAGTACATAGATAAATAATGTGGAAAAATTTATTGTCGACTCAGAACAGTAGAAGAATGTATCTGAGGGAGAAAAATGTGACTTTCCAATCAATTGTGTGTTGTAATAACAAATCCAAAAGCAATAAAAGGACAGAGGGGAACATGGTCTCCCTTCTGTGGATCTCAGGACAGTACCAGAGCGGTACACCAGGGATCAAACAGCGATTAGCGCAGAACCGACTGAACAGCCACGACCACAGCGAGTTATCAATAGACCTCAGCGGTATCAGTGAGGGATAACTGACAGTGTTGAAGCTAAGGATAATTCAGACCTTAGAGGTCGGTAGAGGGAATTGTATATATTTTGGTTTTACTCCCCCTCTTTTTCTTAAGAATTTTAATCTTTTTGTGTGATGTATTAATCTTTTTCTTGCAGAGTGAATTGCATAACTAGACACATTGATCTAAGAACACGGATAAATATAGTCAAACAAAAAAGCTGTTATTGAAAGGGTAGTTCCTTGGAAAAACAGGAACAACTTTCTTAGTCGTGCTGTCGTATAATAACTGATGATGTGTGAGAATGATGAAATCTAACAAGGGAGGGGGGGAGTGAAATAATGACTATATACTGTACAGAAGGTAACTGTTTTTTTGTATTTTTTTAAGTTTTTTAGGTGAACTTATGGGGTTTATTGTGTGTATTATCCAAAGTAGTGGTAAAAGTATGTTTAATTTAGATTTATACTGTCTATATGTGAGGGTGAACCCTCAAATGGAGGAATGTGGTATATTATCTGAAATAAAACATGATTTTCCCCTATTCTACACTACTGGACGATGTTTGCTGTAAGTGGTAAAAAGGAAGCCTTCAGTTGTATTTTTATATCTCCCCAAAAACATATTGCAAAAGGTTAAAAACATGCTAAATATTCAACAGATTATCTTAGGAAAAGTAACTAATCATTACAAATGGATATGCTAGATAATATCAAATAGAATAAAATATAATATTGGAGGATACTGAAGTGGGCACAAGAGACCAATGGAGCAAAACTGTAGTTGAGTTAGACAGGAACACTGGTCACTTTAGCTGATAAGGTAACTTAGAGCAGATACTAAAACGGATTATGAAACCACTTTAAATCAGGTTCTGTCAGCTTGACCTCGATAGAGTGTGATGGATAAGTTAGGTTGCCATAGGAACTACTGGGAAGAGGGGTTTATGACCAGCCTCAAACGAGACTCTAAGAAACAGACACTGCTAAAAGCCACATGTAGATTTTCCCTCCATTTTTGGGAGACAAAGAGAAAGGGTGGATATTGGATCAAACGCTGGCATACCCACTAAAAAACATTAATAAAATAGGAGAACCATATCATTGTTAAAGAAATAAGATTCTAGTTAATTTAGAACTAATATTTAAGACTATTACTAGTGGGAAAACCAAGTTAAACAAAATAGTGTGTTTAGAACTTAAAACAGACTGCAAAAGTAGTTTAGCCTATACCTAGAAAAAGGACAAATAAAGTAAGCAATAGATTGGAATATTCAAATACTTCTTATATTAAATTAAGGACTCAATTAGGATAAAATATGTTTAAAACGTACTAGGAACATTGTGTAAAGACTGATATAGAAGGTTTAGATAAACTAGAGAGTAATATCTAGATTTCAAGATACCAAAAAATAGACAAAACCATATTTAAAGCATCCTGTCAAACTTATATGACTTAAATTCCAACCGACAAAACCCTCTTCTGGGACATTCAAATCAACCCCTAGGTGGTGTTATCTTGAAACCAGAGACCCAAAATGGCCGCCGACTAGAATTCTATTGGCCAAGAGTAAACCAAGCCTTCTAGCCCCTGCGTCATCCGAGAGGTGGGGCTTAGGTTTTTTAAACAGCGAACCCGCCGAGAGAGAAAAGGACAGATGAAACGGACCAGAGACGAATGGACCACACGGTGGACGAGAGACACCATACCCCTGCAACTGACTCTGAGACGAAACCAGCAGAGCATCCTGATGCCAGCAGACAACTGCAGATTAGCTAGAAATAATTTGAGTATCTGTTGATAATCTTTTTGATTAGTTTGGATCATCCTGAAGTCGACTTTGTCCTAGGAGCGGCTTTAGAATCCAACATTAGTATAATAGGTGTTGTTTTGTAATAAGCGCTATATTCTGATTTGAGCTTTTTGTCCGTCTGAAGATTATTCAACCGCCATAATTTTACCGGGTCCACACCAAGAGTAATTACTTAGAAACAACGCAGAGTACTCTCCTAGAATTATAGTATACCTCACGGGCCTCAGAACTCCTGTAACCATAAGGTTTATTGTTTTATGTTTTCAATATAAACTCTGGTTTTAGGAGTTGCCTTTGTGGCTTATTTATTCTTTCTACAATACCCCTTTAATGCGTGTCGTCCTGTTTTTTTGGAATTACTTATTTTCTTAAATACTCGCTCTGAGGCTTTCACCTGTAAAGGTTGTTTTGTGTTGTTTATTTTCCCCCTTCTCCTAAAACGTCTGCGTAAGCAGTTTTGTGGTTATTCGTTTTACGTATAACTTTAAGATTCCCTATTATCTGCTCATGACCCACAGCCCTCACACTGTGACCCACTGTGACCCACTGTGACCCCACTGTCACCTCCATTTATATGTAAACACTGATCGGAACGTGCAACGTTACTCACTGTGCCTTGTATATATTATATTTATCTATTTTTACCTTATTTTCTAGCACTCGCTTGTATTTAAATATATTTAAGTTAAGTATTGTGTGATTTTGTGTGAAGGGCGGACTAGCAAAGTAAGATTTTCATTTTCAAACTGTCTGTTTAACTGTGCACATGGCAATAAACAATCTTGAATATTTCAGCCGACAGACGCCTGTCATCATCGCGCCGGAAGGAAGGAGCCGCAGATCCCAAAGCAAGCCGCCGACTTCGAGGCTCTGCTTTCAGACGAGCCGAGCACTGCCTCTGGTTGAGATCCCGTCTGAAGGGAGTCGACACGGAGAGGGTGTTAGCTTTCAGACGAGCCGAGCGCTGCCTCTGGTTGAGATCCCGTCTGAAGGGAGTCGACACGGAGAGGGTGTTTACATGTGCTCTGTGTAACACATGCCACTGGTGCATTGGATACCAGTGACTACGGCAAAATGAAAACAACAGTACCTGGAATTGGCCCCACACACACATACACATGCACACGCACACGCACATGCACACACACACACACACACACACACACGCACACACGCACACACACACACACACACACACACACACACACACACACACACACACACACACACACACAGTCTGAGCATCAGCACCACAGACAGGGGGGCAGTGAGAGTGAGAGGAAGAGGAAGAGGAAGAGGAAGAGGAAGAGGAAGAGGAAGAGGAAGAGGAAGAGAGAGAAGACGAGGACGAGGACAAGAACCAAAAATAGACCGATGTCCGATGACATTGGAGCCACTTTGGCCATCATGTTGTAAATCATGGCCTGTTCATGTTCGTCTTTTCTTTTTTGGTCAATGGTAATTGAACACCAGTCTGAGCCTTGTTTTTGTGTGTATTGTAGTCCTATTTTTCTGTGTTTCTTTGTTGTAATGGCAACAACAAAGCTATATATATTTTTGTCTGAAGCCTTTCCGTGTTCATTGGCGGTTTTGAGGAGATACGCTACACTGGAACAATCCTTCACGGAAGCCTGTATAATAGGAGACAGAAGTGTTTTCTATAGAGTACATCAGAGGGTCGCTACTGCTTTGAAAGAGTCATTTGAACGACGCACGTGTGGATCATTCCGTTGCAAAATGAATTTTGAAAAAGGATTGCTACAGGTTTTGATTGCAGAGGTTCATGTTGAACCAGAGGTGAGACGCCTCGCTCACGCAGCAGCCTGCATGACAGCTCCGTCTGAGCCGCGTGTCCGTGTCTCTTCTAATCCCACTTTCCTTTGTTGTCGTCAAATCTGGAGTGGCAGATATAAAGCTGTACATATTTTTCTCTGAAGTCTTTCTGTTTGTGTTTATTGTGGGAGAAATGACAGCAGTGTTTTGTATAAAGTAAACAACCAGTGTGTTGTTGCTCCTTTGAAAGAGTCACTCAAATTGAAATGGAAGAACCTTTATTTATCCCCGAGGGGAGATTCAGATGTCCTTTACAGCATAACAGCAATTTAAAAAAGGAAAAACAGTTAATACATAACATACGCTTATTAGTATGTGTTAAAAACAAGATGGACAAATGCATAGGGATAAAATAGGGCTAAAAGTGGTGAAAAGAAAAAGAAACAAGTCCAATCATGATGTTAAATAATTAAATTAATTGTTTAAATGGTGCATGTGTGTATCATCTCCCACCCCTTCTATGAGGAGCTAGCTGAAATGAGGAGCAGCCTTATACTCATACTCCCCACACACCACAAATCACCTCGGTCACTTATTGTGCCAGTGGCCATCAGGCTCCACAACCGTGGGCAGGGCTGACTTGACTGGAGAACTAACTGCTGGAGAACTAACGGCTGGAGAACTAACGGCTGGAGAACTAACGACTAACGGCTGGAGAACTAACGGCTGGAGAACTAAAGACTAACGCAGGAGAACTAACGGCTGGAGAACTAACTGCTGGAGAACTAACGTCTGGAGAACTAACTGCTGGAGAACTAACATCTGGAGAACTAACTGCTGGAGAACTAACTGCTGGAGAACTAACGTCTGGAGAACTAACTGCTGGAGAACTAACGTCTGGAGAACTAACTGCTGGAGAACTAACGTCTGGAGAACTAACTGCTGGAGAACTAACATCTGGAGAACTAACTGCTGGAGAACTAACTGCTGGAGAACTAACGTCTGGAGAACTAACTGCTGGAGAACTAACGTCTGGAGAACTAACTGCTGGAGAACTAACGTCTGGAGAACTAACTGCTGGAGAACTAACTGCTGGAGAACTAACGTCTGGAGAACTAACTGCTGGAGAACTAACGTCTGGAGAACTAACGTCTGGAGAACTTGAGAGCTGTTAGTGTCACACACCCTATGCCTGCTGTCTA
The DNA here is from genome assembly GCF_963971535.1 of Notolepis coatsorum. Taxonomy (NCBI): domain Eukaryota; kingdom Metazoa; phylum Chordata; class Actinopteri; order Aulopiformes; family Paralepididae; genus Notolepis; species Notolepis coatsorum. Next base: position 124,031,604 of record NC_140166.1, read on the forward strand.
CTCTCTCTCTCTCTCTCTCTCTCTCTCTCTCTCTCTCTCTCTCTCTCTCTCTATCTCTCTCTCTCTCTCTCTCTCTCTCTCTCTCTCTCTCTCTCTCTCTTTCTCTCTCTCATTACAGACGTGGAGTCAGGTGTGTGGAAGCTCTGGGAGCAGCTGATGGACACATGTGTGCTGATTGCTGCAGGATCAGACACTCGCCTCTGTGACACAAGGACTGAAGACCATGTTTGCTAGGAAAAAATAACTGACTGACTATACTCGCAATTAGAGACCAACTCGCTGAGTTAGTTCACAGTGCTCCTACCACAGAGTCTTTTGTTTCTACTCCAGCTCTGTCTGTACCAGACAATGCTACCCACATTCCCGAAACTCACATTCCACCTCCGGAAAAATATTCTGGAGACCCAGACACCTGCCGTCAGTTTTTGACCGTGTATGCTAGCGTTTAATGCACAACCAACTCGTTTAGCTAGAGAAACAGCCAGGATTGCTTACCTCGTGAACTTGTTGGAGGGTCCCCCTCTTCTTCGAGCAAGGATAACCTATCTCCCAATGTTCTGATGCATTTGTTTCCAGATTCCAGGGATTGGCGATTGAGACAGGCTGGAATGACAGTGCTCTTGTGAACGCTTTCCAATGTGGTGTAAACATCTTCCCTTTATTCATTTTCTTAGATTTTTTGTATTTCTGACACTGGGAATACATTCCCTGATATCCATAGATGTCCCTAGATACCAAGAACATGCAAATGGACCTTGTAGAAGTGGAGCAATCTTCGATTTACTTAGGTATGTATTTTTAGGCTGATTTTCAGAAGATAGGGCTCAGGCTTAACATGTTAATCATCTTCCCTTTATTCATTTGCTTAGATATTTTGTACATGTCAAGAAGGTGCTGAACGAGCTTAGTGGCAGTTTTTCATGTCTGGTCATTTTTAGCATGGTGTTATTCACCGTCAAAGATGCAAATAAAAATCATAATTTATATTCTCCATTGTTTCATCACAATTTACTCAAGCCTAGTAACAGACACAATATTTCTGACACTGGGAATACATTCTCTGAGATCCATAGATGTCTCTAGATACATAGATAGGTGGTGACAGTGGCTCTGGAGGTAGAGCAGTCGTCTGGCAATCCGGAGGTTCCCGGTTCGATTCCCACTCCTCCCAGTCAGCATGTCGATGTGTCCTTGAGCAAGATACTTAACCCCTAATTGCTCCCGATGAGCAGGTTGGCACCTTGCATGGTTGCCTCTGCCGTCGTTGTGTGAATGTGTGAGTGAATGGGTAAAATATGAGGAACAAATTGTAAAGCGCTTTGGATAAATCTTTCTAAACAAGGAAAACTAATCACATCATAGCCTGCAGCTTTGACATCACAGACACACACTCTCTCTCACACACACACACACAGACAGACAGACAGACAGACAGACAGACAGACAGACAGACAGACAGACAGACACACGCAGGCAGATATGCACGGACTGTGAGAATGGGTTTTGCCTTAAGGTCCCGCTATAGGACCCCCTGCTTTTCTTTATCATAAATCGATCAATAGAGACCATATTAGATCCCCAATTATCATATCATGGGGTATCATCACACTCATTGGCTACAACCATGTGCAGAGCCCCTGGAGTCGGGGGTGGTAATGTGTACTTTTGCATACTTTGGGGCACGCCTCACATATTGGCATGTAACTCGAGAACCGCTGAACGGGTTTTGTCACCTGAAAGGGTAATCGACAGACAACAAATAGTGCTTTAATTCCATCTATATATTGTATTAAAGGAAATGCACCCCCGAGCCACTAGAGGTCGGCAAAGAATGATCCACATGTGGGCCCTTGGATGTTAAGAGGTTAATATTTTTAAATATTTCTTTTGTAGCAAAGAGTAAAGACCATAACATAGCATTTTCCCTATCCATAGATGTATGATTTGGCAATAATAAGGTCAAGGTCAAGATCAAGGTAAAATATGAATTTATAATTAAAGTCGATTATCATTAATGACTGTATCTACAAATCCTTCTGTTTAATCATCTTCCCTTTATTCATTTTCTTAGCAAATTGACCTTGCAGAAGTGGAGCCATCTTCCATTTACTTAGGCATGTACCTTTAGGCGAAAACAGACTACAGATTAACAGGTTAAGCAGAGCCCAATCGCTGAACACAGGAGAAGAGAGAATGGAGCGTTTCAGGATATTTAATAGTATTCCCCAAGCAGACAAGAGTTACATCCAGAAATGTACAACAGACAGGAATTGGGAATGTTATTGGGGCAATGAGAGCAGGTGCACTCCAGTGCTACTGCGGACAGAAGACACAGGTCCGTGTCGAGAGAGGGAGCAGGAACTCCTTAGTAAAGCTCCAGGGGTCCAGACAGGGGCTCGCTGGAACGGAGGTCCTGGGCACAAGAGAAGGAATGTTAGAACAGGGAATAATCACACTGGGGTGTCTAGCAGGTCTTCGGACTGAGGCGTCGTACCTAGGTAATGATACTAACACCACGACGACTTCTGGTCAGCATCCTCCGCTAGAAGTAGGGTCTTGGTGATCAGGGAATGGGATACAGCTGTGAGGAGTGAGGTGCCTGGCAGCGTGTGAATCAGGAGATGAGGTGCAGCTGAGTTGAGTGACAGGGGGTGAAGGAGTGCTGACCATATATGGGCGTGAGGCTTCCGTGGTGGATGGAACGGAGGATGAAGAGGAGTGAGGAAGGTGTGTGGTGAATGTGAAGGGGGAATGAGGAGGAGTGAAGAATGCTCTTGCTGTGGTTATGACACGGACACGTATTGTGATAGATAATAGAATGAATAAGAGTGAACAATTCCACATATCCAAGGACTTGACATGTAACACACACACTGACAATGTAATAAAGAAGGCAGCACCTCTGCTTCCTTAGGCGCCTGAGGAAGTTCAAAGTGAATCGGAGGAACTTCTACTATGCACAATAGAACTTGAACGTGAATTGTTAGAGATGCTCTGATCAGGATTGTTGGGGCCAATCACAGATCACAGTTGTGTACAATTTGTAACACAATTATTAGGAAAAATAATTAGGATATACTGCTGGAGGGCGGAGATCATAATATTCACAAGTGAAACACGAGTGACAGGTGATGCGGGGCTGTGATGCCGTTAAGTCATGTTGCTAACGTTGGCTTGTGACGTAGCATGGTCAGAGCTTCTGAAATTTAATTTGGTCCCAAATGAAGGCAGTCGCAGTCAATAATAATAACTTTATTTAAATAGCACTTGTCATACATGGATTCCAGCTTCACAGCAAATAGCATAAAACTAACTAGCTAGCAGGTCAACATTAGCTGCTAACTAACTACCTAGCAGGTCAACATTAGCTGCTACTCATGATTCTTCCCTAACATTACCTTCTCCGAACCGTTCATGAATCCCTCTGGTTTTGTGTTCCAAGGGATCCCTCCTGCAAGCATGAAAAAAGCTGTTCCCGTCTCTAACTCACTCAATATAGAACTACAAACAGCTGTTCCCGTCTCTAACTCACTCAATATAGAACTACAAACAGCTGTTCCTGTCTCTAACTCACTCAATATAGAACTACAAAAAGCTGTTCCTGTCTCTAACTCACTCAATATAGAACTACAAACAGCTGTTCCTGTCTCTAACTCACTCAATATAGAACTACAAACAGCTGTTCCTGTCTCTGCTCACTCAATATAGAACTACAAAAACCAGCAGTAAGAGCTCAGCCCCTCTGTCTCACCAGGAGTGACCAGGAGGAGTGACCAGGAGTAAGAGTTCAGCCCCTCCCCTCCTTGTGTTTGGTAGGAGTGATCAACCTCTGATTGGCGTTGGGGCGGCTACGTGGCGTAGTGGGCAAGGCGCTCGCCACGAAATCTGGAGACGCTGGGCTCGCCTGTTCGAGCCCAGTGCTCCACATTTGCTTTCAGTTTAGCTGGTCGTCCGTACTAATACACATTGGCCGTATTAGGGGGTGGGAAACTGATGGGTGGGGATCGGGCGTTGTGGACAGCGACTCCTACAGGTCGGTTGGTGCGCCTGCGCAGTAGAATCAGGAAGTGTCAGGGGCAGCGTGAGCCTCCCACGCGTTACTCCTCGCCACTGAGAGATCGAGCTGCGCAGGTAAAAAGATGCGACTGCTGTTACCTCAAGTACCGGAGGGGACTTGTGCTATGTATGACTTAGTCCACATTGCAGCCGGCTTGTGGGAGGCAAGAAACAGCGTTCGAGACAGGGGAGGGTTGAATTGGATGATACGAAATTGGGATGGGAGGAAAATATAGAAAAATGGGAGAAAAAGTGGATAAAAAAAAAAAACTCTGATTGGCGTTGTCTGACTCCCATCCCCTTTCTCCCTTTTTTTTGGATCAAATTTTTTTTTTCCGTTGTATACATAAAACAAGACAAACACAATACAGTAATAATAATAACAACAATAATGACATTAGCAATAATACAAATAATAAATACAGAACATAAAACATCTACTTATACTATTACAGACACCACAAGAGACATTTCCTCCCCCACTCCCACCCCAGGACCCCCGGACCGCTGCTAGATAGTGGCCTTAACTTTCTCGGCCGCTGCGACCCACAGACCCAGACCTTATTATGGCCAACTCGCACATCTATGGATCGGGCCAAATCTTCTCTTTTCAATCGGGATTTAGTATCACCAGGCGTGCAGCAAGAACCATGAAGGAAATCTACTGTAAATACAGTAACTTTTTTATTAGATTGCAACGCCGTTTTTTGCTAGCGTTCACAGAAAGGTAGTTTCGCCAAAGTGGCGTGTCGCGCCGTTGGGCATATCGTCCTCAAAACGTCCCGGGGCCGGATCGGTGCCAGTTAAGAGGTTAACCATGCTAAACTGGATAAATCACTACCAAACTTCACACAGTATGTCAGCTGCCACACCAGTGAAAATAGGACCCTGGACCTGCTTTATGCCAACATCAAGGAGGCGTACAGCTCCTCACCACTACCACAGCTGGGCCGGTCGGACCACGACCTGGTTCACCTCAACCCCTGTTATGTGCCTCTGGTCAGAAGACAGCATGCGACCAAAATAACTGTGAGAAGGTGGTCGGAGGAGGTCTAAGAGGCACTACAGGGCTGCTTTGAGGTCACAGACTGGCAGACCCATGGAGAGGACATTGATGGGCTCACAGAGTGCACTACTATAGAATCCGCCTTTCTTTTGCCAGCATTTGGAACACATGGCAATTCTTTAAATGATTAGGCTAATTCATAAAAAAAAAAAATTGTGTGGAAAGCAATAATTTTATTCTGCACCTTTCTAAAAGCATGTATTACTATATAGCATGTATTATATGTATATTTTTTTTCTTTTTCTTTTTTGATGATTACCCTAAATAAATAGTCTACCCTAAGTAAATCTATCGCACCTTTAAAAATATTTCTAAAATAACAAAGCCCAGTAGAGAAGTCAAAGTCACATTATTGCCACAGTCTTATTAGCATCACTGTTGGCCTTCTCACGTAACAACACAGTGTGGAATAATATAATGATTCCCCAACTCTCTCATGTAAAGACATTCCCCTCCCCTTTGTCCCCTATCCTGTGACCCCCCCCCTCCCATTTGACCTATCAAATGGGACCACCTCCCCCCCTTTCAACTATATAGGGCTCCTCCCAACAGCATTCCTGGTCTCTACCTGGGTCATTCAGCTGATCACCTGGGGCGAGCCCCTCAGCCATTCTCTCTAACTACTATTTGTACATTTCTATCTGTTTGGTTAATAAACCTTGTTATCAACTGAACCTCGGTTGACTGAGAACATTCTTCAGGATATTCACAATATCCCACAATTGGCGTCTACGAACTTGTGATGGATTCTTTGCGTCCTCCCATCGTGCTGTATTGTTTCATCTATACAGAGAAAAGTGAGTATAATAGAATGGTCGACCAAATATATGGCAAGGAATTAAAACATTCCCGCTTTTCTCTGTGCCAGGTGAATGTTACGGTATGTTGTCAATATTGAGATCATGGCTGAGTGAGAGTAATGTGCATTGATATATCTGATCTGTATTGAGAATCGTTACGGGGGAAACGCGTGTACCCCGGTCCTTATCAGGCGGTTCTGAGAGGATTTCCTGGGTTGTAGTGCTATTCCCGGTCGAGCTGGTGCCGACCAAAAGTTAAGGCACAACATAGGTTGTTGGATTGCTATCCCTAGTCTAGCTGGTGCAGACTAAAATATAGGCAACAAGGCAAGAAACGTAGGCTTAGTAGACGTGATATCCTTGGAAAACGCTACTCTGTTAGAAACTGTTCTATGATTCTTCAGCAATAGGCGGGAAGAACGACCGAGAGCTGTGTATCTCCACCATCCGAGTGGGAGAGAGCATCCTAATGACTGGCCGCTACACCGGCAATCCCTCATCCTCCTTCAAGTGGTACCGCAATGACGAGGAAGGGAAGAACGACCAGTACAGGCAGATGCAGAGCAACACAAGCCCCACGGGGAATCTACAGCGTCCCCGTGGACGGCCACCCCACCACTCCCAATAACCCTGTGACCTTTGACGAGATACACAAGGAGTGGATGGCGACCTGAACACACGAGAAACGCTTAACACTTGCAGTAAAACAGGCCTAGCACATATTGTCCACATTGTTATTTCCCACAACAGCCTCATCCCAAAACGAACAAGGCTTTCTTTACCAGTACTAATAACTTTTTCTTCATTGTCAATACTGTCATGGCAATGGTACATTTACAGATATGACTGGGGTTGGGTTGCATGTGGGTTAGAAGGGCTTTGTTGGTGTTAATGCAGCAGCTGATGACGGCCACATGGTGGGGAGATACGGTGAAATGTTGAGGGTCAAGGTTGTGTACTGGTGGAATCAAATTGTGTATTACTATTATTGTCCTTGGGGAAACTTGAATGTTGTATTTATATTGTGTGTGTGTGTGTGTGTGTGTGTGTGTGTGTGTGTGTGTGTGTGTGTGTGTGTGTGTGTGTGTGTGTGTGTGTGTGTGTGTGTGTGTGTGTGTGTGTGTGAGAGAGTGTGTGTCTGTGAACTACACAACACGTACAAACACACACACACAAACACACGCACACACACAACATAAATACAACAGAGCCATGTTTTCATGGAGTGAACATGATGAAACCCCGGTCCTTATCAGGCGGTTCTGAGAGGATTTCCTGGGTTGTAGTGCTATTCCCGGTCGAGCTGGTGCCGACCAAAAGTTAAGGCACAACATAGGTTGTTGGATTGCTATCCCTAGTCTAGCTGGTGCAGACTAAAATATAGGCAACAAGGCAAGAAACGTAGGCTTAGTAGACGTGATATCCTTGGAAAACGCTACTCTGTTAGAAACTGTTCTATGATTCTTCAGCAATAGGCGGGAAGAACGACCGAGAGCTGTGTATCTCCACCATCCGAGTGGGAGAGAGCATCCTAATGACTGGCCGCTACACCGGCAATCCCTCATCCTCCTTCAAGTGGTACCGCAATGACGAGGAAGGGAAGAACGACCAGTACAGGCAGATGCAGAGCAACACAAGCCCCACGGGGAATCTACAGCGTCCCCGTGGACGGCCACCCCACCACTCCCAATAACCCTGTGACCTTTGACGAGATACACAAGGAGTGGATGGCGACCTGAACACACGAGAAACGCTTAACACTTGCAGTAAAACAGGCCTAGCACATATTGTCCACATTGTTATTTCCCACAACAGCCTCATCCCAAAACGAACAAGGCTTTCTTTACCAGTACTAATAACTTTTTCTTCATTGTCAATACTGTCATGGCAATGGTACATTTACAGATATGACTGGGGTTGGGTTGCATGTGGGTTAGAAGGGCTTTGTTGGTGTTAATGCAGCAGCTGATGACGGCCACATGGTGAGGAGATACGGTGAAATGTTGAGGGTCAAGGTTGTGTACTGGTGGAATCAAATTGTGTATTACTATTATTGTCCTTGGGGAAACTTGAATGTTGTATTTATATTGTGTGTGTGTGTGTGTGTGTGTGTGTGTGTGTGTGTGTGTGTGTGTGTGTGTGTGTGTGTGTGTGTGTGTGTGTGTGTGTGTGTGTGTGTGTGTGTGTGTGAGAGAGTGTGTGTCTGTGAACTACACAACACGTACAAACACACACACACAAACACACGCACACACACAACATAAATACAACAGAGCCATGTTTTCATGGAGTGAACATGATGAAACTCTCCAACCACCCCCCCCCCCCCCCTCAATGGGGAGCGACGACGCCTCTCTCACGGACAAACTCAACTCTTTCTACGCTCGGTTTGGTGCAGACAGTGGCGCCGCTAGCTCACCGGCTAGTGACATCACTGGCGTGCCGGGTGTTGTGGGGGGGGGGGGGGGGGGGGGGGGCAGCCGCGGGGGTGCGGGGAACGCTCTCTCATTGTCGGAACACAGTGTGAGAAGAGCATTTATGCAGGTGAACACCAGAAAAGCTGCTGGCCCAGATGGAATAACAGGTTCCATACTTAAGTGATGTGCTAACCAGTTAGCCCCTGTTTTCATCGCCATATTTAATCGATCCCTGGCGGAGTCAGTGGTCCCTGCCTGCTTAAAGATGTCTACCATCATCCCTGTACCAAAGAAACCCTCCCCAACAGGTCTCAATGACTACAGACCGGTGGCACTCACCTCTGTGGCCATGAAATGTTTTGAGAGGCTGGTCAAGGATCACATTTGTGCCTCCCTCCCCAGTGATATGGACCCTATGCAATTTGCATACAGGCCAAACAGGTCCACTGATGATGCGGTCTCCCAAGTACTGCACAGCACCCTCTCTCACCTGGACCGCCAGAAGGGGGGCTATGTGAGACTGTTGTTCATTGACTACAGCTCAGCGTTCAACACCATAGTTCCCACCAGACTGGTGGACAAGCTGATCGAACTGGGTCTGAGCTCCGCTCTGAGCGCCTGGATACTGGACTTTCTGAGCGAAAGGCTCCAAGCGGTCAGGGTGGGGGGACAGACCTCAAACACCATCACCATGAGCATCGGGTCCCCCCACGGCTGTGTTCTGAGCCCCCTGCTGTACTCACTATACACACACGACTGTGTGGCCAAGTTCAGCTCCAACTCCATAGTGAAGTTTGCGGACGACACAGTGGTGGTGGGGCTGATCTCGGACAACGACGAGAAGGCCTACCGGGAGGAGGTTGAGGTACTGGAACGCTGGTGCCAGGACAACAGCCTGCTCCTGAACATTGGTAAAACCAAGGAGCTGATCGTGGATTTTAAGAGGAGACAGCAGGAGACACACACACCACTGAGGATAAACGGGGCTACCGTGGACAGGGTGAGCAGCTTCAAGTACCTGGGGGTCCACATCTCAGAGGACCTGACATGGTCAACACACATAGACACAGTAGTAAAGAAAGTGAAGCAGCGCCTCTACCACCTGAGACAGTTAAGGAAGTTCAGAGTATCTGGGAAGATACTCCAGTCCTTCTACTCCGGAGCTGTAGAGAGCATCTTGACTGGAAACATCACTGCCTGGTATGGCAACAGCACGGCACAGGACAAGAAGGCCCTAAAGAGAGTGGTGCGCTCAGCCGAGCGTACCACGGGTATTGCACTACCAACCCTGCAGGTCCTATACAACAAGAGGTG
>NC_140166.1:124046256-124073756 GCF_963971535.1 Notolepis coatsorum
CCCCACTTACAATTCATAATGAATTGTAAGTAAGGGTGCAATTAACACCGTGCAATCCATTATTTGTGGAGCCCGCCCTTTAAGTCTTTGAACTATTAGGCTACTAGGGTTCTTACTTTGCGTTTTGGTGTACTGAAAAATGCTCTGATGTCTGTATTTTTTCTTTTTTCTGCCATGGTACCTGGTTGGCTGGACACACACACACACACACACACACATTTTCATTTCAGGTATTGTACCTTAAGATAATTGAAAATCTTGATTTACCGTAAATCCTCAAATATAGGTCTTCTATTTACCTCAGCTGCAAAGAGCACCAGACCTTTATTAGAGAGACTTGTTATATAAGAGGCAGGCCTTAATTTCTAAAACTGACACTCATGGACATAATCCCTTCATTTTCAGACTTTTATTGCATTATTATTATTATTATTATTATTATTATTATTATTATTATTATTATTATTATTATTATTATTATTATTATTATTATTATTATTATTATTATTATTATTATTATTATTATTATTATTATTATTATTATTATTATTATTATTATTATTATTATTATTATTATTATTATTATTATTATTATTATTATTATTATATTTTTAATGCGTACATTGTCTGTCTACATTTATTTAGACTAGCATTGGTATTTAAATATTGAGTGCAGTTGAGTAATTGTGGGATTAACATAATTCACACACTGAACAGAGAACAGAGATGGAGGAGAACAGAGAACAGAGATTATTATTATTCTAGATAATATGACAATGTTAGCTAGCGGCTAACGCCAACGTTATATTATTATTATTTATTAGTTACGGACTTACGGTATGACCAGATGGCATTTCGGACCGTGAAACACTTTTATTGTATTGCGTTGTAGATGTTCTACCACTCGACAGTAAAGACATGTCTAACATAATAGTTTGTTTGAACAACTGAACTTACTTAGTGGAAAATCCTGCTGTTGTTGTAACTTGTGCGTTGTGCCTAAACTAGTGTTCACGAATCACGCTGCCTGCCTGTGTACCAGCTTACTGTTACACCTGGAGTGGAGGCTGCAGGCAGCGGCGCGCTGTGCAGACTGGAGTGTGAGCCGGCCGGGCTCCACTCTGTCTGCGGGACTGGATCAAACCATATCGGGCAGGGGGGTGTCGCAATCTTTGGAAACTTAAAAACTTGCTATTAAGTGTCATTGCGTATTATTAATTTGATTGAAATTACGTAGTTATGGTTAGATAAGATTTATATATTGGGGGGGGATATATCATATGATCAAAAAGTGAGGGAGCAAAGAGACAAGTTTGCTCCCCCAAGTTCAATAGTCCTAGAGCACGTGCATCGCCTGCTCCATTAATAGTCCTAGAGCACGTGCATCGCCTGCTCCATTACGTAGGCGTATATGGGTACACTACACAGCCGTTTGGTACGGTACGGTGTTACGATTGGGGTAGTGAGGGAAGGCGAGGAGAGCTCAGTTGCGGACATGAATGGAGGAGGCAGAGATGGCAGGATAATGCGTATACATATACAAGATACAAGATACAAGATACAAGATACTTTAATGCCACACAACGATGGTTGGTGGTAATTGTTTTCGGTACAGATGTTGAGCACTGGTTATATCAAACATGAAACAGACATCAAACATCAAAAACGTCAAAACATATATACATAAATACATATAGGACAGTCACGGTAACAGTGTCGGTCGGTGACAGATGCTTGCCCGTTTGTGCAAAGGGGGGCGGGCCAGGGTGTTCAGTGTTCAGACTGCTGTGGGGAAAAAACTGTTTGTGAAATGTGTGTGTCTGGTTAGGATGGACCTGTAGCGACCTGAGGGCATGTGCTGGAATAAGTGGTGTGCTGGGTGAGAGGGTATTTTAACAGAGCGGGTGACTGTGAGTGAGGTGTAGATATAGACTTTACTGGAAGACGACACGTTTCAAAACGGAACATAAATGGCACAGCCGAGCTGGCGCTAATACACAACGAACTGAGGCACGAGAACGAAAACGGAATACTTAAACTACTTACAACACTTAGTACAAAAACAGCAAGGCACGGGAGAGATGACAAGAGGCACGACGGCAAGGGAACACAGTGGTAACTGGGGGTAACATGGAGGGATGACGCCACAACCAGAAGAGAGGAAGACACACACTTAAATACCAAGACTAACGATGATTGACAACAGCTGGCCAGGCCAGTCCAAAACAAACATTTAACCACTAGACAATAAGCAATATACCAAAACACTAACCAGGGAAACCAATTCACACCAGGGTGGGGAAGTTCAACAACAACAACACACACAGTGACATCCCATTAATCAAAGTAAGCATGTGAGTTAACAATGTAATCAATGTCAGCACCAACTGCTGGTGACCACTAGAGGGTGGTATGAGACTGGAGGAAGGTAGGCCTCCAATGTTCCTTTTCCCCCCACAGCCCAAACGAGGGCTGAGTATGGGATCGTTACAGTACGGCACACACTGAAACGGTTCGGTTCGGTACGGATACGTGTACCTTTACACCCCTAGTTAGCACTGTGCCAAAGATAGCTGAATATGCATTAGGTTGTAGGTTTAGGTTTAGTGCCTGGGCTAGGGTCTTGGAGACTGCAGACCAGTAATCAAACAAGGAAGGACATGACCAGATCATGTGTGTTATGGTGGATGGAGCGGAATGACATCTGCTACAATTCTCATCCACGTTGTAATAAATTCTGGCTAGTCTGGACTTGGGGTACCGTGTACTGTAAGACCTTACATGGAATTGCACCTAGTTTAGAACATGATATACTATATAAAGGAGGTGGACTGGCATATATTTTCTCAGACACTTTCAAATGTAAACCTCTGACTCTTGGCAAATATTCATCATTTGAATACCAGGCCACCATACTTGAGAGTAAATCCTCTGTGCTAATAATTACTATTTATCGTCCTCCAAAGCCCAGTAAAGCCTTATTTTTAACAGAAATAACTGAACTTGTATTTAGCTGTTACACTAACTACGACAGAACCCTGATAACAGGCGACGGAAACCTTCATGTGGAGAATGTATCAGATACTTAAGCTGTGGGCTTAAGGTTGTTGTACTCTTTTTATTTTATTCAGCATGTTGTCGGCCCAACACATAAACACGGCCACGCCCTGGACTTGGTGATCTCTAGAGGTATGAGAATCACTGTCGACAAAATTATTGAAAGGCCGGAGCTATTTGACCACCATCTGCTATGTTTTAGTATGACTGTCCCTGATCTTGAGAAAAACAGTACAGACTATACTATTAAAAAACGTTTCTTTAGACCGTCAGCAGCCAGTGAGTTCCCTAGTCATCTGGCATGTGCGCCCGCCCTACCTGAATCTTCCTCAGTAAATGATATGGGTCAACATTTTAGTCTTAAAGTAAGGTCAGCTCTCGACAAAGTGGCTCCCTTGAAAACCAAGAGGAGACATAAAGCCAGAATAACACCCTGGATCACCGAACATATGCGTTCACTTAAGAGGGAATGTGGAGAAAAACCAAGCTCACTGTCCACCTACAGTCTTTAAAGCAATCTACAGTTGCTTACAACAAAGCCATGCGTCTGGCAAGACAGACAGATTTCTCAGGCATTATTACTGAGAATAAGACAAATGCCAGAGTTTTATTTTCCACCATTGATCGTCTTTTAAATCCCCCCCAGTCCTACAAGCAGTCGCTTGCTGCCACTAAAGATAAGTGTAATGAATTTGCGTCCTTTTTTGATAATAAAATTCTTAAAATTCGTGCTAGTATTATGAGTGATGCTCCTAGCACAAACTCTCAAACTACAAATGTCGCTAGTGGTGCTATATGCAAAAGGATAAATCGCTCCAGGGGAAGTCTAACATTGTTCTGTGCAATTGATGAAGAGGAACTCCGCAAAACCATATCGCAAATGTCATCATCCTCCTGTTCTTTGGATGCCATTCCCACCCCCTTCCTCAAAGAGGTTTTAGACAGTGTGATTGGAGATATCCTTAAAATTGTAAACAGCTCTCTCAAATCAGGCGTCTTTCCAGACTCACAAAAAATGGCTGTAGTTAGGCCCTTACTAAAGAAACACAACCTTGATCCCTCTGTGTTGAGTAATTATAGACCTATCTCTAATCTCCCTTTTCTGGGCAAGGTCTTAGAAAAGACTATTTCTCATCAACTGGATGCGTTTTTACAGAAAAATAGGTTCATAACAAATTCCACTCTGGCTTCCGGAGGGGCCATAGCACTGAGACAGCACTTGTAAAGGTAATTAACAACCTTAGGGTGTCTGCGGACAATAAAGAGGTATCCGTTCTCCTACTCCTAGATTTAACGGCTGCGTTTGACACAATTGACCACACAATTCTAATGCACCGCCTCGAGTACTGGATAGGTCTGTCAGGCACGCAATTTCCTGCAATATAGAGCCTTAAATCTATCTATCCGACAAACACACCATCTGTTCTGGTATCGCGCAGGGATCCATTCTTGGCCCTTTATTGTTCTCCCTGTATATACTGCCGCTGGGTGGACTTATTACCAATCATAGAGTTAACTTCCATTTAAATGCTGATGATACCCAGCTTTACCTCTCCGTAGCTCCAGACGAGCCCTGTGCTCTAGACCCGCTGTTGACCTGTTTGTCCAGCATAAAAGGCTGGATGAGTGAGAATTTTCTCAAGCTAAATGAGGATAAGACAGAGGTTCTCATAGTGGGGTCTAGTGAGCAGAGAGAACTGATAAAAAGTAGACTGGGTAACCTGAATGTAGAAAATAACACTGCAGTAAAGAACCTGGGGGTTATTATTGATTCTGAATTGAATTTTAATACACACATTAATCATGTCACGAAGATTGCCTTCTTTCATCTTAGAAATATTGCACGAATTAGAGCCAATGTGTCCCTGGATGATGCAAAAACGCTAATCCACACTTTTGTTTTCTCTCGGCTTGTAATGCACTTTATTCTGGCCTTCCAAAGAAAACAACTGACAGATTACAACTTGTCCAAAATTCGGCAGCCAGTATTTTAACTAGAACTAAGATGAGGGAACCTATTACTCCAGTTTTAGCTTCACTGCATTGGCTCCCGGTTGTCTTTAGGATTGATTTTAAAATGATCTTGCTTGTTTTTAAAGCTCTTAATGGTCTGCCTACATAGATATGTTCCAAAGCGCCCCCTCAGGTCCTTTAGTGCGGACTTGCTCAAAGTGCCTACAATGAAATATAAAAAATATGGCGAAGCAGCTTTTTGTTTCTATGGGCCGACGGCTTGGAACAATCTCCCACTACATATGAAATAGGCTGCCTCTGTCGATAGCTTTAAAGCACAGCTCAAGACCTATTTTTATACTCTTGCTTTTAGCTGATTTTAAAATCCCAATTAAATTAAAAAAAATGTATTTGTTTCTGTGACTTTGACATGCTGCGCGGTCAGGTTTCCCAAGCCAGCACTGTCACTCACCTATAAGGAAACAACCCCTCAAAACGTACAGAAGGCCTCTCATATCTGTACTCTCTGTCCCTGACATGCTGCACGTCAGTCTCATCGGGCCAGCAGAGTCACTCACCTATGAAGTAACAAGGGTCTATGGTTCTTATATTTAAGAACCAGTTAAGCTACTCTGCGTTGTGATTGTCCGTTACAAATTCCCTTGTACTTAAAAAGGCCAGGAAAATGCCTTGTAACGACGGCGGAGAGCAGGAGGATGGAATGAAGCGCAGAGAGTTTGCTTGTTCTCAGGTCCAACTTTATTGAAAAGTGAACAGTGAAATAACAAAAGGCTTGAATAAAAAACGTGCAATGAAACAATAGATACCAATTGAGACTATGCCCTCAAGCTCTTTGTTTCAGACTAATTCACTACAATTAAAGCATCTCTCGGCTCCTCGCTGTCCGTTGGTTCCTTCTCAGCTCGTCGTCATCAGCTTCCGTGTGGGGATGAGGGAAAAAGCATGTGTCTGTTGTTGCGTTCCGTGTTGTTTTTCTGCTCTCTCAAACTGCTAGTTTTAACGCTTTTACTCCTCCCCTTTTCTGACCATGCTTACGTCATATGGGAGGCCCTCTTAAGAAGAGAGAGAGATGCCAATTGGTTGAGACCCTAAAGCGGCCATTTTGAGGCTCGTCTAAAACCGGATCCTACCTTATGAGGGCATATCTTTGCTGGATGTAAAGTTTTACAGGGCAGACTGTTTCTTGATTAAATAATTCTTTAATTTAACGTTTAAATGTATTTGGTATTAGATTTATCCATGTATCAATCAAAAAGTAATGCTTGTTTTGCTTAAACATCTAATTTAGTTTTTCTGCTAGGAAGTTAAACCTATTTTAGAGAGAAACCATATATTTTGAATAATGGCCTGTTTAGTAATTTGATCAGTTTAATCATTGTAACCAGATTGATTTTCTATATCTTTGAAGCTAGGGATACTTTGTAAACCTGAATAACTGTTTTTACTAACTGATTTAGACTTATTATCACCGAATTCGTGTATTCTTATTAATTTAGTTTCTGTGGCTATCTCCCTGCCAAACGGAAGAGGCCTGTGTCACCTGAAACCGCCTTTGAAGCTTGGTGACTTATCTATACGACCCCCAAACTGGGTAGCCGCCCTGGCATTTCTATTTAGACAGCTGCTGCATGTAAATTATAACAACGGGGCGTTTGCTGTCGGCTTCTTATTCAACGTCCTGTTTTAGTAAACAGTCCTTTGTTCTAATGTCAATAGCTGGTCGAACGGCCTGAGCTAGTATCCTGTCTTGGGGGTTGCAGAGGGGGAGGCCAGATAGTGCCTACAGTATTCAGTCACTGTACTTGTGGTATTCTAAAAAGACTATTCTAATATTTTGTGTGTGCATTGATCCCACCATTATTTCAGCCTTGTCCCGTAGCGGTAGACCTGCTCCAAGGGAAATACATTATGCATTTGAGCTTGGGAAAATCCACTACACCTACAAGGAGGCAATTCCTCAAAACTGACTGTTCTATTGTATTCACAAAATATGCTTACTTCATATATGCCTACCACATGTATCTATTGCTATGTTCGCCCATCACCATCACAATCACGTGTGCAGTCTAACGCCTTTCCCGTCTCCCTGTCTCCCTGTGAGTGGCTGTCCTGGAGGCGTGAATATTAAAGGCAACCAACTTGTGTTCGGCTTTTCTCTGATTGGCCGCGCCCCCCCGCCCCCACGCGCAGGCAAGCGCACGTCCCAAATTAAATCCAAGGAGCAAGCGAGCGGCAAGCGCGAGCGGCAGGCTGCTGTTCCAACCAACTTGTGTTCAGCTGCGGTAGCAGTGGACATACAGTACACCTCCTATCTATGTTGGGATTATGTTTGGTCATGACAAAACAATAAAAATCGCTGACAGAGCTCTCATATTTGCGAATGCATAAACTATATCTTAAATTATGGCGGATATAGTTTATGCATTCGCAAAATATGAGAGCGCGCCGCTGTCATTGAAGGGCTTCCTACAACAGAGCACCGCCGCTGCTGCTGCTGAAGCTGTATCAAGCCGGCGGCGGTGCACGGACGCCGGGGAAAAACCACCGCGTCGCCCCGCTGGCGCTTCAGGCTCAGCAGCCTCCACGGGCGAAATAACATATAACGTTACAGTTCCACACTGATGTACAGTGAGTGTCTAATATGGCTGTCGCGAAGTCATGCCTCTCCCTCTGAAAGCCCATCCACGCTGTGTATCATAGACTACCAGATTCGCACTTGTGTATAAACAAAGCCCATACAGTTATGAAATGCGCTGAACTAGAAAGCGTAAAGTTATTATGTTTCGCGTTCCATTGATTAACGCCATTACCTGCTGTGCTGTAGGAAGCAGAGGTACAGTAAGTTACAGTAGGTGTAGGTTACATGTTTAATCAAAGCCCATACAATTTTTCATAATATTTCAAATATCATAATGATGTGTTTTCTATATTATATCCACAATCATTCATCTAAAAAATTGTATGGGCTTTGATTAAACATGTAACCTACACCTACTGTAACTTACTGTACCTCTGCTTCCTACAGCACAGCAGGTAATGGCGTTAATCAATGGAACGCGAAACGTAGTCTATGATACACAGCGTGGATGGGCTTTCAGAGGGAGAGGCATGACTTCGCGACAGCCATATTAGACACTCACTGTACATCAGTGTGGAACTGTAACGTTATATGTTATTTCGCCCGTGGAGGCTGCTGAGCCTGAAGCGCCAGCGGGGCGACGCGGTGGTTTTTCCCCGGCGTCCGTGCACCGCCGCCGGCTTGATACAGCTTCAGCAGCAGCAGCGGCGGTGCTCTGTTGTAGGAAGCCCTTCAATGACAGCGGCGCGCTCTCATATTTTGCGAAGCGATTTTTATTGTTTTGTCATGACCAAACATAATCCCAACATAGATAGGAGGTGTACTGTATGTCAAATGTCGGTCATGTGGTGGAAGTGTTTAGTACAGTCACACAACAGAACACCGCTGTAGAGTACAGTCACACAACAGAACACCGCTGGTTCGACCAGCGCTTTTGCCGCGTCTCTCTTTGCGCGAGGGCGTGTGCTAGTGGATTGATTGATTGGCCGTGTGGCCAATCAGAGAAACGCTGAACGAAAAGCT
The DNA here is from genome assembly GCF_963971535.1 of Notolepis coatsorum. NCBI lineage: Eukaryota > Metazoa > Chordata > Actinopteri > Aulopiformes > Paralepididae > Notolepis > Notolepis coatsorum. The sequence continues at coordinate 124,054,889 of NC_140166.1, forward strand.
GAACACAAGTTGGTTGCCTTTAATATTCACGCGTCCTGGAGTGATGACCGGAGTGCTGGATGTCCCGTGATGACACCCACCCAGGATGCGACCCCCCTCTGCGTGCCCCCCTGTCTCCCTATCTCCGGCCAGAGTGATGACTGGAGTGCTGGACGTCCCGTGATGACACCCACCCAGGATGCGACCCACCTCTGCGTGCCCCCCTGTCTCCCTATCTCCGGCTGTCTCGTAGTGATGACCGGAATGTTCGACGTCCCGTGATGACCCGGAGGATGCGATCCTCTCTGCGTCGCCTCCTGTCTCCCTGTCTTCGGCTGTCTCGGAGTGATGACCAGAGTGTAGAACGTCCCGGGAGGACGCACCCATGTGCCTCAACTAGAGCCGCTATCAGCTCTATATTAAATTTTTCAAAATGTTCAGTTGCTATCGCATGCACTCATCTGTGTTTCACTACACACATGGGTGCATGCTTACCAGCTGTTCGCCTGTTTTTAATGCAACATGCAACACTAATATCACCGACATCTAAGAAGGGAGATCCCCCCTTGAATTGGCCCTTCTAAGGTTTCTCTCCTCCACATTGCCTGTGGTGCATTTTTTCCTATTGTTAGGTTTTAGTGAGTTTTTCCTTACCTTCGCGTGGGGTACGTCTGGGACTGTTGCATGCATGCATGCATTTATTATTTATTTTGAGGTTATGGACCTTATGGTATTCTTGTTTTTTTCTTGACTTACTGTGTTTTTTTTCTTCTTGACTTGTTTAAAGAAGACGTGTCTCTGTTAAGCACTTTGAGTTGAACTCCGTGTATGAAAGGTGCTATATAAATGAAGATTATTATTATTATTATTATTATTATTATTATTATTATTATTATTATTATTATTATTATTATTATTATTATTATTATTATTATTATTATTATTATTATTATTATTATTATTATTATTATTATTATTATTATTATTATTATTATTATTATTATTATTATTATTATTATTATTATTATATTACTAACTCTTGTCAGAGCCTTATTCCAGGACCCGTCGGGTATCTCGTCCCCTGATTCCTCCTCCCATTCATTCCTCTTTGATTTGATTGAGGGAAGCTTCTCAGAGGGATGATACACTGAAATAGATTCTTGAAATGAGGCCTTTTAGATTGGAAGGAATTTGGAGGATGTCATCTCTAGAGCAGAGGGCTGTGGTATATTTAGAGGTATATTGTAGAGCATAATACTGTGGTATATTTAGAGGTCTATTCTAGAGCATAATGCTGTGGTATATTTAGAGGTCTATTCTAGAGCATAATGCTGTGGTATATTTAGAGGATGCCATCTATTCTAGAGCATAATGTTGTGGTATATTTAGAGGATGTCATCTATTCTAGAGCAGGCTGTGGTATATTTAGAGGATGCCATCTATTCTAGAGCAGGCTGTGGTATATTTACAGGATGCCATCTATTCTAGAGCATAATGTTGTGGTATATTTAGAGGATGTCATCTATTATAGAGCAGGCTGTGGTATATTTAGAGGATGCCATCTATTCTAGAGCAGGCTGTGGTATATTTACAGGATGCCATCTATTCTAGAGCAGGTTGTGGTATATTTAGAGGGTGTTATCTAGAGCAGGTTGTGGTATATTCAGACAATGTTATCTAGAGCAGGTTGTGGTATATTTAAAGGATGTCATCTATTCTAGAGCAGGCTGTGGTATATTTAGAGGATGTCATCTATTCTAGAGCAGGTTGTGGTATATTTAGAGGATGTCGTCTAGAGCAGGCTGTTGTATATTTGGAGGATGTCATCTAGAGCAGGTTGTGGTCTATTTAGAGCAGACCTGGGCATTGTACGGCCCGCGGGATGATTCTGACCGGCCCGCGAAAGATTACATGATAATAATTTTTTTTTTAAATATAAAAAAATATATATTTTTTTAATATTTTTTATTTTTTATTTTTTTTACTTTTTTCTTTTCATGTCAACGTTCACACGCACAATATACGGTTAGGAGACATGCTCAGAATATGTTGGTTCTCTTTGGATCCACCTACATAATGTGAACAGACATTCTCAGTCATGACGTTTACCAAGTCCAGGTACAGATCCTCTCTCACTGATGAACATCTGGCAGCTGTGCTTCGCATCTCCACCTCAGACATGCAACCTGACTTTGATGGACTTGTTAAAGCTCAACAGAGACTGGATTTCTGACACTGAATGAAAAAAAAATAACTGAAGAACACTAAAATGTGGAAATATAACAAGTGAAATGGGACACTTGATATTTTTTTTCTTTTTTTTGCACAGTTCTGAAAACATTAAATGTTTAATATAGGCATGTAAAGTAAAAAAGGCTACAAAACTGGGACACTTTTCTTTACACAGGTCAGTGACATGTCTTGTTTATTTTTGCTATAAGATGATGTGATGTCTTTAGAAAGCTAAGAAAATCCTTGTTTCAATAGTATATGAAACTCAAAATGCCCTTTGTTATTAATGTTTCACATTTTGTTTATCATTTTGGAAATCAATTCTATTTGAATAAATTATATTTTTGAAAGCTAACCTCACCTTTTAATTGCCAAATAATAACATACACTTTTACCAGGGGTCAAAACAATGCCATTTACTGCTTTTTATATAGAAATAAAATGTATATTATGCATAATTGAGTTTGGAATTTGGGCCCGGCCCCCCAACATATTTTCAGTTGCTCATTCGGCCCCCTGGGAAAAATAATTGCCCAGCCTGATTTAGAGGATGGCATCTAGAGCAGGTTGTGGTATATTTAGAGGATGTCGTCTAGAGCAGGCTGTGGTATATTTAGAGGATGGCATCTATTCTAGAGCAGGCTGTGGTATATTTAGAGGATGTCATCTCTAGAGCAGGCTGTGGTATATTTACAGGATGGCATCTATTCTAGAGCAGGCTGTGGTATATTTAGAGGATGTCATCTCTAGAGCAGGCTGTGGTATATTTACAGGATGGCATCTATTCTAGACCAGGCTGTGGTATATTTAGAGGATGTCATCTCTAGAGCAGGCTGTGGTATATTTAGAGGATGGTATCTATTCTAGAGCAGGCTGTGGTATATTTAGAGGATGGCATCTATTCTAGAGCAGGCTGTGGTATATTTAGAGGATGGCATCTATTCTAGAGCAGGTTGTGGTATATTTAGAGGATGTCATCTCTAGAGCAGGCTGTGGTATATTTAGAGGATGTCGTCTAGAGCAGGTTGTGGTATATTTAGAGGATGTTATCTAGAGCAGGTTGTGGTATATTTAAAGGATGTTATCTAGAGCAGGTTGTGGTATATTTAGAGGATGTTATCTAGAGCAGGTTGTGGTATATTTAGAGGATGGCATCTATTCTAGAGCAGGCTGTGGTATATTTAGAGGATGTCATCTCTAGAGCAGGCTGTGGTATATTTACAGGATGGCATCTATTCTAGACCAGGCTGTGGTATATTTAGAGGATGTCATCTCTAGAGCAGGCTGTGGTATATTTAGAGGATGGTATCTATTCTAGAGCAGGCTGTGGTATATTTAGAGGATGGCATCTATTCTAGAGCAGGCTGTGGTATATTTAGAGGATGGCATCTATTCTAGAGCAGGTTGTGGTATATTTAGAGGATGTTATCTAGAGCAGGTTGTGGTATATTTAGAGGATGTCGTCTAGAGCAAGTTGTGGTATATTTAGAGGATGTCATCTCTAGAGCAGGCTGTGGTATATTTAGAGGATGTCGTCTAGAGCAGGTTGTGGTATATTTAGAGGATGTTATCTAGAGCAGGTTGTGGTATATTTAAAGGATGTTATCTAGAGCAGGTTGTGGTATATTTAGAGGATGTTATCTAGAGCAGGTTGTGGTATATTTAGAGGATGTTATCTAGAGCAGGTTGTGGTATATTTAGGCGTCGGTTACACACAGGGTGTTTTCGTTTCGTTTTCAAGATCAGTTTCGCTTTCCAGAGCGCAACGTAGTGGCAGGCGAGTTAGACATTTGTTTTGCGACCTGAGCACTTTCGTTTTGTCAGAACGAGGCCGGATCGCGTCTCGAATTCAGCACTGAGCATGAGCAGGCAAGTAGTTACCTTGGATGTGCCAATACACTTCCTGCAAAAAAATCAACAAGCCACCATCTTTAAATGCCTCCGTGAGCCATTAGCCAATGTAGCTTTTATTTTTCAGCAAAGAAAGTGCAATAAAAGTGCAATAAACAAAACGGATACATTCACTGTGTGTTCTGCCTCTCATTTGTTGATGAAACAAAACTAACATCAACACAATTGACCACCAAGAGCGGATACTTTAGTCTCACAAAAAGATCGCAGATTTTGCTAGCTTACATGCTAACGCGATAGGGATATGCCATTATAACAGTATAGCATTGTGGCTAGCAGCTAACGTTAGCTCACGTTAGCCAGCCAGCACCAAACTGATATCAGGAGCTATCAGTAGCTAGATAACATTAGACAACGCCCCATGTATTAAACAAACGTGAATAGATGACTGGGCCATTTTGTTTAATGCTTGTTAAGATTGAAAGAGGAGCTCTGAGCTAACAGGGTCTGGTAGCTAACGTTAGCTCACGTTAGCCAGTTGCTCATGCAATCGTTAATGCTAGCAGAATGAATGGATGTAAACTTTATTTAACATATTGCAGAATGGGTACAATACAATACGGCTCAATACAAACAATTGTTAAGGGAATGCAGACTGTTGTAGCTTGGACTGGGGTCCTTATAACAATAACTTGACAACACATGGTAGCTGCAGCTATTTGGGACAGCTCTGTTGTCAACGGACGTTGGTGAGGGCACGCAGATGTCGGTATCTACTGCGCATGGGCGTTGAGCAACAACGGCTCCGTGCAGATTACATGACACGTTGTCGGCGAGTTTTGGCGAGTATCCAAAACGAAAACACCTTTTCAGCGTTGTCAGTAGGGCAACACGTTTTCCTGCCAAAACGGCATTTCTATTTAACTGGGACAGCAAACATATTCATTCAGCAACAAAACGAAAACAAAGACACCTAGTCTAACCATGGCCTTAGAGGATGCCATCTATTCTAGAGCAGGTTGTGGTATATTTAGAGGATGGCATCTAGATCAGGCTGTGGTATATTTTAGGGGTGGGAATCACCAGAGGCCTCACGATACGATACTATCACGATACTTGAGTCACGATACGATAGCATTGCGATACTAAATATATTGCGATATGCTGAGTATTGCGATATTAATATTGCGATATATTGCGATTTATTACATTTTTTCAACTCTAAAGTAAAACTTTGTCAACATGTTTTATCTAATAAAATAAAGTTCAGTCTGTTCATCTCACTTCAATCATTTTTATTGCAGAACATGGTATTTTCTCAAGCAGACAGATGTAAACACTGTAATCTGTGTTGCATGTACCTGACAAACTGAACTGTTTGTATTAGTCATGTTCCAACTTAACTGAATGCACACAGTGTGCGTGGACTACTCTACTATTACAGGTATTGACATGAACAATGCAACTTCCTTATACAAAAAAAACACAAAAAAATATAAAAATTATATTTTTTTTATAAATAATTAAATATCGATACTTGGCGTCCCTGTATCGATACAGTATCGCCACACAAAGTATTGCGATACTACTACGTATCGATTTTTTCCCCCACCCCTAGTATATTTAGAGGATGGCATCTAGAGCAGGCTGTGGTATATTTAGAGGATGGCATCTAGAGCAGGCTGTGGTATATTTAGAGGATGGCATCTAGAGCAGGCTGTGGTATATTTAGAGGATGGCATCTAGAGCAGGCTGTGGTATATTTAGAGGATGGCATCTAGAGCAGGCTGTGGTATATTTAGAGGATGGCATCTAGAGCAGGCTGTGGTATATTTAGAGGATGGCATCTCTAGAGCAGGCTGTGGTATATTTAGAGGATGGCATCTAGAGCAGGCTGTGGTATATTTAGAGGATGGCATCTAGAGCAGGCTGTGGTATATTTAGAGGATGTCATCTCTAGAGCATAATGCTGTGGTATATTTACAGGATGTCATCTCTAGAGCATAATGCTGTGGTATATTTACAGGATGTCATCTCTAGAGCATAATGCTGTGGTATATTTACAGGATGTCATCTCTAGAGCATAATGCTGTGGTATATTTACAGGATGTCATCTCTAGAGCAGGCTGTGGTATATTTAGAGGATGGCATCTAGAGCAGGCTGTGGTATATTTAGAGGATGGCATCTAGAGCAGGCTGTGGTACAGATGCAGCTCTAAGGACTCTGAGCTCTGCTCTGCTCTGCTCTGCTACTGCAGTAATCATGCACCATTAACCTGGCAGTGCTGTTAACGAGGCGATAACGATACTGCACCCTTGCAGTAGAGGTTATATTTTTAAGAGCTGGATCTGTATATTGGGGAATTCATTTCATGCAAGATTTTGTATGAAATGTCGAGTGGAAGGTTGAATATTTGACAAAGATGTTCTGTTGAGGTTTTACAAGCATTTTTATAAAAGTTGACCGGGCATACTAACGTTGTATTAAAGTACAGATTGAAAAACAAAATTACTTCTATGGCAAAAGAAAATGATGCGTATAATTTAGAACTTTACTTTCTTTCCTGATAGGAGTCTTGATAGAATACATCTTTGGATACAAATATCTAGTTCTAATATAATATTGTTCTCTTATGTTTTTTTCAATACAATTCTTTGATATAGAGGGGAGAACACAATTTAAAGGTGCTAAACGTACGCACTAACATGAGAAAACACTGCATCTCAATATGTGGAGTGAAACTGTGGAACAGTCTTAATGTGGTGTTAAAGCAATGTCCAAACATGAGACAATTCAAACTGATGTATAAGGAAATTATGTTCACAAGGTACAGGGATGAAGAAGGGACTTGATATTCACAGGTGTTTACATTTTTATTTTGTTTCTATTTTATTTTATTTTATACATATATAGTTTTTGTTTTTTTTGTTTTGCATATATATATATATATTTTTTTTTTCTTTTCTTTTCTTTTCTTTTTTATGTTTAAAATAGTACACTCATTTGAGTAGTGGAAAAGGGGTAGGATTAAATAAGTGTATACTTCTTCCTACTCCTTTTCGAACATGCAGATTGAGTTGTTTTTCTTTTTTGTTATTGTTTGTTGTATTCATTGCATGTTCGAAATAAAGACTTCAAATCAAATCAAATCAAAAATATATATATTTGTATATATATACATTAAGGCCGGGCCGTTAACACATTTACCGGGCTAAGTTAACGCTGGACTATTAAATAATAATAATAAATAATTTAGGACCTGCTCAGAGGTCATCAATCGGCACGCATGCGATTCGTCTCTGCGATTAACCCATCCCATCGTCCTTTCCCCCCAAGGGCAGCCGGGAGCAGACAGGCGTCAACGTGAGCCGCGCCAGGGGACCAATCCAAGTGCTCCTGTCCGTCTTCGTCAAGGACGCCACAGCGTTAGCGATCTTGTTGTTGTGCATGTTTTTCCATTGGGTTTATCTTATCGGGGGGGAAACCCTTGCGAGCACGGGGAGAACATGCAAACTCCACACAGAAAGGCCTGGGAGATACCCCACCTGGGTAACTGGCATCATGGAAACCTGGTAACCAAGCGGGAATCGAACCCTGAAACTTCTTGCTGTGAGGCGACAGTGTTTGACCACTACACCACCGTGTCGATTATCGCTCGTTAAAAAAAATGTATGCCGTTAATCTATTCTCAAAATTGGGTCTGGGAGCCAATTACATTAGCTGGTCGAATTACTCTGTGTGTGCGTAGAACTTATGTGTGGGGAGACACGTTGTGGGCGTGTTTGTTTACACACTACACTCACATCGCCAATAAACATAATAGTTTCAAGACATTGCATCGGTCTGAGAGAAGAATCAAGCATTGGAAATACATTTGGACTGCAGTATTCTGTTGTGGATGGGTAAAACCTTTGTTTACATATTGTGGTGTGGTGGATTAAAACGTTCGCTTCCGGACCCGTTTGCTGCCTGAAATCAAGCTGGCGGGCTCGTTCAGCTAGAACCTCCACCACAAGTCTCTGTACGTAAGCTAGCTAATGGCTAACAGTGGCGGCCCGCCAATGGGGGCGCTAGAGCGCCGCCCTCCCTGTTAAAAGAGAGAAGAAGAAGATTTTTTTTTTGTTTTTTGTTTTATAGCCCTATAAATAATATAAACATGTTTAAAATGAATAATATTGACTCATTTTAAGTATGTTTGTGTTTCCAATGCACAATATAACGTTACTATATCAAATATAAATAATCGTTTTCCTGAACAGGAAGTGACTCACTGTCTGATAGAGAATACGTTCCGTTACCGTAGCCGCATTTCTCCTAGCCGCATTTCTCTCGGGCTAGACGCAATAGCGCTTACAGTGGGCGTGCACGCCGTCCACTGGTTTCATCGCTGTATCCGTCGCAGCCAATCAGTGCGTAATGCGCTGTGCGTTGAAATATGATGTATTATGATGGAAGCCGGGCGCGTTTTGAAGCGGTCTAAGCAAGCAGCGTCTATAATTTCCGTAGCCGCATTTCGCGGAGACGCTCTCTCTGATTGGCCGACGGCAGTTTCTGGTTAGTAGATAGTTACTCTATGCTAGCTGTTGTGTTGTTGTGATGCAGCTATTTGTCTTAGAGCGTGACGGCAAGTTCTTTCGACGGTTAAGCTTAGGCACTCTTTCAAAGTTGGTTAAGGTTAGAGTTTGTCTTAGAGCAGGGCGATAGGAACGCCAGGTAGTTTGCAGGCTGTTCAACGCGGAAATGGGCAAAGACACAGCTCGTCACTCACAGAGTACTTGTTGGCTAACAACAAGAAGCTATATGGATGCAGTGTGGACATGGATGGACATCAACACAGTCTGGACAGCGGAGTGGATATACTTTATCAAGCACTTCTGCCTGCTGGACCACTGTGCGTTTCAACTTAACAAGGTAGAGTTGCGAGGGAGGAAGGAAGAGGTGGGGAGTGAGGAAGAAAGGGGGAGAATGAATGAAAACTTTATTTAACAGATTGCAGAATGGGTACAATACAGTACAGCTCAATACACACAATTGTTAAGGGGATGCAGACCAGAGAAAGACGTTTGTCTTGTTTACATTAGTTTGTTTAAAGTAACTGAATAGTTACTTTTCACGGTAACGCATTACTTTTGGGTGTAAGTAACTAGTAAAGTAACTGAGTTACTTTTTAAATGAAGTAACTAGTAAAGTAACTGAGTTACTATTTTTCAGTAACTAGCACAGCACTGCGTAGAACACATATTTTTAATGCCTTCAGCAGACTTCAAATGAGCCATTTTAATCTAGATTAATCTAGATTAACTCCAGGATTGCAGATAGATTAATCTAAATAATCTTTTTTTATCTATGCCCACCTCTAATATACATATATATTTGATATTTATATATATAGTGATATAACTCATGTATACCTTTATCTGACTAAACTGAAGCATATATTCTGATAGCCCAGGTTGTCCTGAAAAATGTATATCACTTCGTTTTACAATACAGGTTTGAGGTTTTATTAAGCATTACATCACGCGCAGGAGTGGATTGTGAAAATTAGACCATGCCTAGGGGTGGTCGTTAGACCCCCCCCTAGGCATGGTCTAATTTTCACAATCCACGACTACAAGTGGTGTAATGCTTTTATACAACTGGCACATTCATCCAACCTTATTGCTATACAATATTTATTGACATTAATTATTTATTGACATCTTCACATTAATTGAAGATTTATTGAAAAAACCATCCGCCAAAAAAAGTAGTTCCCAAAAAAGAAAAAAAGAGAAGTTGCCTCCATGTGGAAGCAGCTCGGAAGTGCATCCAACTGTTCTCAGTAGGACATCCAACAAACTAACACATCCAACTGTCTCTCAACTAAGACATCCAACAAACTAACACATCCAACTATCTTTCAACTAAGACATCCAACAAACGAACACATCCAACTATCTTTCAACTAAGACATCCAACAAACTAACACATCCAACTGTCTTTCACCTAGACATCCAACAAACTAACACATCCAACTTTTCTTTAGTTTTTAACCTACTTTCTATAGAACTTCATTCTTAGATGCTTCTATAGAAAGTAGGTTAAACAAATTAAAAAAAGTTTTCTTTGCCCTATAGGAAAAAAACGTTTTCTTCGCCCTATTTAAAAAAAAATAATTAAACTTACTTTCTATAGAAGCAGATTGAAAAGTAGGTACAAAAATATATATATATTTGCAATTAATCAATCAATCAATCAATTTGCGCAATTTTTATTTTGTTCCACAATGACCCATCAATTACATCATCCAACATTGTTTAAGCAACTAAGACATTCGCCGTGACAGAATCGTTTTCCATTTAGTCGTTATGACGCTATCAACATATCCATTCAGTCCACCCTCACTTAAAACAGCGCACCTCCCAGTTGCTTCTATAGAGAGAAAAGAAAAATTCAAAAAATGTATTGCAATTAATCAATCAATCAATCAATTTGCGCGATTTTTATTTTGTTCCACAATGACTCATGAGCCATAAATTATATCATCCAACATTGTTTAAAGAACTAAGACATTCGCTGTGACAGAATCGGTTTTTATTTAGTCGTTATGACGCTATCAACATATCCATTTGTAAAGATTATTGTCCGCCATCTTTTTTTTCCCTACAAAGTCGCACGGCGGAGTGATAGTAATTCGGTTGTGGGCGGGTCCTGGGACCAAGAGCGTGGGATTATGAAAAATAAATACGTGTAAATTGACTGTTTCAGCCAATCAGAATCGAGAAATTTGCATGCCGTTGTATAACATGCATTATTACACAATTAAACCAGGCGAAGCTAAAATATCACAAAATAGCTGCAACCTCTGAGTGTTAAAGGTAGAGAAGATACCCTCAGTATGGACATCTTTGAATTTGGAGAGACAGGTCCTTTTTGCTGTAAGGCAAAGATATTGTCTATTTAAGCGGGTACCGCACGATGATTGTTGGAGATAAAGTGCCAGATTAGAGAAATATTTTAAACCAAAGTGATGTTGAAGTTGTGACCAAATTCAACACCATGGTTAGGGGTGTAGTGTGGGGTAAACAGAGGGAGATGGGAGGCTACCAGGGCGAGTAAGAGATGTTGAAGAGCATGATTCATTTTCAATTTCGCACCAGCTTAGCTTTGGCGTTTGGGACCCAGTATGAGTTTCTGAATATTGTTTGCTCTGTGATAATGAACCATATTTGGTACTCAGTCCGCCCTGGGACCGATACCTATATACAGGAGTCTTTTTTGTATTCCAGGGTCTTTAACCCCCCACACCGCCCAAAATGAAAGACAACGTAGACTTATCACTGGACTGACTTTGGAAGAAATATAGGGAGACACTGAAAGAGGTAGAGGAATCTGAATAGAACGTCCATCTAAATACATTTGATCTTCCCTGCCAGTGATTTTTATTAATTAATGGGGGGGAAAAAATCGTATTTGAGTTTGTTAACGAGAGGTGTACATTTTTTTGGCATGGTTTAGAGAAGGTTCATGTCATATCAATTCCCCAATAACTGAAGCCAGATTGGGACAAATGGAAGCACAGGTCACCTTGTGGGATTGCAAGAGGTAGGTTATTCACAGGAAAGCACTCACTTTTAGTGAGGTCGATCTTATATCCCAAAAAGACACCAAATCTATCTATTATATGAACTACCCTACAAACACATTACGTAATGCAGACACTGCACTTTGGTAAATTGCAACATTACCAACAAGCAACAGGTTCCAACGTTGCTCTATGTTGCAGCATAAGCAGTACTACTCATGGAGACTGTTCTGCAGCATACACGTTATATAATTAAGCTAAGCTATCCTGGTGTAATTCCTTGAATGAATGAATGAATGAATGAATGAATGAATGAATGAATGAATGAATGAATGAATGAATGAATGAAAAAGTTAATATTCTCCACATTCCTCCAACCAAATCACAATAACAAGCTCCGTCAAACAGAACAATCATAATGAAAAATAAATTATAAACAAAAAGTCAAGAGCAATGTAGTTAGTTAGTTGACATGTTCAAAAAAGGAGTAGAGGGAAACTCAGCTTATTGATCCCTACCCCCTTACATTCAAATGTTTTCTTCCATTAATTGTACTTGATATAACATAATTTAGTATAATTAGGGATGTCCGATATTATCGGCCGATATCGGCACTAAAATGTGATATCGGAAAATATCGGTATCGAACCTTTATTTACCCAGGCAAGCAAGTAAGAACAATTCTGATTTTATTTATTGTCAAAAGTATCCATAATGTTGTGTTAATTCCACAACAAGAGATATGTAATGTTAATTACCTGAAATTATTCAGTTTTTTGGGGGGGAAACCCTGCATATATCGGTATCGGTTGTATATCGGTTGATATCTGTAACGTTCGGGAGACTATCATCCTTAGGATTGTATCCCACTGTCTACCTGGGTCAGTCCTGTTGTTATGGGTTCACCTTGTATGTCACCACTGATTGCTGTCATCACTAATTGTCTGTCACACCTGGGTGCTGTCATTGGTTGTCAGACTGCTGTCACTCATTGACAGCGTGGAATGTTGAGTATGTGACCTATTTAACATTTGCTCTATTCCTTGTTCTTTGCTAGAGCTTCACCTAATCCTAGGGACGTACCTACAGCTGGACAAGCACAGACATATTGTCTTCTCCCTGTTTATAGTATATGCTTTTCCCTGTTAATAAACAGTACAGCTGTTTTGGAATAGTAAAACATTCTCTGTCTCGTTCTTCTTCTCGACAACTTGGAAGTCACTTACCCGTTCGTAACAGATATCGGTATCGGAAATTAAGAGTTGGACAATATCGGTATATCGGTATCGGTAAAAAAGCCAATATTGAGCATCCCTAAGTATAATACATTATATAATATACTTTTACTTATAGTACAAAAAGAAAAAACTTGATTCGCTTGACAGCAGTAAATACAGTACAACACTACATAACACAATATAACATAACTTCGTTTATCCGCATTACTCATTTCTATATTTCTCTAATGTGTATTTTTTAAGCTGCTTTTAAAATTGTGCAATATGTTTACTTATTTTGATATATTCAGGTAAGTTATTCCACAACTTCACTCCACAAACGGATATGCACATGCTTTCTATCTGGTAATTCCTTAATGCTAACAAGTTATCGTCACACGGTCAGACACGTTACAAAGTCTGTGGCGGTAGTCAGTGCAGTAGAACCAATGCATATGTTTTACATAGCCACTGCTTACAGAATGTGTGATATGTCAGTATGAAATGTGTAACGTGCATGCAATGATCTTTTCCCATCTGTCGTACTGCATCACAAGCTGGTCCCAGGCAGGGTTAACCAATTTTTATAAACTTGAGTCCCTCTATAAGTTCAGTTCAGAGTTTTTATTTGCCACATGGAATCATACAATCATAGTTTATTCATTACACAATCATAAATAGTCATTCCATGGACAAAAGGAGGAGGAAGAAGTATAAATCTTATAGTTACCTGCCCCTTATTCCTAAACTAACAAGTATTTACTTAATGGTCGGCGTACAACCTAATTTACACAAATAATCATTTATACCATTATAAAAGAAACACACAATCCACAGTTAAACAAGAAAATATTAAATAATAATAATAATGATAAAGAATAAAGAATAAAAGAAAGAGAAAAAAAAGGAAAAGATCTCACTATTCAGATCACATTTGATTTGCATACTGACTAAATTTTTTTTTTCTTATACATTTTTTTGAATTGATAAACACTATTACATCCCTTAAGCTCGCTATGGAGAGAATTCCACAACTTTACACCAATAACTGAATTATTCTAGATTTAATAAAGAAATATATTTGTGTGTTCTCGATAACTCACTTTATGTGTGATTCGTACAGCCCTCTTCTGTAGTATATATAATGGTTTTATATTATATATATATATTATATATTTTATATTTATAAACGTGTGCTATGTGCGATTTCCATGTTAATTTATCATCCATAATCACACCAAGAAAACGAAATTAATTAACTCTCTCTATATCAACTCCATCTATGGTCAGTACTATATTTTCATCTAGTTTTCGATTGCCAAAAATCATAAATTAAATTTTTTTCAGATTCAGTGATAGCTTATTTACATCAAATCATTTCTTTAGCTTTGTCATTTCATACACAATATATTCAGTAAACAAGCAAGCAGTAAACATTTTGGACAAGAAGCCTCACAGGTATCACCACTGCCATATTACCCAGAATATAGACTACTTTCTCCAGAGAGCATTCAATTGTACAGCAACGCTTGGCTATTTTTTTTAAAATGGCTCCCCCACCTCTGAGTCTGTATGTAGCCAGAAAGGACAATAGAAGACACACAAGGTCCTCAGCCAAAGGGGACTGCGTGGTTCGTTTCAGGAAGAGTGCATTTGGACAATCCGCATTCTCTGTTAGAGCCACACAAAACTGGAACACTATGCCTACACATATACCTGTAACACGCTTGAACAATTTAAAAAAAACTCAAAGAACACCAGAGCTAAATTAATTAACGGTGTGTGTAGGCAATTCAGCTTTATTCGGTTTTATATGTGTATTTTTGTTAGAATGTGTATATTGTGATGATTAATTGTATTTTATGTAGGCCTATTTGATGTATGTTATGTGTGATAACCTTTTTTATCACTTTAGGTTGATGCCCTTTTTAACATCTTGGCCGGAGACTACAGATGAAATCTAGCCTTCTGTCTAATTCTGGCGTATTTACATTTTTAATGTTGATTAATATGCACTGTCCCTTTTGCAAATAAACTTAAACTTAAACTTTAACATTAGCTAACATTAGAGTTTGTGGTAACATTGACTGTGAATTTCATAACTAATATGTGTGAATATTAGAAAGCCATAAATGCAAAAGGAGGTGTACCTTTTTAACAGCAAAATAGATTTTCAGTGCTAAAGAAAAGGAGCTGATACTAGTGTGACAGAATCTGTTTGAGTCCACATGAAACCCCCGCTGGGGTTGGAACTGTATTTAGACAGCCATTCTCAACCCCCCACTCTAACAGATGTAATCAGTGGAGAACAAAGACTAAAGGTCACACCTTAATGTTAGCAGATTTCAGCAGAGACCAGCCTAGACTGGCGAACAGGAAGAATGTGCTTACAGAATGATAAAACAAGATCATATTAATCTATCTGAGGTATTAGATAAAAGAGATTTGGATATCATATAGAACGTCAAAGTGGTTATTTAAGTAATAATGCTACTTCACTCTTGCTGAAAACCATATAAAATAAGTCTCAATTACAAAGGTTTAGTCTGGTAAAATACACGTATCAAGTTATTGTTTATCACTGTTTGATATCAAAATGTAAGCCAAGAGTAAAACTGTGATAATATTAGAAGTGTATAAATTCATATACACAGGAGATACATCTTGTAAATGTTTATTGGGACATGCCTCTGTGAAGAAAAGGCCACAGCAGAGGGGGGGGGGGGGCAGCCAGCCCCCACACAGGAGATCGATTGGGGACCGCCTCCCAGAAAGACCAACCTGATTGGACCAAAACGTATTATTAGACTGTTATGATTGGTGGAAATTATAGCATTTAAGAGAGAGATCAGTGTTTGAGAGACAGGCCAGAAACCCGACAAGGGGGTACTGCGTCCTCCCGCCTCCAACTGCTCCCACCAGAGAATGCTGTTTGCTGCTTTTCATGTGAGTAAATCATGGACCCATGGTTGGTTAGAGTAACATGTAAAGATGCCTATCTTAAAAACCAGGTTTACTCATGTGTAAAATGCTCAGTAGATTCTCTATTTTCATTGATGTTAACATGACTGTTGTATGTACATGTTGGGGTTTGATGTGCAAACCTTATTAATCCTTTGTACAAACATATGTTAATGGACTTGTATGAAAAAGCAACCTTCTAATTCACTCTGAGCCCTGAGGCAAATAAATAATGAGTTTGAACCAGAGTTCCTCTTTTGCCTGGCCTAAACAGTTATTTTCTCCACTCAGTGGAGAAAGACCATTTAAATCATTGATGACCTTCTTTCCTCCTTCCAGATAGCAATCGCATTGTACTGCAAATCACCTTAGATATTGATTAAGAATATACCACAAGTTTGAGAATCATTAGTTTATTTACATTTTCTGATGATACCGTGTTGTAATGGCAGCCTAAAGGTTGAACATCGGTGGCTTGACTACCCGACTGGATGGGTCTGGCGGATGAGTGTGAGAGTAACATGCTCCCTTCTCTCAATCACTACAGTCACTGTGTCCTTATGCTGTATACCCAATACATATATTTATATACATTTATTCTTATCGTATATCTACCCATATCTGTCTGTAACCCTAACCCTAATCCTTTTTACATATCTGTAGATACTATATCTAAATCTGTATATCCTTTATCTACTAGTTACGCTGATGGCCAGTATGGCTACTACCGTATTGTCTTTATAACTGTATCACTGTACATATTAATATTACAACTCTGTACATATATCTGATTAGCATTATTACTCAGTAGTACTCATTTATATATTTTATATCCAGTTTAATCACCTGTACATTGCATATTACTGTTGCACTTTACTGCTACATTTGCACTCTGGTTAGATGCCAAACTTATTTCTGTTGTACTGTACGTGTGCTGTATAATGACAATACATTTGAATCTAATCTATAATATACTATAATATAATATAATTTTAGCAAGGCACTCAAACCCTGACTCCGACTACCAGGCAGCTCACAGGAGTCAGTCATCATCATCATCATCATCATCATCATCACCATCAACCTTTATTTATTCTCGAAAAGACAATTGAGGTAATAATAATTTAGGACCTGCTCAGAGGTCATTAATCGGCACGCATGGGATGCATGTGTGATGCCCACTAGAAGTGGTATCACGTTAATATCTTTAGATTATGTGTCAAAACAGTGTGAACATACTGGTACAGGATTACCTCCATCAGAGACAAGGTAGAACAGTCATATTATATTTAATGGGAGACATTAACATAATTTGGTCAATAGGTGGCAGTATAGGACTTGTGTTTAGTGGCTTCGCCTTCCAGGGAACCGTACCTTGCTGCTTAGGGACACACGAGGCGAGCTGAGTCTCACAACCGGGGAGGACTCAGAACTAGTAACACCATGTCTGCACCTTCCTTTGTCAAATGACTAACTACAACCTGTTTCATAGGTGGGTAATATATTACAAAACACACATAAAGGTTAACAAGGATACATGCAATGTCGAGGGTCCAATGAGGTGACTGTTGTCGATGTTTGAGTCAAGTTTAAGAAGTTTAAGACGACAAGTAACGTGGTTTAGAAGTTGACCGTCTATTGATGGCACCGTGTCTCGTGGTACATTTAAATAGAGTGTTGAAATACAATTGCCCATTTAATCACTAACGTGTCGGAGTTAAGTATCTCCAAGGGGATTATAAAGGTTTATGTTTTGAAATACATACTGTTTGGGTTGAATTGCTGTTTAGTAAATGTGTATATTGTGTACAAGTGTTGAAGACGGTTAGAGGGAAATTACTTTAGCTTACACTACCTCTCTCTCTCTCTCTCTCTCTCTCTCTCTCTCTCTCTCTCTCTCTCTCTCTCTCTCTCTCTCTCTCTCTCTCTCTCTCTCTATCTCTATCCCGCTCTCTGTTAAATGTAAATATAAATCTATTCCCTTGAGTTACACCATGGTCACGGTTTAGCACATTCCTAGTAAGGCTGAGAACGGCCAGATACATAAATATATATATATGCACTTCCATGCACATTTCGAGGTTCAATAGAACTTGAACTGGAACACAAATATGAGTGACACTGAGGTGTTGAGGTATTTCTGTACACTAGATAATAGTGGATATGACTGATGATAAACGAATGATGATAAAGGTAACAGCTATTGATGATATAAGGAATTGTTTGACAGACAATGAGAATGACAGTGTTGTTAAAAGAAGACATACGATGGTCTCTTCCAACATGCCTAGACATGCCTAGACAGAGGTTAACAGGAGAATGCTTCCCTTCTCACATGCTTATACTTAAGACGTCAAATATGTATAAAGACATAAGTAATTACAATGTACAGTATATAATACTGGATAACTACATTTGAGAGGAAAATGCTATTAAAGTGAACCAGGGTATCCTAAAAGGGTAGAATGTGTGTTGCAATGATGAATATGCTTTTGAATTAATAACAATAATGGAATTATAATTGAATGTATTAAAGTAATGTAACTAATTGAACTGAATGATGATACAATGATGATGATGATTGATTGATTATTCTGTTGAATAAATAAACGTTGTTGAAATATACAACCGGGGAGGACTCAGAACCAGTAACACCATGTCTGCGCCTTCCTTTGTCAAATGACTAACTACAACCTGTTTCACAGGTTAAATATATCTCTGCTATCAGGTGCCATATCCTGGTACCTGTAACACATGTATGCGATTTGTCTCTGCGATTAACCCATCCCGTCGTTCTTCCCCCCCAAGGGCAGACAGGAGCAGACAGGCGTCAACGTGAGCCGCGCCAGGGGACCAATCCAAGTGCTCCTGTCCGTCTTCGTCAAGGATGCCACAGCGTTAGCGATCTTGTTGTTGTGCATGTTTTCCCATTGGGTTCACCCTCATTTTCAATGTCGTCAAGACTTTACAGACATTTCAATGAACACATTTCTACTATATAACAATAATACATATTAATAACTATCTATATAGTACTCTTCACACATGGACCGCAGTCCA
>NC_140166.1:124078756-124162756 GCF_963971535.1 Notolepis coatsorum
ATCTCATGATCTTAGCGGAGCTATTTCTATATTTTATATTCTAACTATGGGGAAATGGTTTGGCTCATTTGACGACGACGAGTTGATGTACACTATGAAAAAAAACGTTTGTTTCTGCATGTCTTCGTTCGTTCACAATTACAAGTTAAAAAAGGTAAATAAAGGGTGAAATACAGGCGGATTTCACAGAAAAGAAGATACAGCCGTTTTTATGCGAGCTGCGCAATTCCTCGTTGCTGCTGCTTGAAACAGACGAGAACATGCACCAACATGGGCGGGGGGGGGGGGGGGGGGGGTGATAATAGTTACCGAACGTGTTATAAAGCAATTTAGACTGGGATGGATGGATGGATGGATGGTTTGATTGATTCATCGTTTGATTGTTTGATTGATTGTTTGATTGATTGTTTGATTGATTGTTTGATTGATTGTTTGTTTGATTGATTTATTGTTTGATTGATTGATTGTTTGATTGTTTGATTGATTGTTTGATTGATTGTTTGTTTGTTTGATTGATTGATTGATTGATTGATTGATTGATTGATTGATTGATTGATTGATTGTTTGATTGTTTGATTGTTTGTTTGTTTGATTGATTGTTTGATTGTTTGGTTGATTGTTTGATTGATTGTTTGATTGATTGTTTGATTGATTGTTTGATTGATTGATTGATTGACAGTCCGACTGACTGACTGACAGTCCGACTGACTGACTGACAGTCCGACTGACAGTCTGACTGACTGACTGACAAACTTGAAATGCAGTAATACTATTATATCGATCAGGTGGGAATATATTGTATTGATCAGGTTAGTAGATATTGTACCGATCAGGTATTATAGATCATGTGCATGCAATAAACAAACAAAAAAAACATTTTGACTGTTTCTCATTCATGTACTGTGCATAATCTGCTCCTGTGTTGTAGACACTGTGTTGCTCTGTACCTACCTGTTTTCCAATTTATTCGTCCATACATGATAAACACATTTATAAAGTAATAATATCTTGTATTGATAATATATCAATTAGTTTCACCTGGAAATACTACTACCTTATCAACCACCATGCCTGGCGCTAACAAACAAGTAAGTTATAATTACTGGTGTAGGTCCAGAAATCATTATTATAAAATACAGAATACTTTACAATGCAGAAAACTTGAAACTTTGATGAAGTGACATTTTTATTTCACAATATGTTCAATAAACTGGGTGACAGTCATCAGTACCAACCATTGTTGCTGTGCATTAGACACATATGCTGGTAACATTCACAGTATAAAATGATGGTAATTTACCAAGACAATATCTTATAAAAAGTGAACACTGGATGATAAGTAACCATTGTTTCAGTGCATTTAAAAGTTTGCTGGTAACATTCACAGTATAGGATTATGGTAATTTACCAAGACAATACCGTATAAAAAGTGAACACTGGATGATAACCAACCATTGTTTCAGTGCATTTAGAAGTTTGCTGGTAACATTCACAGTATAGGATTATGGTAATTTACCAAGACAATACCTTATAAAAAGTGAACACTGGATGATAACCAACCATTGTTTCAGTGCATTTAGAAGTTTGCTGGTAACATTCACAGTATATGATTATGGTATGATAACCAACCATTGTTTCAGTGCATTTAGAAGTTTGCTGGTAACATTCACAGTATAGGATTATGGTAATTTACCAAGACAATACCTTATAAAAAGTGAACACTGGATGATAACCAACCATTGTTTCAGTGCATTTAGAAGTTTGCTGGTAACATTCACAGTACAGGCACGTCACATGATCAACTACAGGGCATATCTTACAGTTGGTCTCTCGCATCGATGACTGCATTGTCCATTGATAAATGGATGAAGCGCCAGATGATCTGTGGACCAAAAAATATCCAATACATGCTTCCAAAGTATATAAATAAGAGGCCAATGGACTGCATTAGAAAAGTGTGGTACGTTACCTACAGTATATACTTTTATAAACTGGGTGACTGACAGCAACCATTGGTTCTGTGCAAACGGTAAAAATGAGGGGGGAAAAAGATAAATAAAAAAATTAACTATATACACACACAATGCAAATGATGAATGGAGTCGACACAGCTAGATCGCTAACATAACGTCTCATCTGCAAGTAGTCCAAACATGCCTATGCAATATCGACAACCGTGGCCCAAATACATGTGTTCAACGCATTTGTCTTGTACAGAAAACAGTGCAACTACCCATACACTATACTATACTATACTATACTACTCTCAGCTAGCTATACTATGTACCGGAGTGGTACACATGGTTCTGTCTGTATCACACAATGATGGATTATTTAGAAGTACTCTGTACTTCTGTGTGCCGGATTATTTAGAAGTAGTCTGTACTTCTGTATGACAACTAATAAAGAAACTATTTAGAAAAATCCTTCTTTGTGTGATACAGAGTGAAGCATTTGTCACGATGCAGGGGGACTTTGCACGATGTGCAAAAATATCTGGTTTCACCCCTGAGGCCACGCCTAAGGCAGACCCGACATTTCCTACATGGTAGCTTTCGCTTGGGGGTGGCTTTGTATGCCACCATTACATGCTTCCCAAAGCCACCCACTAATCTGCTCTGCGGGTCCCCCGGTGGGGCCCTAGGGTCGCGCTGCCTGTCACGCCCCACCTGCTCAGCCCCTGCCTCCTCCTCACCCCCACCGCCGCCCTCCTCCTCCTCCTCTGCCACCCCAGGAATCTTCTTCTCCTGACCCCCTGTGTAGGTCCGCTCCACAGCCCTGGTGAACCGGAAGAGGTTGTAATAATAGCCTTGTGGGTGCCTGGTTTTGTACAAGACAAAAGAGTTGAACATACATATTTGGATCAGATACAGCACAAACTTTTTGGTCCACTTTCCAGTCTTACGTGTAGCCGGATAGTACGCCAAGTTTTGAGCCAGCTGGTCGACTCCTTTCATATAGCGGTTGTAACACATGATGGTTGACGGCTTGAGCATCTCCACCCTCACTGCTTTGCCCTTCTTCCGCTTCTGCCACACTTTCGCCATTTCCATGGTGTCCTCATGGAAGCTGGTGATAGTCTTCACAATCCGTTAATCGCGCCATGCCACGATCATGACCTGCTTGTTGTTGACAGCAATGCGCTCCCCCACACCGATGTCAGCATTGGTCAGGTTCTTTATGATGGCTGGCTCCCCCCGGTGCTTCCTGAGGGTACCACAGACGTCGGTCCTCAACTGTCGGAGCCTGGCGCACATGCTCACCGAGTTATAGAAATTGTCCATGTATAAGGAATGCCCTGCTCCGGCCAAACGTCTAAGCAGACCGACGACCGTGTCCCCCAGGTTCGCGCTATCCCGGCAATATGGCTTGAACGCGAAGCAATATCCTGTGCGTGATTCGCACAGGAAGTATGACTTGATGCCATACCGGGTTGGCTTGTTGGGGTTGTAGACACGGAAAGCCAGGCGGCCTCGCCATGCCATCATCCCCTCGTCAATGGCGAGCTCACGTTCGGGCTGGTACAGTTCCTTGCACCTCATGTTGACATGGTCGACTACAGGGCGTACCTTACATAGTTTGTCTCTAACATCTAGGGATGTGTTGTCTGCAAAGTGGAGGAATCGCCAGATCAACTCATACCGGTTGCGTGACATGGTGGCTGAGTAGTACGGTGTGTACATCATCTCATCAGTGGTCCACATCATGTCCACGCGAGGCTTCCAAAGGACACTGCTCAGGAAAATGAGTCCAAGGAACTTCTTCAGCTCCTTCAATGTGAGGGCCTTCCAACCCAGTGCCCTGCTACTGGTTAGCGTGGGATCCAGCCGGGCAATGAACTGATCAGCGTAGAGGCCTATATGACGATATAATCTCCAAATAAAATAACTTGGAATTACATTCAACAAGGCCATGACCTCCCCCACATTAGTTAGATGCAGATCACATGTGAATCAAGGCCTATTTGACACACACACACCCTTGTAAAAACTTGTACATAAAAGCCATTGTACTCAAAGTGATGGTCACTCCTCCCCCCATATAAATCAAGGCATATATGACGATATAATCTCCAAATAATGTAGCTGTTTGAGTTGAATTGATTTGAACCTGCATGTATATACACTATTCACACTGCATTCGTCAAAATGACTTACCCTGCTCCCCTCGACCACCACCACCACCATGGCCCTCGTCATGGCCCTCGTCGTGAGATGAATCAGATTCTATAATAAATAAATGGACAACGTTGGTCGGCGAATTTACACCGAAATAAATAACATGCATCAAAATGTGCTATACACTTACCATGGTATCTCCGACCAAGATCAAGGTCGTCGTCAGAGGACTCCTGATCTATAATAAATACATACCAGCGTTGGTTGGCGAACTAGCGTTACATATTCACAGTATACAATGAATCAATTAGCGTTAGGTAAAGCATTATCAAATATACACGTTTCACACACACAATCACATCTACACGACCTTACTTGGTGGTTTCCAATCGGCGCTGCCGTCCGATTCATGAACAGTTGAATCGCTGTCCAATGAGTCTGAAGAAGACTGCACATCCACCTTCCTCTTCCTCGAACTGCGACGGGGAGATACGCTCCCGGTACCGGGGCGAGACACGCCGCTGGGCCCAGCAACGGTCTCACGGTGCTTCCCGGTCGGAGCTACCAACGGACCGGTCCCCCGTCGGCCTGTCCCCACGTTTCTTACCTACACTACGTCTCCTCATACTGAACTAATAATCTAAATGGAACAACTAACTGATCAAACTACTATTACAACTACTAAAATATACTAACTAGACTACACACTAATCCCTCACAATAGTACTACTAGTTAGCACGACTAGGTACTTCTAAAGCACAGCTGAAACCTTACAATTATTCTGATACTATCACTAATACTGTATAAAACTATAACTATACGACTATAGGCTGATCTCAATGCAAATATCTCTCTCTCAATCTCTCTCTCTATCTCTCTATCTATCTCTCTCTATCTCTCTCCCCAACAAAACCTCGTCGATTCTGGGACGGCGTAAACTTTTATACCTGCGGTCAGGTATGCTGGCCAATCAAAGATCAGCTTCATTGTAGGCTGCAATATCATTCTATTGGGATACAGTGTTAGAAAATAGGGGGACACTGCCACCTAGTGTAATTTGAGAGGAAATGCAGTTTCCGGTTCAAACTCAAGTCCAAAAACTCTGCGGTGAAGTTCAGACTGGGAAAATGAAAAAAAGATGTAAACAGATCAAAGACGCTGTCCAGCGTCTTCGGCAGAATAAGCATGGCAGGGAAAGACGCTGCCCAGCGTCTTCGGCGATTAAAGTGTTAATAATGATAATAACAATAAATAGTATACTTTTTATTGTTATTATTATTATTATTATTCACCTCCCCCTTCTTCTTCTTATACCTTTCATTCTCTTTATTTTTCTTTATTATTGATTTGCACGCAACATAAATGTTTACAATTTAAATAATTACAGTGAGTGACTGGTGATGAGGAGCAGGAGAGGTAAGAAACCCAGGAGGGCTTGTAGAGCGTGGCTACATGAGTAGAGCTCATGATCGGAAGCTCACCGGTTCGAGCCCCGGTCAAGACCGTTGTCGGAAAGTGGTATTGTTGTCCATCAGGGGGCACTCTGTCCTCTGGACTTGTCAGTAATACTAATAATACCTCTGTTACGGTGATTGGGACACCGTACAGCTGCGAGTGCAGTCCTTCGGATGAGACGCTAAACCGAGGTCCTGACTGAATCCGGTCGTTAAAGAACCCAGGACGCCTATCGTAGAGAGTAGGGGGTTCCCCGACGTTCCTGGCCAAATTCCCAATGAGGTATCTGACATCAAGGCCACCTAATCATCCCTT
The DNA here is from genome assembly GCF_963971535.1 of Notolepis coatsorum. NCBI lineage: Eukaryota > Metazoa > Chordata > Actinopteri > Aulopiformes > Paralepididae > Notolepis > Notolepis coatsorum. The sequence continues at coordinate 124,084,646 of NC_140166.1, forward strand.
CCCCTTATTTGACTGACATCAATCCCTGTCGCCTGAGCCGTTCAGCCATTGTGTAGTGTGCCGTGTGCCGGGTGCCAGTGTATGGCAGCCATTGAGCCTGCGTGCGTAGCCCAAGGTTGGTAGCTGGTGCGTAGCCCAGTGGTGATGAAGGAGGCAATTCCCACCCTACATTGTAAAAAGCGCCTTGAGTGTCTAGAAAAAGAGAAAAGTGCTATATAAATGCAATTAATTATTAATTATAATTATAGAGGACCTGCCCTAGGAAAATAGAATGAGAAAAATGTGTTGTCACACAAGGTTGAGAGTTGGCTATTTATAAGTACTAATGTGAGTCCTCTTTTAAACATACAACATACACAGAGATATATATACATTGTATCAGGTTGTCAGGCAAGTTATTCCAAAGGCATGAACCTTGGTAACGAATGCTAAATTGAGTACTTCAGACCAGGGGCGGAGCTAGGGTGTGGCTACCTGGGCTCAAGCCCCGGATGTATTCTGAAAAGCCCCGAATCTATTTAAAAAAAAATAAAAAAAAATAAAAAAAAAAATAAAAGAAAATGATCATTGTTACATGAAGATATGTTTGCACCAGATTTAGCAGAAGCTAATTTCCATCTGTGGTCTATCCAGCTGCTAACTGTATTTGAGTGAGTTAAGTCTTGGTGTTATTATGGTGGACTCAGACCTAAGCTTTAAATCACAATCAACAAGTTGACAAAAACTTAATTCTTCCACCTTAGAAACATAGCTAAAGTCCGGCCATTTATAAATCAAAAGGACCCTGAAAACCAGATCCATGCCTTTATCTCAAGCCAACTCGACTACTGTAATGCACTCCTTACCGGCCTCCCGAAAACATACGATGATAACTATTTTATTGCAATGCACTATTGCATTATTTTATTCTATTTTACTAATTATTTTATTGCACTGCACTATTTTACTTTGTATCAGTGAATCATAGACGCCTGGCCATAAGAGCATTCGGAGCATCTCTGCTCTCCCACTATTGAACTTGGGGGAGCAAAGGTATGCTCTTGCTCCACCACTTTTTGATTATATGAAAAATATGATATATCCCCCCCCAATATATAAATCTAACCATAACTACGTTATGGTTAACTGAGTTTTATAGTGAAAAGAGCAGCTTTATTGGTCAAGATTGAAGGCTCTATATTGCAGGAAATTGCACGTACAGGTTCATTAAATTCAAAAAAAATCTGTCGACCCCCTCCAAACCACCCCTTGCCTGCCAAAAAAAAAAAAAAAGGAAAAAAAAATATATATATATAAAAAAAAAAAAAAAAAAAAGGGGGCCCATCTGGGCTAAGCCCCGGCTCTCCTACAATCCTAAATCCGCCCCTGCTTCAGACAAAGAATCATATAAGTACAATGTACATTTTCAGAGGAACAATGTTTCATTTGCATGTTCTTGGAACTCAGGGAATGTATTCCCAGTGTCAGTAATATTGTGTCTGTTACTATGCTTGAGTAAATTGTAATGAACCAAAAGAGAATATAAATTATTATTATAATTCTTTTTTTTCCCATATTTGACGGTGAATAACACCATGTTCAACAAATTCTCAAAAGTTGGCGGCCAGGTAGCACAGCGGACTAAGCGTCTGTTTGCGAACGCAGGGACACTGGTATCGAATCCGGCTGTCAGCGGTGCCTCCGGCTTGGCCGGCCGCCATACTGGCACAATTGGCAGAGTCAGTGGGAGGGAAGCCGGTGGGTGGTGATCTGGTTGTTGTAAAACAGCGACTCCTACAGGGCGCCTACACAGCGAGGGAGGGAAATGGTGAAGGTAGTGTGACCTCCCACGCATTACACTTCACCAATGAGAGTCCGCGCTGGCAGGTGAAAAGAGGCTGCTGGCTGTCTCCTATGTATCAGAGGAAGCATGTGATAGACTTCAGGGCTCCCTAGACCGACCAGTGGGGGGGCACATGCGCGCAACGACCAGGAAGGGGAGGGGGGAATTGGCATAACGACTAAATTGGGATGGGAGAAAATACAGAAAAATAGGAGGAGAAAAAATTGATACAATTTATTTTTAAATCTCTAAAGTTGACGTGCTTACAGTATATCATCCCGGCTGGACTACTGCGATTCCCTTTTCCCCTGCATCAGCAAGTCATCCCTGGATTGTCTACAAATGGTACAGAATGCTGCTGCAAGGCTATAGCAGGACGACTCACATCACGCTAATCTTTACACTTTACACTGGTTTCTGATTAAGTTTAGGATTCATTTGAAGCTACTTCTTTTCACGTATAGACTATAGAGAGCCATGCATGGTCAGGTACATATGTGACCTGATTAATCCATATATCACCAGTAACTTACTTACTTACTTACTTACTTACTTACTTACTTACTTACTTACTTACTTACTTACTTACTTACTTACTTACTTACTTACTTACTTACTTACTTACTTACTTACTTACTTACTTACTTACTTACTTACTTACTTACTTACTTACTTACTTACTTACTTACTTACTTACTTACTTACTTACTTACTTACTTACTTAACTAGGAAACGATAAAGTACACATGGATGTGTAGAGGACAACGAGTTGGTTATACAATGTAAAACTGGTACACAGAGTCGAGACAGCAACGTGTCTAGACAGAGAAGTGTATAATGTCCCCATAGTCTAGAACACTTCAGAACATATTGTCAATAAAGCGAGGGTATGTACATCTTCTGAATTCCCTAAGTATCTAGTTTGTGGTTACTTACTTACTTACTTACTTACTTACTTACTTACTTACTTACTTACTTACTTACTTACTTACTTACTTACTTACTTACTTACTTACTTACTTACTTACTTACTTACTTACTGCAACTTGTTCCTGTTTGCGGACGACTCAGCCCTGCTGGTCTCTGACAAGAACAAGTTACAGGTTGAAAAAACCCTCAGCTCGGAACTAGGCAGAATCTGCATATGGCTCGCTGATAACAAACTATCATTACACATGGGCAAAACAGAGTCCATTCTCTTCGGTTCAAATAACAAACTCAGCAAGACCGACGGCTTCTCAGTTACAGTGGGTGACAATATTGTCACAAGGAAAGATGAAATTACCTACCTGGGGTCCATCCTAGAGGCTAATCTCTCCTGTGACAAAATGGCATCCAATGTAATAAAAAAAGTCAACCAACGAACTCGATTCTTGTACCGGATCTCCTCTCTGGTAAACAAGAACACCCTGAAGACTCTGGCAGGAGCACTCATTCAGGGGTACTACGACTATGCTTGCACCTCATGGTACCAAAGCACCTCAAAGGCGCTAAAAACAAAATTACAAACATCTCAAAACAAACTGGTCAGACTACTGCTTGACCTTACTCCTAGAACCCACCTCACCCCTGCCCACTTCGACAACCTAGGATGGCTTAGAGTAGACGACAGAGTACAACAACTTGCAATGGGCCTGGTCTACAAGATACACTACACGACCAAGGTACCCATGTACATGTCAAAATACTTCCCAAAGGTCAGTGAATACCACGATCACAACACCAGAGGGAGCTCCACAAATCATGTCAAACCCAGATTCGGCTCAAATAAGGGACTAAACACGTTTCGCAATTATGCCACATCAATGTGGAACGCCCTACCCAAAGCTGTAAAGGAATGTGGATCACTACCCACTTTCAAAACCTCTCTCAAGGGACACCTACGGGAGACTGCAATTCAACACTGGCCCCTGTAAATATCCTAACCCAATCATTCCAACCCCCTCCAATGTACAGTCATTTACCTAGTATGGTTTTGTCAATAGTTCAATGTACAATTGTGTTTGTTTGTACAGTGTCTCCTCCCCCCCCCCCTCAATGTACAGTGTTACTTGTTTATACAGTATGCCCCCCGCCCCCCCCCCCCCCCCCCAACCACCTCCAATGTAAATTACCCAGTATGGTTGTCAATATCCCAATGTACCCAACCCCCCCCACCCAACCTCCAATGTACAGTTTCTACGTCAAATGTATATACTCCCTTTTCTTGACTCCTTCTGTATCACAAACAGTACTGTATTTGCAAATCTGGTATGTCATAAATGTATAGATGTAGCAGTACTGACTATCTGTATGTCATGTATGTCATATATGTCTATATGAATTGAAAATGGGGGACCCTGATGGAAACAAGACAAACGTCTTTCTCAGGTCTGCATCCCCTTAACAATTGTATGTATTGAGCCGTACTGTATTGTACCCATTCTGCAATCTGTTAAATAAAGTTTTCATTCATTCATTCATTCATTACTTACTTACTTACTTACTTACTTACTTACTTACTTACTTACTTACTTACTTACTTACTTACTTACTTACTTACTTACTTACTTACTTACTTACTTACTTACTTACTTACTTACCAGGGCGGCACTGTGGTGTAGTGGTTAACACTGTCGCCTCACAGCAAGAAGGTCCAGGGTTCAATTCCCGCTTGGGGACCAGGGCCCTCATTCATCAACGTGTTCTACGCACAGATCTGTGCTTACCCTGTGCGTACGATCATTTCTAAGCAAAGAGTGGGATTCATCAATTTCGATTTGAACTTGACTCCGTGCTTACATCTACGCACAGGTCAGACCAGGCGTACCTGGCGCCCAGTGGTAGAATATATTATTACAACAAGGAAATGAGCTTCTGTGCATAATAACACTGGATGTTCTGTACGAACCGTAGTTCATTGTAAAATAGCAACAGTAGTGTAATTATGGTCAAAACCCTATAAATAGCATTTGGAATAATAGATCTTTCTCTCAGAATGAATGCAGCATGGTTTATATAGCGTTATCGGAATATACAGGGTGTAGGCTACTGACTGACTGCGCTCCGCGTAGCTTGATTGATTGATTGATTGAAAAGTTTATTAACAGATTGCAGAATGGGTACAGTACAGTACAGCTCAGTACATACAATTGTTAATTGGGGATGCAGACCAACTTTCGTCTTGTTTACATCAGGGTCCCCCATTTTCAATTCATCATAAATCATAAAGCTCAACTCGTTATTATTTTGCGCAGACCGCAGAAACACGGGAACGTTTTGATTATATTTAAAAGGCTTTACGTTAAACGAAACAAGTGGAATTTCGAAGCTGTAAGCAGAATACAAGTCATATGAATATAGTGTTCTTCCCCCTTTTTACTGTATAAGAAAGAATAGAAAACGCATTGCAATGACACCATATAGGCTACCCAATACTGACATCAAAATAGATTGTAGTATGCCTCTAGAAATCATATGCAGCAGGTAGAAAATTGACGGGAGATCCATCGCGATTTGGAATAAAATTGAGGAGAACTTTAATCCCTGGGTATTAATCAAACAACATGGGAAAAGGCAGTCATATTCCAGCGCGGTCTTTATTAGCCGACAACAAAATAGATGCCTCTAAAAATCATATAGCCAATCGAACACAACTAATAACGGCATTCATATTACAGCACGGTTATAATGACACACAACCAACGCCAAACAGTGGTCAACGAACGGTCTTTATTAGTATTTTGAGCTGTCCAGGCAGAATTGCAGCAATGGTCTTAGGGAGCCGTTGATATCTGACATCACCGTTTACAAGTCCGCCTTTTATTTATCCCATAATACGCGATAGTGTCTTCTTGGTTCGACAGCAGTGAACAATCTTCGTGGAGTTTCTCGGAGTTCCGCTCGGGTCAGTCCATTATTTCACAAAATGGGGTGTTTCCTCATTTTCATGACCATATATGGATAATCATGCACGAGCATTGACGGTAGAACAAAGTGGTATTCATCAACACGGAGGAGCATAGAGCCTGCGTACGCACCGTGTGATGAATCCCGACTTCCCTGTGCGTACACTAGTTCTACGTTCCGTGCTTACGTGTGGAAATAGGTCATGTTCTACGCACACATTGATGAATGAGGGCCCAGGTTTCCATGATGCCAGGTACCCAGGTGGGGTATCTCCCAGGCCTTTCTGTGTGGAGTTTGCATGTTCTCCCCGTGCTCGCAAGGGTTTCCCCCCCGATAAGATAAACCCAATGGAAAAACATGCACAACAACAGATCGCTAACGCTGTGGGGTCCTTGACGGAGACGGACAGGAGCACTTGGATTGGTCCCCTGTCGCGGCTCACGTTGGCGCCTGTCTGCTCCTGGCTGCCCTTGGGGGGGGGAGGACGACGGGATGGGTTAATCGCAAAGACGAATCGCATCGGCGATCCTACAGAGACAATGCATGCGTGTGTGTTCCGGTGTGTGTGTTGAGGATAATTGCATGCCAATTAAAGACCTCTGAGCAGGTCCTGCATTATATATTATATAATACTTACTTACTTACTTACTTACTTACTTACTTACTTACTTACTTACTTACTTACTTACTTACTTACTTACTTACTTACTTACTTACTTACTTACTTACTTACTTACTTACTTACTTACTTACTTACTTACTTACTTACTTAATTACTTACTTACTTACTTACTTACTTACTTACTTACTTACTTACTTACTTACTTACTTACTTACTTACTTACTTACTTACTTACTTACTTACTTACTTAACTAGGAAACGATAAAGTACACATGGATGTGTAGAGGACAACGAGTTGGTTATACAATGTAAAACTGGTACACAGAGTCGAGACAGCAACGTGTCTAGACAGAGAAGTGTATAATGTCCCCATAGTCTAGAACACTTCAGAACATATTGTCAATAAAGCGAGGGTATGTACATCTTCTGAATTCCCTAAGTATCTAGTTTGTGGTTGTATATTCCCATGAGGCTGTGATGATCCTAGAGGTCACACTAGATAATGTTATACAGTGAGGTCAAGTAAAACAAATATATATATATTTCTCACCACAGTGGAATGGTGACTAACATGAAGACAATTGGGTTAATTGGATCCAGAGTCTCGGCATTCCAGTCAGTCAATTTGTACAATTCCAGGACGGTTTAGGGAACCTATAAATATTAGCATTTCTTGAATAATGTAAAAATAACAAATGTATACTGCATGCAAAAAACCACATGGTGTTTGCCCAAACCTGCATGGGTTTCCATAAAGTGGGCGTGTCTATAGAGGGGTGACTCATGGTCTCCATAGACCACTGCACTTCCGCGTTACATTGAAATCACGGAGGAGACAGCGCCGGGAGCAAATTAATGAATGTGGATGAGAGCCTTGATGTAAGTGGTTGCAGCTACGGCTGTGGGGGCGCTGGAGACATGATCGAATAGGTTTTTATGCGCCTGAATCTCCTGAACACGGCGTGACCCATTCCAAATCGATCGGAACTTAATCGGCCAAGATAAAGTCCCTTTTCAGCACCTACTCCCCATACGCATGCGCAGATAGCCAACAGATTCTGACGCCATCCGACGAGGCGCGAAACCGGGTTAGAATGTTCGTGTGGGCGTGTCTATAGAGGGGTGACTTGTGGTCTCCATAAAGTGGGCGTGTCTATAAAGGGGTGACTCATGGTCTCCATAAGGTGGGCATGTCTATAGAGGGTGACTCATGGTATCCATAAAGTGGGCGTGTCTATAGAGGGTGACTCATGGTCTCCATAAAGTGGGCGTGTCTATAGAGGGGTGACTCATGGTCTCCATAAGGTGGGCGTGTCTATAGAGGGTGACTTACAGACTCCATACAGTGGGCGTGTCTATAGAGGGATGACTCACATACTCCATAAAGTGGGCGTGTCTATAGAGGGGTGACTCACATACTCCATAAAGTGGGCGTGTCTATAGAGGGGTGACTCACATACTCCATAAAGTGGGCGTGTCTATATAGGGGTGACTCACGGACTCCATAAAGTGGGCGTGTCTATATAGGGGTGACTCGTGGTCTCCATAAAGTGGGCGTGTCTATATAGGGGTGACTCGTGGGGATTTGCATAACGTGGGCGTGTCTATAGATGGGTGACTCGTGGTTTCCATAAAGTGGGCGTATCTATAGATGGGTGACTCATGGGTTTCATAACGTGGGCGTGTATATAGAGGGGTGACTCCTCATGGTATTATCATAAAGTGGGCATGTCTATAGAGGGGTGACTCATGGAATTAGCATATGGTGGGCGTGTACATAGAGGGGTGACTCATGGGTCTCCATAGAACACATTCTCACCCAGATATCTTGAGGTGCGAGGTCAAGGGACACCTTTCAATATGGCCATGCCCGTTTTTTCCCTCGCCAAGATGTAGCCTAACCTCGGGGCATTATTTAGTACCAATGGACTCTTAGGGTTGTCTAGTTTCATGTGATACCAGTACCTAGCTTTAGAACTGAGCCCGCTAGAGCCTCTGGAAGACGGTACTGATTAAAGGGTTAATCATTAAGGTTAAAGGGTGACACAACACGTCCCAGTGAAGTGTGGAATAAGTCCCTCGGTCCTCGATCAACCACTGAGGCACCGTCTGACCCCACATCTGTAAACCTTTCACTCAGCGGCTAATCGCATCTTATTGTCACAAATGCCATTGCATTCTACTCACCTCTCTCTCTCCCTCTCTCTCTCTCGCTCTCTCTCTCTCTCTCTCTCTCTCTCTCTCTCTCTCTCTCTCTCTCTCTCTCTCTCTCTCTCTCTCTCTCTCTCACTCTCTCTCTCTCTCTATATATATATATCGCTGCTGGCGGGACAAAACCTCATAACTCCAAAAACTAGGGATGTCCGATATTATCGGCCTACCGATATTATCGGCCGATATCGGCATTCAAATGTGATATCGGAAAATATCGGTATCGGTGTCATGTACAAAGGTCTGATGACCACATATAATAGAAACTAGAGCAGGCTGCACATGAACAAAAAACAGCCCCTCTCAGTAGATGCTTTTAAAGCACAGTCCCGGGCAGGTAGGAAACAACACAAATGCGCTTTCAAAAGGTAAATGATATTTATTATCTGTGGCAGGAATTCAAACCTCCACATGCAATATGTATATATAAAGAAGGGAAAAAACAACCCACAAACAATTAACAAACAGGGAGAAGGGTAAGGGGAGAACAAACAAGTAATATAGGTAAAACACAAGTGTTGGCAAGAGACAACACAGTATAAAGTTCCCTTGGGGAACAGTGGCAAAAATGGCCTAAAAGCCAACAATATGTAAATAGATAGCAATCCCTTAACAGGGAAGAAAATAGGCACAAAGGCCAACTACACATACAAACCCACACAAAGTGGAAACAAAGGGCAGTATAAATATATATGTGAAGATCCACTTAAAAGTGGTAAACGGCACAATCGGTTTTCAAAAAAAGTAAGAACAAATTCTGATTTTATTTATTGTCATTATTGTCAATTACCTGAAATTATAAAAATTTTGGGAGGGGGGGGGGGAAACCCTGCATATATCGGTATCGGTTGATATCGGTATCGGAAATTAAGAGTTGGACAATATCGGTATATCGGTATCGGTAAAAAAGCCAATATCGAGCATCCCTACCAAAAACCCAACTTTTCAGCAGATGAAAAAAACGAACACAGATTTGAGGGCGAATAGAGTTACGAGGTTTAGACAGATGATTGGTTGAATGCTTTCCCATTGTGTAGACTTTGTAAAACCACACACACATGGAGGATGATCTACTCAGAGTTGAAAAAAAAAAAAAAAAAAATGGAGTTACGAGGTTTTGTCCCGCCAGCAGCTATACAGCCCTATTGTACATGCTATTGTAGCCGGTTCTGGGCCTACTCCTCTGTGTCGGTCGTGTATTTGAAGTGAAGACAGGCCGTGATCCATTTCAGTATTTATTTACCCTGTCAATACACAGACAGATAGAATTAAATCTTGTCCACAAGATGGCGCCAATCAGCTCACAGGCTCTTCAAACATCCAGTACAGACTCTCATTTTGAATTGGACATTGAAATAACACATTTATAATAAAACAATACAATCAAATAATACAAAACAAACAATAGGATTCATTAATTTACCTGTCAATACAACCAGACAGATAGAATTAAATCTTGTCCACAAGATGGCGCCAATCAGCTCACAGGCTGCAGTGGGGAAATATCAGTCACACTATCAGGTCGAGGCCTATACAACTCTACCCCCTTCATACTAGCCCACTCCACATGTAGTCATACCAAAAGTTTTGTCAGCCACGGTTAAATTTCTTTACAACAAGTGCACAACTGCTCATCTTTAACATAGATATTATTATACACAACCGGTTCATTGCCCGGAAACGTATTTACAATATTTAGACCATTATACATTCTTTTAGACCAGAAACATAATTACAGACACTGAGCAGCCATCTTACCTCTTCAAACATCCAGTACAGACTGGCGTGAAGAGGAAATACGTCACGAGAGGAAATACGTCACTTTGGGAGGAAGTGACAATTTCAAAATAAAATACTTTGAGAATAAAAATAATTATAATTAAATTAAAATAAAATGTGAGGGATTATTTAAGCATTACATCACACGCAGGAGTGGTTTGTGACCAATAAACCATGCCTAGGGGTGGTCGTTAGACCCCCCTAGGCATGGTTTATTGGTCACAAATCACGACTGCACGTGGTGTAAAGCTTTTATACAACTGCCAGATTCATCCAACCTTATTTCTATACAATAAACACACATTAATCGAAGATTTATTGAAAAAACCATCCGCCAGAAAAAGTAGTTCCCACAACTACAAAAAAGACAAGTTGCCTCCATGTGGAAGCAGCTTGAAGTGCATCCAACCAAACTAACACATCCAACTGTGTATTATTGGAATGATTGAGAGAAGTTGCCTCGTGTGGAAGCAGCTTGAAGTGCATCCAACCAACTAACACATCCAACTGTGTATTATTGGAATGATTGATTGAAAATTTTATTACCAGATGCAGAATGGGTACAATACAGTACGGCTCAATACACACAATTGTTAAGGGAATGCAGACCTACTTTCCATAGAACTTCATTCTTAGATGCTTCTATATAAAGTAGATAAAACAAATTAAAAGGTTTTCTTTGCCCTATAGGAAAAAAAACGTTTTCTTCGCCCTATTTTTTTATTTATTTCTTTTAGCCTAAACTTAACCAGTTGGAAACCAGGGGTACAGTAATAAAATTAGCAATCAACCAATCAATCAATTCAATAGACCATGCTCACTTAAAACAGCGCTGCTTCTCTCTCTGACTCCCCCGCTGTTGCAGACAGGAGTGTGTGTGTGTGTGTGAATGTGAACGTGTACGTGTGTGCGTGTGTGTGTGTGTGTTTGTGGGCGCCAGCGTCGGACAGTGTGAGAGTGAACGCTGCAGTCAGTGGGAAGGAAGTAGAAATTTAAATCAATCAATTAATCTATCAATCAAACCGCGATTTTTCTTTTGTTCTAGATTGACTCAAGACCCATCAATTACATCATCCAACATTGTTTAAAATACTAACACATTCCCCTTGACAGAATCGCTTCATATTTAGTCGTTATGGTGCTTTCAACATAACCATTTGTTGTCCGCGATCTTGTTTTCTCCCGGAGTGAGCCGGGGAGGGTTATGTGATTCGGTTGTGGGCGGGTCCTGAGCCCAGGACCGTGGATTGTTGCCAATAAAGACGTGTGAATGGCCAATCAGAATCGAGAAATTTGCATGCCGTTGTATAATTGTGGAATACATAACAGTATATTATATATACCTGCTACATTCACCCCCCCTGAATTCCACTAAAATCCTGAACGACCGACAGGACACACTAACAGGGACCTCCAACACTACGTCAGAACTGGTATGGGTTTACATGAAGAAACGTATCTTCAAAATCAGCTAGAAGCTACCTGTCACACAGGTTCAGAGAAAACAAAAAGATGATCAGTCCTATGTTCCTCCTAGAATCACTCGGTGCCTCGTACACCAAACTACTCAATCCCATATCTCATCTGTGAGCACATGCAGTAAGTACGCTACTTACAGTGACACATCGCAAGATAAAAAAAAATTAATAAAAAACTGAAAGAGATAGTACAGAACACCTAGGACAGAACGAGAAGAGACTGGGGCCTCCTACCAACAGAGTCAGCGAACCCCTTCACACTGAACGGCCTCTAAACCATTGTCTCTATCAAACGGTTGACCGTTTTAACCACCCTGCCAGCCCGTGTCCTGACTACACCCTCTGTGCCCCTTAGTGCGGGTGTTCGGCAGTCTCGGTCCCGTTCTATAATAGCCGGAATGACTACAGGAATAATGGTCGGGACCCTTGGCACTGTGTCTGATGTGTCAACTGTAGACACTGGTCTGGAGGACTGGGCACTACTTGCATCACCCACCGACACTGTCCCTGGTACACTTCGCAGACTCTGGTCCACATCAGACTGATATTCGTCCACATCAGCCACGTCACGGGAGCCATGACTGGTAGCTTCCTCAGCCCCACTCAACACCCATGCGCCTGTCCTATCCTCCGAACCTCCCTCTTCCTCCAGAGAGTTGACGAGACCCATCCGAGACCCGTCCTCTGATTCTCTCTCTTCCTCCAGAGAGTTGACGAGACCCATCCGAGACCCGTCCTCTGATCCTCTCTCTTCCTCCAGAGAGTTGACGAGACCCACCTGAGACCCGTCCTCTGATCCACCAAGATTGTCCTCAGTCTCCGGCGCGTCCCCGTCAGCAGTCTCTATGGGTAGGAAGCTGATATCCAAGACAAGGTTGCGATGCACCACTCTCGTCTTCCCCTTGTCATCTTCCAGCTTGTAGCCATGAGTATAGACTGTTGGTTCCCACTTGTCCGCAAGTTTCTTCTTCCCCCTCTCGCCTTTGTTTGCAAGGAGCACCCTGTCTCCCACATTTAAGCAAGTCCCTCTGACTTTACGGTTGTAACCTTTGGCTTGCTTGTCTTGCTCCTTGATGGCATGTCTCCGAGCAACGTCTGCTGCTTCATGGAGGTGGGACAGCAGCGTTGTCACATAGCTGCTGTAGTCAACAACCACTAGGTCATGCAGAACCTGTCTGAACATCACATCAACAGGGAGCCTTGGAACCCACCCAAACATTAGGTGGAAGGGTGCATACCCAGTTGTCTCATGCACCATCGCATTGTATGCAAATGTCAGAGTCTGTATTTGCTGAGGCCACCTGGCCTTCTCTCTCAGCGGCAGTTAACGGATCATACCTCCCAGGGTTCTGTTAAACCTCTCAGTCCCTCCGTTCCCCATGGGATGGTAGGCGGTAGTGTGTGACTTGGAGACTCCCGACAATCTAAGCAATTCCGAAATGAGCTCGCTCTCGAAGTTGGCTCCTTGATCTGTATGTATGCGCTTCGCAAATCCATATACACAGAATACGTTATGCCACAACTTCTTTGCAACTTGCTTCGCTTGTTGATTTGAGCAGGGAAAGGCATGTGCCAACTTTGTGAAATGATCTGTCAGGACAAGGACATCCACTGAACGCTGTTTGCTATCCTCTGCACTCCAGAAGTCCAAACACACTAGTTCCATGGGAGCGGAAGTCCTTATACTTTCAAGTGGAGCCCTGGCAGACGGATCTGGAGTCTTGGCCAAAATGCACCTCTGGCAGCACTTCACATAGTCTTTAATTTGATGCTCCATCCTCGGCCAAAAGAAGCGTTGCTTGTCAGGTAGATCGTTCTTGCCTGCCCTTGATGTCCGGCTAAGTCATGTATGCCCTGCAAGGCCTTGTCCACTAGACTCCCGGGCAAGACGAACTGAAGCCTCTTCTTCTTGCTCAACGGATCCTTAGTGACTCTATAGAGCACTCCATCAGTGACCTTCAGTCTCTCCAATTGTCTGATCAGTACCAGAGCACCTGCGTCCAGACCGTCTAATCTCTCGCCTCAATGGTCTCCTCTGTCGAGTCAGAAAAGACGTGACCTTAAAGATGTCAGGGTCACTCTCTTGGCTTCTCTGAAGCTCTGCCAGAGAAAAGGCAGGTAGCAAATCCTGTCCTGGTGGAACAAGATGTTGAACGGTTTGGATCAACTCTGTTGCCCTGGACTCTGCAGCTGCATCCCAATGGTCATGGGAATCAAGGACCGCCTTCACAGCGTTGTTACACAAGGGTGGCGAACACTGGGACTGCATCACAGCAACGCGCTCTGACCTCTCTGTCCGTTGACACTGGACCTTCAAACGGAAAACATCTTCAACTCTGTTCTCTCCAACCTCACCCGATTCGGCGAGCAGATTGCCGTAGGACTCTGTGACCAGCCTTCGCCCAACCGTCTTGGCAAACGGATCCTGACTGAGAGCATCAGCCACTACGTTCTTGGTTCCTGCGATGTGCTTCAGGCTGAACGTGTAAGGAGCGAGCTTTACGACCCAACGTTGTTCGCAAGCGTCGAGTTTGGGCTTGGTCATTATATAAGTGAGTGGATTGTTGTCCGTCCATACTGTGAAGGAGTTGCCCTTCAGCCAATGGCTGAACTTGTCGCACACACTCCACTTCAGTGCCAAAAACTCGAGCCGGTGGGCTGAGTAATTCTTCTGAGAACTGCTCAGGGTCTTGCTTGTGAAAGCTATGGGGCGCGCTTTACTTTCACAAGCTGGTTACTTGTGACAACACCGCTCCGAGCCCGTCCAAAGAAGCATCGGTTGACAGAATCAAGGGACGTGATAAATCAGGATGCGCCAGAACCACACAGTCCAGCAGACTCTCTTTTAGACTGACCAAGGCGACGTCACACTCTGAAGTCCAGTCATCAGGTCTCAGTCTCCTGAATGTTCCCGCCTTCACCTTCACCTTCATTCTTCCTCTCCTCTTTTGTCCCGCAGTCAGAGCGAATAGCGGTTTGGCGATGGAAGAGCAATTAGGGATGAAGTGCTGATAGAAGAAAACCATTCCCAGGTAGGATTTGATCCTACGGAATTGAGGGTGTACATCCATCCTCCTCCATGAGATCTGTCTTGGACATGCTGGATATGACTTCCACCTTTGCGGGATCCACAGCTACTCAGCTGCCGTCTATGATATGGCCCAGAATCTTGACAGACGACCTCATCAGATGACACTTATTTGGACTCAACTTGAGATTGTGGTCTCGCAGTCGCTGGAAGACGACCTCCAATCTTTGTAATGCCTCCTCTTCCGTTGATCCGAAGACCAGCAGGTCGTCCAGATAGCATAACAAGCTGCTGAAGTTCATGTCCCCGAATATACTCAGCATCATGCGCATAAATGAGGCAGGACTATTGCACAGTCCCTGCGGCATTCTATTATACTCATCTAGGCCTATCAGTGTAGTGAACGCTGTATATCTCTTATCCTCTTCAGCCATGGGAACGTTGTAGAACCCGGACGTCAAGTCCATCGTGCTGAAGAAGGTGTTCCCTCCCAAGGCGGCCAGACAGTCTGACTGATGTGGAAGAGGATGGGCGTCCTTGAGTGTTCTCGCATTCAACCATCGGAAATCGGTTCAGATCCTCAAATTACTGTCCTTCTTCCATACCATCACCAGCGGTGAAGCTTAATCACTCACTGATTTCCGGATTATCCCTTGTTGCTCCATGTTTGTCAAGACCTGTCGTAGTTTCTGGTAGTGAGCAGGGGGTACTCGCCGCTAAGGAAGGCGGAATGGACAATCATCGGTGAGTCGAATGCGGTGGACGAAGCCCTTTGCCTCACCACAGTCCATCTCATGCTTGGAGAAGATGTCGTTGTAAGACTCGAGTAGCTGGACTAACTTCTCCTTTCCTGTGTTGCTGGTATAACAGGGTTGGATATCGAGTTTGTCAAGACCAACATCACCTAGCCTCTGTTCAAAGTCTGAAAGACTGGTTGCCGTATGGTGCTCAGTCGGAGGAGCCCTGTCAATCCGACTACAGCCTTGGAGGAGATCCAAATCTTCCACAGATCCACACATCTGCCAGCTTACAGTTCCTCTTAAGCATAACTGGTCTATCAGACAGGTTGGTGACCTTCATGGGGACCCACCCATCACCCCACAGAGGTGTCACGACCCGACCAACCATGATATTCCGTGGCATGGACCTTGATGAAGTCGGCTCTAATACCAGGGTGCTTCCTGGCGACATGATGGTATCTTTGGGTAGCTTACCCCAGACGAGGTGTTCTTGCATCGCCAAAAGAGTGATCGACTGCTTGAGCTTGACCGTGCCGATCTTATCTGGTAACTCCTTACCCCTCCAGCGGGATGTATTCGCCATGAGGTCCAAGAACTGTTCACACCCTGGGGATGAGGATGGACTGCAGACGGAGATGAGCCGCCAGTAATCGTCACTGTTCTTCAACTTGTGCATAAGAAACTTCATCACATTCGTGCCGATGATGAGATCATCCCGCTGGCCTGGCACCACAAGAACTGGCACCAGTTCAACCTCGTACACACACTTCGGTTTAGTGAGTTTTCCTCCACACCCCACTAAAACCACTTCCTCAGTCATCGGTCTTGGTTCTTGCAATACTTTTCCCTTCAACATCCATTCCTCTGCATCTTCACTGAAGGTACAGGCCATGAAGCCTGAATCGAGCATCCCTTGCATCTGAAACATATTATTTACATTGACTGGAGCATAGAACAGCTCATCATATGGCTCAACTCTATGCGTGTTCTGTGCTATAATCTTCACACCAGCCGGTGCTGCACAGCACACTTTCACATAACACTGTTCATGTTCACTTTCAGCACTGAGGGTCTGTTTGTCCTCACCCACACGTTCCCCCTTCCAATGCGGGTTAGTCCGTTTAAAGACTGCTGCTCTCTGGGTGAGTGCGCGGCCTGGTCTCCCCGTCCGGGAGTGTAACTGCGACAGTCTCTGTGGATATGGCCAGGTTTAAAGCAACCCAAGCACAGGTGCTCCCGCATGCAGTGTGACACAGTGGAATGCCCCGTCGATTTGCATACCTTGCAGTCAAATTGTCATCTATACCTCGGCTGGTAGCTCTGAGCCATCGGCTGGTTGTCCTGAGCCCTCGGCTAGTAGTTCTGAGCCATTGGTTGGTTGTTCTGAGCCAACGGCCGGTTGTTCTGAACCATCACTTGGCTGTTCTGAGCCATCGCTTGACTGTTCTGAGAGAGTGTTCGGTCAAGCAGGCCAATCAGAGTCTTCAGGCAATTACCATCAATCTGAAGAGCAGACGTGACACTTGCTCCGACCTGGACAGGGGGCGACTCTGGAAGGCTAGGCGTAGACACCTCCTCAAACACAGGTGTCTGGACATGAACTGTTAAAGATCTCCCCAGACCTGCACGGTTTGTTCTGGTGTTCAGCTGTCCTCTCATGCTGATCTGATGACGGTCAACGTGCTCCTGTATTTCACCAGCTGTCCACTTCTCTGGTGCTTTGAATTGCAAGATTGCAGCAAGGGAGGGATCGGGACAATACTTTACAAACATCATGGTCACCTCTCGACGGGGGTCATCAATATGTCGCCCATGCCTGCTCAAGCCCTCCTCAGCTGCATCAACAGCCTTGTTAAGGCGGACCCAGTACTCGACAGGGTCCTCCCCTGCCACAGGCACAGTGTTGTAGAAATCTGCAAGAGGCATACTCGAACATGACACGCCACCGAAATGTTGTTTCAGTATGTCAGTCACAACTCTCGGGTTCTCATGAGGCTTTAGCAATGCGTTGCTACGGAGCGTTATCTTCACAACGTCTCTGGCTCTGCCCATCAGTCTGGACAACATCTCTTGATGCTGCTCGCTCACTTCTATACCCCTCTTCCTCAGGTAGGTGTCCATAAGCTCCTCCCACTCATGCACTGAGAGCTTGTCAGACCCATCTCCTCTGTACACTGGAGGCTCCCTCACGTCCGACTGCATGACCAGCTTTACGCCAGTCAGATTGAGTGTGGAGTCGGTTGGCCCCCACCTGGATATTGAACCCACTCTTGACTGCCTTCATTCGCCTGGCTCTCCCCTCTCAGCTGAGCTGATATTGATTGTCCCACCTGCTGGGCGATGTGTGTTATCAGGTCACTCAACGCCGGGTCGTTCCTGTCGGGGATGGCCACAGGTGAAAAGGTGGGTCTGTGGGCAAAGGGTGTGTGGCTCGGTAGGTGGGTTGAGGTGAAGACTGGGGAACCTACATTGCCCAGGACACTAACCTGGTGGGTGTGGCTGGGCGTTCGTGACCTCCCCTCACCTGGGCTCGGCCCTGGGGAATTAAACAGCTGTAACCCCCTCCCATAAGAGTTAAGCAGCGATGAACCCCTCCCCAAACCAAGACCCGGCGAGTTAATTCGAGCCAACAGCTGTGCCCCCCTCCCAGATGCAAAATCACTAGGATCATGAACCACCCTCTCCCCAATGGCTCCCCCCTCAATATTGGGATCCATCATTTTTTCTATAAAACGAGGAAAGAAGGGGGAAAAAAGTATATATATTCTACTGATCACAATATTTTTCCTTTTTACTTGGCCATCCCTACACCAGGAAAGAGGAGAGAAAAAAATATATATATACTGATTACAATATTTTTTCTTTTACTTGGCTATTCCTACACCAGGAAAGAGGAGAAAAAAAATATATACTGATTACAATATTTTTTCTTTTACTTGGCTATTCCTACACCAGGAAAGAGGAGAAAAAAAATATATACTGATTACAATATTTTTTCTTTTACTTGGCTATTCCTACACCAGGAAAGAGGAGAAAAAAAATATATACTGATTACAATATTTTTTCTTTTACTTGGCTATTCCTACACCAGGAAAGAGGAGAAAAAAAAATATATATATACTGATTACAATATCAGTATAGGGCTGCCATAGGCTATTCATTTGACTTTACCCTGCTTGACCTGGTTCCCTACCCAGGGGGGTTGATATTGTTGGCTTTCATACGGTCTATTCTAATATACTTAAATGGACATAACTGTGAATAAGACAGGAACCTCGTATGCTCAAGAATGTTAGTGATTATATCATACGGAAATGACACAGGAGCCCTGCTGCTAGTTCTAGTTCTTAGGACCTTATTGTCACTGCTATGGTTATAATTATTAAGGATATTTAAATATGCTACTTGAGTATTATTATTTTGTATAAAAACAGGCGTAGGTGTATGAATATATATATGTAGATATATGGGTATATATACAACTTAGATATACATTTGGATATAATAATAATAATTTATTTATAAATAAATCTTGATTTTGTCGTTACTTACTCTATTTTGACTTTTCATTATTATTTTTTTGATATAATGCCCCTTTTTTGTATTATTTATGGTTTCACTCCTATTTTTCATTTTGTTAATGATATTATTGTACATATATATATATATTCTCTCTTCTAATAGATTTTTTTTTATTTTTATTCTTTTTTTATTATTATTATTATTATTATTATTATTATTATATATATATATATATATATATATATATATATATATATATATATATATATATATATATATATATATATATATATATATATATATATATATATATATATATATATATATATATATATATATATATATATATATTTTTGTAAATTTATTTTTATCTTTATTTTTTCTATCTGATATAGTCCAATAGGGCTGCCATAGGCTATTCATTTGACCCTGTTTGACCTGTTTCCCTACCCAGGGGTGCTGATATTGTTGGCTTTCATATGGTCTATTCTATATATAATTAAATGGACATAACTGTGAATAAGACAGGAGCCTAGTTTGCTCAAGAATGTTAATGATTATGTCATACGGAAGTGACAGTAATTGGAGCCCTGCTGCTAGTTCTAGTCCTTAGGACAAGCTTAGGGAGGTGTATGTTCTCCGCAAGGAGTGGTTGGGTGTTAGATCCTACAAGTTTGTTTGTGTTAGTTTTGTCTGTGTTAGTTTTGTCCTCTCTCCTCGCCTCCTTTCAACAATATCCTATGATACCTCATCACATACCCTGATATCTGAATATGGCTAATGCATCGAATAAGAGAGGAGCAAGTCTAAGATTTGTCTCTTGGAACGTCAAAGGCATCAATGGCCAAGTCAAGAGAGGCAGAATATTCTCCCACCTAAAACAACTTAAAACCGAAATAGCTTTCCTGCAAGAATCCCATCTGACCACAAAGGATCATCATAGGTTGAAAGCCTCTTGGGTTGGACAAACCTTCCATTCCAATTTCAGTACTAAAGCAAGGGGTACAGCTATTTTAATACATAAAACAGTACAGTTCAGACCAACTAAGGTTACAGCAGACCCCCAGGGCAGGTTTATTATAGTTTCAGGATCCCTTAATAATGTCATGGTAGTGCTAGTTAATCTATATGCACCCAATTGGGATGACGCAGCATTCATGGGAAAAGTAATAGCATGTTTACCTGATTTGAACTCTCACCATTTGATTTTGGGGGGCGACCTCAACTGTGCAATAGACCCACGGCTAGACAAATCTAATCCAAAGAATGTCTCTCCCTCTAAAATGGCAAAATCAATTACATCATTTGTGACCCAAATAGGATGTGTGGACCCATGGCGTTTTTTTTATCCGAGTAAAAAACACTTCTCTTTCTACTCTCAGGTCCATAAAACATTCTCTAGAATTGATTACTTCTATATTGATAAATATTTCATTCCGGCTGTCAATAATACAGAATACTCAACCATAGTGATATCGGATCACGCCCCATTACTACTTGACATCGCATTCTCACTCCTACAAAAATCACGCCCCCCTTGGAGGTTGGACTGCACATTGTTAAGTGATGATGGATTCTGCCAAACAATATCCAAGGTGATTGACGAATTCCTTATAACCAATAACCATGACAGCATATCCCCATCCCTACTCTGGGAGACCTTAAAGGCGGTAGTTAGAGGAGAGATTATATCCTACTCTGCAAGACAAAACAAACTGAGAAAACAAAAACAGGAACAGCTCATGGAAAGTATTGCAAAACTAGACAGAAAATTATCAGTATCCCCAACCCCTGAATTAGACAAGGAAAGACAAAATCTCTAAATGGAATATAACTTACTTTCAACCCGTGAGACTGAAAAACAACTTTTAAGATTACGTGGGTCTTTCTACGAACATGGGGAAAAGGCAGGACGCCTTTTGGCACACTAAATTAAGAGTAGATCGACATCCCAACAAATTGAACAAATAAGGACTCCCTCCGGAGAACTCACAGTCATCCCATCTCTTATTAATGAGACTTTTAAAACATTCTACTCCGAGCTTTATACCTCACAAACCCCTGCGGATGATACAGACATGACAAGGTTTCTTGACAACCTGGAATTCCCATCCATAACCCACACGCAAGCGAGCGAAATAGACCAACCTCTAGAACTTGGTCATATAGCAGACTCGATTGGACTGATACAAAGTGGCAAGGCCCCTGGCCCAGATGGCTATCCAATAGAGTTCTATAAAAAATTCATAGATAAATTAACCCCCCTCCTGTTAAAAATGTTCAATCACTCTCTGGACCAAGGGGCTCTGCCTCCAACTCTCACTGAGGCCTCAATAACCTTGCTATTAAAACCGGGTAAAGAACAATCTGACTGCAGCTCCTACCGCCCTATCTCCCTTTTAAATGCAGACTATAAAATCCTAGCAAAAACACTAGCCATGCGGCTAGATTCGGTTATGCCAGGTATCATATCATTAGACCAAACAGGGTTATGAAAAACCGCAACTCCTTCTCTAATATCCGGCGCCTTTTAAATATTCTTCATTCTCCTGCATCCGGTGAGACACCAGAGGTGGTGGTCTCCTTGGATGCGGAGAAAGCATTTGATAGGGTGGAGTGGGGGTATCTGCTAGAGGTCCTTAATAGGTTTCGTATGGGCCCCAAATTTATTTCTTGGATAACACTTTTATACTCAGCACCTAAAGCATCTGTGAGTACTAATGGGATGATATGCCCGCCAGGGATGTCCTCTGAGTCCTTTGCTATTTGCTGTAGCAATCGAACCTTTATCTATTGCGCTCAAATCCGCCAACTACAATCAAGGAATCTTTAGATATGGTTCGGAACACATACTCTCCTTGTATGCAGACGACTTATTATTCTTCATTTCTGATCCACTGTCTACCATCCCTCAGACTATCGGACTGCTGAATAGATTCGGAACCTTTTCAGGTTACAAACGTAACTTTTCAAAAAGTGAATGCTTCCCAGTGAATAATCTAGCCTTACAGATCCCTGAAAAGCAATTCCCCTTTAACCTGTTCCACCCCAGGTGAAATCTGCATAAAATGTATACCTATGGTAAATGGAATATTGCTCCACTTCTACAAGGGCTATTTGCATATTCTTGGTATCTAGGAACATCTATGGACCTCAATGAATGTATTCTCAGTGTCAGAAATATTGTGTCTATTACTAGGCTTGCTTAAATTCTGATGAAACAAAGGGAAATATGAATTATGATTTTTCTTTTCATCTTTGACAGTGAATAAAACCATGATAATAATGACCAAACTTAAAAAACTGCCACTGAGCTAATTCAGTACCCTCTTGAGATCATGTGTACCAAAGATCTAAGGAAATTAATAAAGGGAAGATGATAAAATTGAAGGTTTTGTATATACAGTACTGAATTCTCCCATCCGGACCAATGCAATTTGAAATATTATTATAGAATATAGAATATATGCTTATACATTACCTTATTATAGCCAATTCGCACATTTATATATATATACATATAGTATCTTTCAAATGGCCGAGTTCAATTTGGATATAGTATCACCAGGCATGCATAATAACTAGGGATGTCCGATATTATCGGCCGACCGATGTTATCGGCCGATATCGGCAGTAAAATGTGATATCGGAAAATATCGGTATCGGTTTAAAAAAAACAAAAAACAATAACAATATTTGTTATATATATATCCAGTAAAATTATTAGTTACCTGAAATTATTCCGTTTTTAGGGGTGGGAAACCCTGCATATATCGGTATCGGTTGATATCGGTATCGGAAATTAAGAGTTGGACAATATCGGAATATCGGTATCGGTAAAAAAGCTAATATCGAGCATTCCTAATAATAACATATACAGATATTTAATGTAATCGACTGTACTTTTTTATTTCTCCCACAGTGTAATCATTTTGTAACTAATTTCAGATCTAATTATTCCTACATGATTACAATAATGTGGAGAAACTGACTGCGTTTCAATATTTGTCAAAAACGTTACCTTTTGTAGCTTATTATCGCGAATCATAACAATTATTGATATGATTCATTCAGAACGCCGAACTTTGAGCGACCATAGCGGACCACAGGAAGTGTAGTTTTGAGAAATTCCGACGCTGGCAGATAGCTGGCGAGGCGCTCTTCAAAAAAACTACAATTCCCATGGTTCAACATTTCCATTTACGCTTCAGCGTCAAAAACGCGAGTGAAAAATAAAAACTTAAAATGATATAAACTCACTTTTAACCTATTGCTAAACTATTGCCAACCTAACGTTTTACATTCTACATGTATTTGTGACATAGTAGTGATAATAATACTTGAAAACGTTTGATTTTAAAAACGTTAATTTATTGCATCACTCATAAAAATACTAATATATGATAATAATGTCAAAAAGGGGTCGGTACCGTGGCCGTGGTGTGGAACAGGTTAAGATATCTAAAGACAGTTTTAAGTATTTGGGAGTGAACATATGTCGTAAATTTTCAGACCTTATCGAGAATAATTTCTCACCCCTAATATATATATATATGACTAATATAATAGCCAAGCTTAAATTAGACCTGGAGAGATGGAATAGCTTACATATAACTATTGCGGGGAGGGTAAACTGCATAAAAATGAATGTGCTTCCACGTTTTCTATACCTTTTTCAATCCCTTCCAGTCTTCTTACCCAAATCCTTCTTTACTAAAGTAAATGCACTGATTTCCCATTTTATATGGGGAGGCAAGCCCCCCATAATCAAAAGAGAGTTCTTACAGAGGCCTAGAGAGGGTGGGGGATTGGCACTCCCTGATATAAGAAACTATTGGGCAGCCAACATCCACAAGATGATTTTATGGACCCAAGAACCGGCACTGAGCTGGTGTGAATCTGAAGCAGGATCCTGCCAGTCTACCTCACTATTGGCCCTGCTCTCATCTGAATTGCCAATCCGGCCGACCAAATATTCAAGAAACCCAATTGTTGTATCGACTTTAAAAATATGGCTTCAATTCAGGTGCGCCTCTGGACTCCTTGGGTTCTCCAGCCACAGCCCCATTTGCAACAACCACCTCTTTATCCCTCCCCACACTGATGCAGCCTTTTTGACCTGGCAAAGGTCAGGCCTAGTTAGAGTGAGGGACCTATACACCAATAAGGTTTTCTGCAGTTTTAGCGATCTGTGTGAAAAATTTGGCCTCCCGAGATCTCATTTATTTCGATACTTTCAAGTTCGAAACTGGGTTAAACAACACAATACCTCCTTCCCTACTATCTCCAACTCTGTAATTGACACAATCCTGGACATCCCCACAAATCAAAAAGGTCTTATATCAAGGATTTACACCCTGATCTCCCGTAACACAGAAACATGTCTTGATAAAATCAAAGAGGACTGGGAAAAGGAATGGGGTGAGGCTATAGATGAGAATATTTGGAATGGAGTATTGGCCAGAGTAAATGACAGTACATCCTGCTCCAGGCTCAATCTGATGCAATTTAAGGTGGTCCATCGTATCTACTTCACAAACTCTAAACTCGCCAAAATATATCCCAATATTACAGACTCTTGTAATAGATGCCACATGTCCCCAGCAAATATGACGCACATGTTTTGGTCTTGTCCCCGCCTACACAGCTTCTGGACAGCTATTTTCAAACACCTCGCCGAGGCTTTCAACATGGAGCTAACTCCCAGTGCAGAAATAGCCATCTTTGGAGTCTTACCAAGACCGGATCACCAAGGGGTTAGGAGAAGAACAATAGATAGAATTGCCTTTGCATCCCTACTAGCACGCAGAAGGATCTTGCTAGAGTGGAAATCACCAGCAGCCCCCAAAGCATCCCTATGGCTTAAAGATCTCATGTTCTTTCTAAATCTGGAGAAAATCAAACACAACCTAAGGGGGTCTAGTGAAAAGTTTGAAATAGTATGGGGCCCTTTTATTGGTTACATAACCAAGCTAAAGACATTAGGATAATGAGAAGGAAGGATGAGTGAGAGAGATATGTGTTTGTATGTTCTATGTTTCCTGTTGTGTATTTGTAGGATTGGGCAAGATAGGGGAGGGAAAATGGGAGGGAGGATGGAGGGTTCGTACAAGGTCCTTGAAATGCTAAATACTTGTATTTTGACACAAGGTAGCGCTAACTGTCGGAGATTGGCTTTGAGCCATGAAATATTGGATCCGACTAAAGGTGTATTATTTACTCTTTATTAATTATTATTATACATTTTTGCTATAGAAAACAGCACTTAAAAGTGAACTGTATCACTTTTATTTTTTAATTCTCTTTTTTTTTTTTTTTTTTTTTGTCTTTTTCCCCCTCCATTTTCCTCCGATTTTTCTCCCATCCCAATGTTAGTCGTATGCCAATTCCCAGTCCCTTCCTGGTCGCTGCGCACTTACCCCCCACAGTCAGATCATCTGGGAGAGTGGAGGCTACCACGTGCTTCCTCCGACACACGTCCAGCCAATCACCGCTTCTTTTCACCTGGCAGCGCGGATTCTCATCGAGAGGGCGTAGCGTGTGGGAGGACCACACTATCCCCCTCAAGACCTATCCGCGCTTAGCAGGCGCCCCGACCGAACTGTAGGAGTCGCTGTTTACAACGACCCGGACCCACCCCGCCAGCTTCTCCCACCCTCTAATACAGCCAATTGTATTAGTGCAGACGGCCAGCCAAGCTGGTGACAACCCCGGAGCTGTGAGCTGGATTCGAACAGGCGAATCCAGCTCACAGCTCCGGGGTTGGTGACGAACGCAATCTCCGCTCGGCCACGTAACCGCCTTTAATTCTCTTTTTTGAGAAAGTCCTTGAATCTAATTTTGCAATGTATGTGGGAACCCAGGAGGGAGGGGGGGAAGGGCGAAAATACAAAATATGTCATTCAATGTGTAATGTATCCAACTGTACCTTTGATGACTAATAAATAAATGTTTAAAAAAAATATATATATATATTTT
This sequence comes from Notolepis coatsorum, assembly GCF_963971535.1. NCBI lineage: Eukaryota > Metazoa > Chordata > Actinopteri > Aulopiformes > Paralepididae > Notolepis > Notolepis coatsorum. The sequence continues at coordinate 124,110,714 of NC_140166.1, forward strand.
TTTTACTTGGCTATTCCTACACCAGGAAAGAGGAGACAAAAAAATATATACTGATTACAATATGTTTCCTTCTACTTGGCTATTCCTACACCAGGAAAGAGGAGAAAAACCAGATATAAAAAATAAAGAGAAATCATTTTTTTCACTATTAATAATGGAATTCTGACGTTCGACGACTTCCCGGTGACCAAGCTGGTGTTGGTTCTTGCATCATCCGGGTCAACGGCACCAATGTAGCCGTTATGGGCCTACTCCTCTGTGTCGGTCGTGTATGTGAAGTGAAGACAGGCCGTGATCCATTTCAGTATTTATTTACCCTGTCAATACACAGACAGATAGAATTAAATCTTGTCCACAAGATGGCGCCAATCAGCTCACAGGCTCTTCAAACATCCAGTACAGACTCTCATTTTGAATTGGACATTGAAACACATTTATAATAAAACAATACAATAAAATAATACAAAACAAACAATAGGATTCATTCATTTACCTGTCAATACAACCAGACAGATAGAATTAAATCTTGTCCACAAGATGGCGCCAATCAGCTCACAGGCTGCAGTGGGAAAATATCATTCACACTATCAGGTCGAGGCCTATACAACTCTACCCCCTTCATACTAGCCCACTCCACATGTGGTCATACCAAAAGTTCATCAGCACGGTTAACTTGGCTATGTCACACATAAACACAATGTAATGTATCACGTTGGCTGCTGGCTGCTAATGCAGCCTGCAGATAATATTTGCATGTGCACTGTGTTAGTGTAAATTAATGAATGTTGCCGCTAGCTTGTGGCTAGGCTAGCGTTCTATGCTAATGGCTAACGTTAGCTAGCCGAATTGTTTAGAGACTTAATTAAGGGATTGCAACATTGTTAACTTGGCTATGTCACATATAAACACAATGTAATGTATCACGTTGGCTGCTGGCTGCTAATGCAGCCTGCAGATAATATTTGTATGTGCACTGTGTTAGTGTAAATTAATGAATGTTGCCGCTAACTTGTGGCTAGGCTAGCGTTCTTTGCTAATGGCTAACGTTAGCTAGCCGAATTGTTTAGAGACTTGAATAGGGAATTGATTGATTGATTGATTGAAAACTTTATTAACAAATTGCAGAATGGGTACAATACAGTACAGCTCAATACACACAATTGTTAAGGGGATGCAGACCAGAGAAAGACTTTTGTCTTGTTTACATCAGGGTCCCCCATTTTCAATTCATCAGGACATATATGACATACATGACATACAGATAGTCAGTACTGCTACATCTATACATTTATGACATACCAGATTTGCAAATACAGTACTGTTTGTGATACAGAAGGAGTCAAGAAAAGGGAGTATATACATTTGACGTAGAAACTGTACATTGGAGGAGGTTGGGTGGGGGGGGTTGGGTACATTGGGATATTGACAACCATACTGGGTAATTTACATTGGAGGTGGTTGGGGGGGGGGGGAGACACACTGTATAAACAAGCAAAACTGTACATTGAGGGGGGGGGGAGGAGACACTGTACAAACAAACAAAATTGTACATTGGACTATTGACAAAACCATACTAGGTAAATGACTGTACATTTGAATGAAACGTTGTTAACTTGGCTATGTCACATATAAACACAATGTAATGTATCACGTTGGCTGCTGGCTGCTAATGCAGCCTGCAGATAATATTTGCATGTGCACTGTGTTAGTGGTGCTGCCTAAATTAATGAATGTTTGCCCGTAGCTTGTGGCTAGGCTAGCGTACGTTGCTGATGCACGGCTGATCTCAGATCTAGTGCCTCTGTGGAGGAGGAAGTAAACATTGCCAGGCATTCTGGTCATTGTAGTTCTCCCTCTTTTCACCCACAGTTAAAGGAGACATGACATGCTGGTTTGATGAAATGTATAGTGTAAATGAAATGAATAGTGTATGTATATTCAATAGTAGTATTGATAGTATATTAGCCACTGTATACTGTACATGGTCTGCTTGGTTTGATCGGGCCGCCGAGCCATGGTCTGCTTGGTTTGATCGGGCCGCCGAGCCATGGTCTGCTTGGTTTGATCGGGCCGCCGAGCCATGGTCTGCTTTGTTTGATCGGGCCGCCGAGCCATGGTCTGCTTGGTTTGATCGGGCCGCCGAGCTATGGTCTGCTTGGTTTGATTTAGGGGAGTGGTCTGCCCTGCAGGGGGGCCCCGACATATTGCGCAACGCCACTGCATACCATTGACTCAGAAAGGTCTGTTTTATTGAAATCGTCACAGCAGTATAGTTTGTTTATACTTCAGAACAGTGGCGGCGCCAGGGAATTGGCATTGGAGGGGCTTTGGGGGGGCTGGATTGTTTATAGCAGGTGCTAATGAATTTTAATGTAACAAACAATAACAAACAAAATAAAGGCTAATATAGGCTACATCATTGAAAATGCACGTTACTAAATGTGTAGCGTTATACACCAATGCAAGCACCCAATAACCCAATAAAGCTCGACATTATATCGGGGGTGGTAATCTGACGTTCGTGCGTAAAAGGTCGCTCAGTCAGTATGATTACAATTTAAAACAACGCTTGAAAGAAAAGTAACCAAAGAAAAGGTGTAATATTTAAGATTTCGTTTCTACAAAGGGTATAGCAACGAAATATATATATATATCAGCAGGGCCGCCTCAGGGGGTGTGCGAGCAGTGCGGTCGCACAGGGCCTCGCGGGAAGGGGGGCCTCACAAAAGTAAAAATAAAAAAAAATAATTTTTTTTTTTTTTTTTTTTTTTTTTTTTTTTTTTTTTTTTTTTTGCGAGGCCCCCCTTCCCGCGAGGCCCTTTTTCATCACAGACCTAAAATCTAGTTTTGCTTATATGCTTATATATTTCACATTAGACACGTTTGTAGAATGTGTCTGACTTGTTCCTGGGTCTGCAGTGACATACTCACTATTGGAGCTCTGGGGCTCTGCAGCAGACATACTATTGGTTTCAACAAAGGGAGTGGTTACTTACATCATGTGTAGTACGCCGGCGTGAGTCAGCTGCGTTTGACTATTTCGCGCGTGCAGCTTTTGACTATTATGCTTAGTTATGCCAGCCAAGACGAAGAGGTCGGTCATTATCAGTCGGTCGGTCACCAAGGAACGTTGACGAAAGGCCTCTCGCTGGCGGGACAAATGGCCGGAGCCTTGTCATGATGCAGTCGGGATATAGCCATGATGATGTCGGCTAGTAGCTAGCTTAGCTAAAGGCTAACTAGCGTTAGCTAACCTAGAGACAGCGCATGCAGCCAAGATGAAGAGGATGGTCGTTTGGCAGATGAACTTCGTCAACTCCACGCGGTTGTCTCCATCCTCTTGGACGTTTGGTGAGTTTTTAACCTATTCTATTAACTCTATTCTATTCCCGCCGTGGACATCTCTCTCTCTCTCTCTCTCTCTCTCTCTCTGGAGCTAAACTGGCCGACTAGCTGTTGTAGTACTACTAGTAGCTAACGGTGTGTGGCCTGGTGTCAGCACCTGTATGTAGCCGCATAGCTTGCTTCTGCGTTAGCTAATGGTTAGCGATAGCCTGGTTGAGCTAACTGTTAGCCAGTTAGCTGGTTAGCTACGACGTTAGCTGCCGGCTGCGCTCGGCTGGGAACGTTCGTTTGATGCTATCAGTTAGCCTTGAGTTAGCTGTTAGCTTGTGCTACGACCATTGACATTAGCCGTGAGAATAGCAGGGGGTTCTGGCACTCTGACTACAACATCATCTTTGACAGAAGATGTAGTCGGGCCTGCACCATGACAAGGCTCTGGCCATAGCTTATTTTTGTCCCGACAGCGAGAGGCCTTTCGTCAACGTGGAGACCTGTGTTGCGGCCTTTCGCCCTGCGTTCCTTGGTGCAGGTAAGATTAATGAAAATGGCATGACATTACCCCACTCTTCCTTCCTTCCCCTCCCGAATGTTTTGTTAATAACGATGTTTTTTTCCAGGCAAAACATATGTTACTTCACAACATTTGGAGATACGACATGTGCTGTGTGTGAATTCATTGTCTTGGTCGTTTGTGTAGCTTGGGTAGCGTTGGGCCGTTGGCCAAAGCTGTGTGTGGCCTGGTGTCAGTAGCCTACCTGGCTAGCCTTTAGCTGTCGGCCATTGGCTCCTTGCTGCTTTGTTTTCTCTGGTATAGACCCTCTTCTCTTTGGATTTAAGTGTTGATCTTTGTCCTTTTGGATCTATGTATATTCATGTTGCCTTTGTGAAGTTATCTTTTCCTTCTGTTTTGTTCTTTCATTAAAAGTTGAATATCCTTTAGGGGGTCATCTTTGCTTATCTCTCTCATACATGCACTCTCTCTAACACACATGCTCTCTCTCTCTCTCTCTCTCTCTCTCTCTCTCTTTCTAACACACACAGTCTGCCTATGGCGGCCTTTCTCGATGGCTAGGCTGTGCTCGCTGAGTCTGTACCTAGTCAAGGATCTTCAGTCACAGTGCTCAGGTATTCTGCCACTGTGTACTCTCTGTTTAGGGCCAAATAGCATTTCAATTTCTTTCCAATGTGTCTCTCTCTCTGTACACTGTATATTGACTGTAGAACGTGAGCTCTCTCTCGCTCTCTCTCTTGCTATATGTTGACTGTATCATGCCCAGCCTCGGGCAGCGCTATTATTTACGAATATGTTGACTGTATGGGGGGGGGGGCTCGCGTTTAAATCTCGCACAGGGCCTCGCATTTCTCCCAGGCGGCCCTGTATATCAGATAATGACAAATCACAAGGACAACGAAAACATAGCCTATAATAATATGACTACATTTCTGACATGCACCATTCATTCACCACGATAACAGCCACCATGGGCATGGCGACCCTATACATTAAACTAGAAAGAAGAAGAAAACCCTACATTCCAGTGTGTCTGTGTCTATGAATGTGTGTGTGTGTGTGTGTGTGTGTGTGTGTGTGTGTGTGTGTGTGTGTGTGTGTGTGTGTGTGTGTGTGTGTGTGTGTGTGTGTGTGTGTGTGTGTGTGTGTGTGTGTGTGTGTGTGTGTGTGTGTGTGTGTGTGTGTGTGTGTGTGTGTGTGTGTGTGTGTGTGGGGCACAGCGGCCCGACATTAAAATGGGCACGGCGGCCAATGGGCACGGCGGCCTGTACATTCCAGTGTGTGTGTGTGTGTGTGTGTGTGTGTGTGTGTGTGTGTGTGTGTGTGTGTGTGTGTGTGTGTGTGTGTGTGTGTGTGTGTGTGTGTGTGTGTGTGTGTGTGCGTGTGTGTGTGTGTCAACAAAGACTGGTCACAGGAGAACGATCCGCTTGTTGTTGTGATTTGCAGTGAAGTGATCGATCACTGCATTGACGTCCAGTTCTTTGATTGAGATCCAAATTTTCGAGTCGGGTAAGACATTAGTTTAGAACATCTCGGCCCCTCAGCTGGGTCTTGGCTTAAATCCACAGGCCCACCAGGCCTTTTGCCGTGAATGACGGCAGGTATGTGACTGTGAGCCAACGCCGCCACCTGTTCTCCCCCCGGGCCCCTCCACTCTCATTGTCGTTATCCGAGTCTTCTCCGGCCGAAGATGAACCCTCTGCGACTGCGGGCCTCGCCACTGATGTTACCCCGGGCCCGGGGCCTTGTTGTTCATCGTCGTCCTCCTCATTATCTTCCGTGTCTGGCAACACGAACACAATGTCCTCCACGTTCTCGACCACGACCACCACATTGCTGGAATTAGTTGGTGCCTCTCCATCTCCACGACCACCATCAACAACATCATCCACGACCACTCTCCCTCGCTTTTTTCCAATAATAATAAAGCGGTCCATTATATAAATGTCACCTAACTTAATCGATGCTTGTTGTAAGTTGTAATAACTGCTGCTACTAAGTGCTGCAGCTAGAAACTGCTCGCGCTAGCTAGAGTTAACGTTAAACTTAAAGTGTGCGCATGCAAATGATGCAATCACGTGCAACGAACCAACCAATCAAATCACACAACAGTTGCCACAAAGGTGAACGGCAGGTCATCATGGCAGGTCAATATGATTTAATAATTTAGTTTAGTTTATCAGTCAGTCCGATGTCTTCATATATTATATTTTTTATTCCATATATTTATTTATACATTTATTTTATATATAAATAAAATAAAAAACATAACTGTCTGGGAGGGGGGGCTTAGAGGGGGCTTAAGCCCCTGCTAGCCCCTCCCCCCCCCGCCGCCACTGCTTCAGAAGGATGATATTTAAACATGGTCCCCAAAATGAATGGAAGCGAATGAGGAGCCTGACACCTGGGAGAAATGGGGGTGTTGCAGCGTTGGGGATGTTTAAAAAATATAATTTAATATATAATATAATAATTTGTGCTTCACCTAAAAATTTTGTCAGCAGCCTCCACTGGAATGCAGCGTTCTCACTACACAACTTTTGGGGCAATCGTGCTCGGCAACGGCCCCGGATGCCTAGTGTGGAAGCACCCTAAGAGTAGTCCTACAAAAGGCAGCATGGAGACCAGAGGAGATTATGATAGGGTAAAGGAACTTGATTATTTGGCAAACAAAGATTACAGAGGCTTGTAGGGAGAAGATTAATTCTGTGCTGAAAAACTAAAAAGCAGATCTGAAATACATTGGAAAGAGATTGGAATAAAGGACCCAAACTGGCAAGGAATATTCCTTGGTAGATCATGTCTGATTCTATCGATGATACCAATATTTTGGGTGATTTTGTTGGAAATGAATGATAAATGTTTATTTTTTTCCGATTAAGATTTTCATCACAGAAGTCACATGCGTTGTTTATATGGTCTAAAATCTTCCTAAATATTAGTGAACATAAACAACTCTCTCGCATATCGAAAAGCTCGAGTGTGAAAGCTCAAATCCGTGATGTCTTTGGGTATAAAGTCTGAAGCTGCTCCATAGACAATGAATTGGAAACCTATGGTATAGAGATGACACTGAGAACACGATAAGAACAAAGTATAGGGGCACATTTTCTGTTTCAGATCTGAGAACAATATAGAGAATAAAGCTCATTCTGGTATAGTCTACCCATATAATGAAAGAATGAATGACTTTTATTTATATAGCACCCTTCACAGCACGAATGCACAGGGTGCTTTACACTACAGCTTAATATAAAAAACACAATAAAACAAAATCAGAAATAAATGACAACAACAACAACAACAATAATAACAACAACAACAACAACAACAACAACAACAACAACAACAACAACAACAACAACAACAACAACAACAACAACAACAACAACAACAACAGACAGCAGTTAAAAAACAGTGAAACCAGATAGAAAAAGTAGAATAAAATAATTTGGATAAAATCATGAGTCACTACTTAAAACAAAACTATAGGAACAGTGAGGACAAGAAAAAGTGCCTATGTATGACCAAAGGCCTGTCTGAACAAATGTGTTTTTAGTTGTTTTTTAAAAGAGTTTTCAGAGGGGGCAGTTCGCAGGTCCAGGGGGAGAGCATTCCAGAGCCTTGGTAACTCTGCATGATAGTGTAGCAGGTATATATAATATACTGGTATGTATTCCACAAATAATCCCTCACGTTTTATTTTAATTTAATTATTATTATTTTTATTCTCAAAGTATTTTATTTTGAAATCGTCACTTCCTCCCGAAGTGACGTATTTCCTCTTGTGCCTCCCTCTTCACGCCAGTCTGTACTGGATGTTTGAAGAGGTAAGATGGCTGCTCAGTGTCTGTAAATATGTTTCTGGTCTAAAAGAACGTATAATGGTCTAAATATTGTAAATAAGTTTCCGGGCAATGAACCGGTTGTGTATAATAATATCTACGTTAAAGATGAGCAGTTGTGCACTTGTTGTAAAGAAATTTAAAAACGTTGCAATCCCTTAATCAAGTCTACTAAAAGTATGTATTGTTCTCTAAACAGTTAGCTAACGTTAGCATCCAGGCTAATCAGGCTTTTGTTTTACAAACACTACAACTTACTTTTTTCTGATCCAGGTGCATAAGTCCACTTCTTCATGTTGCTCAGTTGCTGGTTTATACTTTGGTCCTAATGTTGGTGCAAAGTTTAATTTAGTTAGCTTGCCTTCACTGTCCAAAATGGCACGTTAACGTCAACTACAACTACATTAGTCTTCAACTGAGATAAAAAAAAGATATATAATCCATTGCACAACAATACGTGAACAAGTGAATAAAGATCTTAAAATATGAATGAGTATATTAGGCAAATTAATGTTCTTCTTCAGGCATGATGATGGAACACAACTTTGACTAGAACACTGACGCCAGTCCAGCTGCAGTTCTGCATGTATTTTACCAGGCAGACTCTGATTGGATTTCAAAGGCTGCCAATCATTCATCCTCCGTGTATTATTGGATTGTCAAGGCTGTCAATCATTCAATCCTCCATTCAATGGCAAGAGTTTAACTGCACAGTCCGTGCTTAGATGAAGTTAATAGCCTATTTTGATTGGCTATTATTTATTATTTATTTAAAATGGGTCAACCTGTGCAGATATTCTGCACGAATATTACTGCAGTCATTACTGCAGTGCAGGCCTGCTCAGAGCTGTCAATTTGGCCATTTTTGAAGAAAAAAAATCACTGGAAAACGTTTCTAATAAAAAATAAATAAAAAAAAAGATATATATATATATGTAAATTAATAATAATTGTGAATTATGAGTGAATTTGTGTTTCACGTGTTGTCATAGAGAAACCTCCACTGCTGCATTCTGTTGCCCGGAGTGGATAACCGTTCCTTCTCAGTGCTTCTGTCTGAGTTTAAGGAGGAGGGTGCTAACCTGCTTGCCCAGAATAGAGTTGTATTCATACTTCAATTTTTTATATATTATTTAGGTCCATTTGGGATTGTGAGAGTCTGTAAACCTGCTCCAACGAGGGAAGCTGTGTTTCAATTTCATTCAAGCGCTTACATCTTTCTCTCTTTCCAAAGGCTTTATAAGATATAATGTGCCCTCTCAATACCACCTTAACACACTCCCACAATGTAGCGTCAGAGACATCACCGGTATCATTCGTTTCCATAAAGTCAATGAGTCGAGATCTCATTATTATTTATTTAAAATGGGTCAACCTGTGCAGATATTCTGCACGAATATTACTGCAGTCATTACTGCAGTGCAGGCCTGCTCAGAGCTGTAAATGTTGGCCATTTTTGAAAAAAAAATTCACTGGAATTTTTTTTACAGATGAAAACTTTTCTAATAAAAAAATTATAATAAAAAAAGAAATATATATATATATATATATATATATATATATATATATATATATATATGTAAATTAATAATAATTATGAATTATGAGTGAATTTGTGTTTCACGTGTTGTCATAGAGAAACCTCCACTGCTGCATTCTGTTGCCCGGAGCGGATAACCGTTCCTTCTCAGTGCTTCTGTCTGAGTTTAAGGAGGAGGGTGCTAACCTGCTTGCCCAGAATAGAGTTGTATTCATACTTCAATTTTTTATATATTATTTAGGTCCATTTGGGATTGTGAGAGTCTGTAAACCTGCTCCAATGAGGGAAGCTGTGTTTCAATTTCAGCCAAGCGCTTACATCTTTCTCTCTTTCCAAAGGCTTTATAAGATATAATGTGCCCTCTCAATACCACCTTAACACACTCCCACAATGTAGCGTCAGAGACATCACCGGTATCATTCGTTTCCATAAAGTCAATGAGTCGAGATCTCATTATTATTTATTTAAAATGGGTCAACCTGTGCAGATATTCTGCACGAATATTACTGCAGTCATTACTGCAGTGCAGGCCTGCTCAGAGCTGTAAATGTTGGCCATTTTTGAGAAAAAAAAATTCACTGGAATTTTTTTTACAGAGGAAAACTTTTATAATAAAAAAATAATAATAAAAAAAAAAATATATATATATATATATATATATATATATATATATATATATATATATATATATATATATTAGAGGTGGGCATAGATACATTTTTTTAATCTAGATTAATCTATCTGCAATCCTGGATTTAATCTAGATTAATCTAGATTAAAATGGCCCCAAAAAAAAAAAAAAAAAACTGCCGAAGGCATTCAAAATACGTGTGTTCTACCCAAATAATGACCAGAAGTAAGTCCTTACTTTTTCTTTCCTCCTTATGTTTCTCAGGCCAGGTGGCCCATTACACCATGAGCCCATCTCCCGTTTCCAAAATGCATTACAGACTGTTTGAAAAAGCTGTTTTGCTATGATAATTGGTAATGAAATATCAAAATAATGTTCAATAAGATGTACTTGTGTTTAATAAGTTGTTTTATTCAGAAGTTAACACAAATAAATAATATTACCAGTACAGTACAGTATCTAGCACTCTCAGGAGCAAAACAGAAAGAATCATTTCAAACTTGAACTATGTGACATGGCTTGAATCAACTGCTCCAGTGGAGTTGTTCAGTGGCCAATGGTGTCAACTGTGGTTGTACTGTGCATCTCCCAGGTGTGAATGGAACTGTGTGAATGTGAAGCAGGGCGTTCCTGAAAAAGAGCATCTGTGCTCAGCGAACCTACCCTGGGTAAATAAAGGTAAAAAAAAAAATGTAAAAAAAAAAAAAGAAAAAAAAAAAAATTATTAGATTAATGCGTTAATTATATTATCGCGCGATACCGTTAACGGCCCAGCTCTAATATATATATATATATATATGTAAATTAATAATAATTATGAATTATGAGTAGGGATGTCCGATATTATCGGCCGACCGATATTATCGGCCGATATCGGCAGTAAAATGTGATATCGGAAAATATCGTTTTTTTTTTTTTTTTTTTTAATATTTTTTTTACATTTATTTAACCTTTATTTACCCAGGCAAGCAAGTAAGAACCAATCCTTATTTTATTTATTGTCAAAAGTATGCATGTTGGTTTAATTCAACAACAAGAGATATGTAATGTTAATTTTAACTTTTTTAATTATCATATTTTGCACAGATAATGCTTACATTTAGAAAGCCTTTTGAATGCATCCAGTGAAATTATTAATTACCTGAAATTATTCCGTTTTTTTGGGGGGAAACCCTGCATATATCGGTATCGGTTGATATCGGTATCGGTATCGGTATCGAAATTAAGAGTTGGACAATATCGGAATATCGGTATCGGTAAAAAAGCCAATATCGAGCATCCCTAATTATGAGTGAATTTGTGTTTCACGTGTTGTCATAGAGAAACATCCACTGCTGCATTCTGTTGTCCGGAGCGGATAACCGTTCCTTCTCAGTGCTTCTGTCTGAGTTTAAGGAGGAGGGTGCTAACCTGCTTGCCCAGAATAGAGTTGTATTCATACTTAAATTTTTTATATATTATTTATGTCCATTTGGGATTGTGAGAGTCTGTAAACCTGCTCCAACAAGGGAAGCTGTGTTTCAATTTCAGTCAAGCGCTTACATCTTTCTCTCTTTCCAAAGGCTTTATAAGATATAATGTGCCCTCTCAATACCACCTTAACACACTCCCACAATGTAGCGTCAGAGACATCACCGGTATCATTCGTTTCCATGAAGTCAATGAGTCAAGATCTCATTGTTTTTGTCTACCTAAATGTTTACTGGTTACTGTGAGCGATTTGTACTGCCAAATTTCCCTCTGGATGAATAAAGTATTTCATTTGATCCCGAAATGTTTTCTCCGAGAGCAAAGAAGGGTTGAAGCGCCAGCTATAGCGCGTCTGTGGCAGTGCCAGCTTTACCAACATCGGGGTTTTGCTCCCTCGAGTGTGCTCGGGAACTAAACAAGATTGGTAGTGTGAAACCTGGCCAGCGGGGGAGTGGGGGAGGGGGGACTATCATTCCCGGGAACGGAACAGAGGCAACCGTTGTGAAAATGCCCTTACTGTCAATTGAACCCTTGCATTGACGAACCATATAAGTCAGTTTTGAAATTATTTGGACAGCCCATGTATTGGCAGTTGTTAAAATCTAAATCACTTGTAGTGTGGATGTGATCAGGCACGTTGGAACTTTAAAAAGGCCTTTGAGCCGCTGCGGGGGGTCGCCATATGATAAAATAAAATAAAATAAAAAATGTCCACAAAGAAAAAACCAGGTCAGTGTTTCTAGTTGCACCAGCGCAATAGTTAGATAACCTAGGTGGGGAACAACCAGGAGATCACTGCAACTCACACAAGTTGGAGAACTATCTCTCTCTCTCTCTCTCTCTCTCTCTTGCTCTCACACACACACAAAGGGAGCCGCATGTGATTGGTGGAGGCGGGACCCTTACAAAAAACTGCTAATCATTGACACATACTAGTCTGTAATAATCTCCCCCAGAAAAATCTACTTTGCATTTGATATATTGCAAATATATGCCATCACACACACTGGCATTTAAAGGGTTAGAATTATAAAATGAATATGTGGTGTTATGATCAGGGCTGAAGTTGAATAAAATATTGTATTTATCAATTACAAAAAAACTGAAAATCCATAAAAATCAGTGTTGTTGCTAATCATACATATGCTAGCCTGTTTTTTAACAATAATTTGTGATGCCATCACAAACACTGGCATAAAAAGGGTACAAATAAAAGAAATCCTGCACCAGAATGCAGGAAATGAAGTCTTTGTAACAAAAAAAATCCTGGTGGGGGACCCCCAGACCCCCTGCTTAAAAAGTGGCCTGACTGGGGCTATATTTTACACTATATTTCCTGGTCTGAATGATTTCCCCAGTCCGGCCCTGGTTAAAAGCCTCCAATGCTTATTAGTGTGTGTGCGTTTGAACGTTTGCATGTTTCAACCATTCATTTCCATTTATATAAAAAAATAAAATATAATGAATATATATATTTTTTTTACCTCCTATAATAGTGGGGGTCGCGGCTCTCTGACACAGTTTTTTTTGGGTCACGGCCTGAAAAGTTTGGGAACCCCTGGTCTAGCCTGTACCCCCCAGACATGTTGCTGGCCCCATCAAAACAGTATCCTATCAGCCTCTCCATGGGCAGGTCGAGGCGTAAAAGTATACACAAAAACAAAGTCTGACTACTAGCTAAAATCGACTGACTGCGCAAGCACTGTATCACAGTAGCTCAGTGGTTCGTGGCGCGTGGGAAGGGCGGGAGACGGGAGGTGAATACAATTAGTTGTTTCACCTGTCATTCAATCAGTCTGTGACAGTCTGTCATCACTCGAAAATCTACTCTGCTGCAATCTTGTCGGTTTTACACGTATGATTGTGTACATATACAGTAGTGTAATGAATGAATGAAAACTTTATTTAACAGATTGGAAAATGGCTACAATACAGTACGGCTCAATACACACAATATTAAAATGGTGAAGTGCTTTGAGCAGGATAAACTTATAATATACAGTGTTACAGTTATACAGTTACAGTATATAATATACAAATATATAAATACTGTCATAAAAAAAATAAAATAAAAAAAATAATATTTTTTCTTTTTTTTTCTTTGCAATAACTGAGGGGGGGTGCTGCCGCACCCCCCGCACCCCCCCTTCCAACGTGCCTGGATGTGATATATCACAAGAAACGACTCAACCTCTACTATCTTTAACTATGAATGAACTCAACACTCTAAGGGCCCGCGTCCACTTGGCGCATATTTCTGACCGCACGCATCTGTTTTCAATGTATTCCAATGGGGAGGGAGCGCATGCGGCCGCATGCGGCCGCCTCTAGGAAGTGCGCTGCCGTCGGCTTCTTTTCTCAGCTTTTTTGTGCGGACGAAAGTTGAAACTTTCTGAACTTTCAGAGCGATGCGCTGGACTCATTTTCAGACAACCAATCACAGCCATTCATCTACCACTGTATGTAACCTGACACCGGAGCTGCCTGCCTGTCTGGCTGTCTCCCACAGACCATTGAGATTCGCGACAAAACTAATAATAATAACTACACGAATACACTACTAAAAAGCTAATAAAAAGCAAAGGGCGAACTGTGGTGTCAGGCAATAACTATATATATAATTAATATACAATAAAGTTATTCAAATATGCTATAATATGTGCAAAACCGCGGCATGGCTGTAGATTTCTTTCTGTCATCTACAAGATGCGCTGCAAGCCAGCGCTGCCGGCGCACTCCCAGCATGTTTCACGTAGAAATATGCGCTAACTCACCATTTAGATAATAAAGTACTCACCCTCTACTGTCTTTAACTATGAATGAACACAACAATCTAACTTACCATCTTTAGATAATAAAGTACTCAACCTCTATTGTCTTTAACTATGAATGAACACAACACTAACTTACCATCTTTTGATAATAAAGTACCTCTACTGTCTTTAACTATGAATGAACACAACACTCTGATTTACCATCTTTAGATAATAAAGTACTCAACCTCTACTGTCTTTAACTATGAATGAACACAACACTGTAACTTACCATATTTAGATAATAAAGTACTCAACCTCTACTGTCTTTAACTATGAATGAACACAAAACTCTAACTTACCATCTTTAGGTAATAATGTACTCAACCTCTACTGTCTTTAACTATGAGTGAACACAACACTCTAACTCACCATCTTTAGATAATAATGTACTCAACCTCTACTGTCTTTAACTATGAATGAACACAACACTAACTTACCATCTTTAGGTAATAATGTACTCAACCTCTACTGTCTTTAACTATGAATGAACACAACATTCTAACTTACCATCATTATATAATAAAGTACTCAACCTCTACTGTCTTTAAGCTATTTCTGTCATGCCCCTCCAGTCCTCCAGGATTCCCACCCTCTAATACCCTTGGTTCTCCCACTCTATCCCGACCTAGCTACTCTGCGTGATACTCCGCATTTCTCGGAGACGCTCTCTGATTGGCCGACGCCTGTTTCTACACTGGTTAAGCTTAGGCACTCTTCGAAGTTGGTTAAGGTTAGAGTTTGTCTTAGAGCGTGACGGCAAGTTCTTTCGACGGTTAAGCTTAGGCACTCTTTCGAAGTTGGTTAAGGTTAGAGTTTGTCTTAGAGCATGGCGATAGAATGGCAGATAGTTTGCAGGCTGTTTGACGTGGAAATGGGCAAAGACACAGCTCGTCACGGATTTGATCCACAATCAAATGGCCAATCAGAGAGCGTCAGTCAGTGCCAATCAGAGAGCGTCTCCGAGAAATGCGGCTAGGTTTCGTAATAACGCAGCTACTCTCCCTCTCTTCTTCTCCCTCTCCCTCTGATTACAGGATGGGGTGCAGGTGTGTGTGTCAGCCGGAGGAGCAGCTGAGTGACATCTACCAGCTAATTACCAACCCTACAGTACTTAGTCCTGGCCAAGATGTCATGAGGCTGCCAGATCCTAGTTCCTTATTTCCAGTCAGTCCGTATTCTCGTGCCTTGTTCTATTTATCAGTCCGTGTTCTATTGTGCTTCTAACGTCCTCGTCCTCCTTTTGCTCACTCCCTGTTCCCCCATCTTGGATTCCCGTGAATGACCTCTGCCTGCCTGACCACTCTCTCCGTAGGGATGGGTACCTTTCACATTTGAACCGATACGGTACCGGTACCGGTACCTGTGAATCGATACCGGTACCCAATGGTACCTTTTTTCGGTACTTTAGTCTAAAAAAAGATTTATTTACCTACCTCAGTCGCAAAAAAATTATCCTAACTTCAAATAACTACAATTTCGACCGTTCGGCTTGCCATTGCTCCAACTGCTTTGTTGTTGAATCAAGTCAAATCCTAGGTAAGCATATATTATGCGTGTGAACGTTGACATGAAAAGATTATTTTTATTTTATTTTATTTTTTTGGTATCTCACTTGAATCGATACTCGGTAGTACCGACGTGTTTCGGTTCGGTACCTCAAAAGAACCGAATTCGGTACCCATCCCTGAACATCCCTGGACTGTATGAGGACCCGCTCCTGGCTACGACCCCTACGCCCGTCTGACTACCCTGTACCTGCTCACTCCCCGGACTGTCTGAATACCCGCTCCTGGCTACGACCCCCCCGCTCATCTGAGTACTGTACCCGTTCACTGCCTCGACTGTCTAGCGACTAGATTCTGTTACTCTGTTGTTTTATCATTAAATAGACCCGACAAAGATAAATTCCACCGCAGAGCAACATTGATGTTTCATCTGATTCATTCAGATTACCCCATTTTCAGATTGGAAAATTCCAGTGACCGTAACAATTCAGCTAATTGTTTCTTTTGTTTACTGTAAAAATATTTAAAAAAATCTGGGGCGGCTGAGTGGCGCAGTGGGCAAGGCGCTCGCCACTAACGCAGGAGATGCTGGTATCAAGCCCAGCTCTCGGCGTTGCTAACACATACGTCATACTAACACAATTTGCAGTGTTAGAGGGTGGGAAAGCCGGTGGGTGGGGATTGGACGTTGTGGACAGTGACTCCTACAGGTCGGATGGTGCGCTGTACAGCAGAATCAATCAGGAAGTATCGGGGGCAGCGTGAGCCTCCCACGCATTACTCCTCGCCACTGAAAGATTGCGCTGTTCAGGTGAAAAGATGCGACAGCTGCCTCCTCGTGTGCCAAGGACACGTGATGCAAGGCTTGGTCCTCACTGCAGCCGACCAGTGGGAGGCATAGTCTAGCAACGTTCGAGACAGGGGAGGGGAGAATTGAACGGAGAATTGGTGAGGCGAAATTGGGATGCGAGAGAAAATGAAAATAAGGAGAAAATGTGGATAAAAAAAAATTATCTATACAAATTTTAATTAGTTTAGACCGCATAGCTTTCTGAGTTGCTTGTGTTTTATTTCCAAAAGCTGTTGGAAGGTGTAATTAATTTAGGATATTATACCAGTCAATCCAGTTTGATTAGGGTTTGGGGGTGTCAGGGGGTTCCAGCCCTAAGCGTTGGCAAAGCCTGTACTAAAGGATCACTTACTGTACCTTGTAAAGTAGAGGAGCCTGTCCCATCTTGAGCACAGAGCTATTTGTTTGGTGACTTTCGTTGACTCTCTGATTCTCCTCAGGTCGTCAGCACTGCCATACTGAGAGAGAGAGAGAGAGAGAGAGAGAGAGAGAGAGAGAGAGAGAGAGAGAGAGAGAGAGAGAGAGAGAGAGAGAGAGAGAGAGAGAGAGAGAGAGAGAGAGAGAGAGAGAGACAGAGAGAGAGAGAGAGAGAAGAGAGAGAGAGAGAGAGAGAGAGAGAGAGAGAGAGAGAGAGAGAGAGAGAGAGAGAGAGAGAGAGATAGGGAGATTTATTTTTATTTTAGAAAAACATTTATTTACATAATTCTCATTACAATGTACAATGTGTATGTCAATACAATTAAACAACTAACTACACATTATATCGGGCAACATGTGTCCCCATCACACTTAAAACCACATGAGATCTCACAATAAAAAAAATGCTAAAATACACCTGTCCGTCTGCAACACAACAAAAAAACATTGAAGCTCCACCCAAACAAAAAAAGTATCCATACTTCCATTCAACACATAATATGTCATCAAGAACAACATATGAGCAACCCAAAAGGGTCCCGTCAGTCCATTTGTGTCAGTTTTTATATCCAGCTCATGAAAAAAAAAGATCCCCTTCATCAGGACCTTCCGTTCCACCGAAATAATCCTGCAACAGGTATTGTTCCCCCGACGCTCCGCGCTTCAGTCCAATCGTCCAGACAGACCCTGTTGTGACAGGCCGTCCTCAGCCCCAATAAAGAAGCCACTTCCTCTGACCCGGCTACATTCACAACATCTTTCAGTGTCATTGTCCCAACTGCTTGCAGACACTGTCCAAGCCCAGGTCTACTCCCTTCCTGAATGTCCAGCCGGGCTCCACACATCAGAAGCTCCATTATCATGGTAACATTATATTATCCAGTTTTCTGAGCTTCTGCACAATCTTTCTCAGTCTAAAAACTTCCTGGGAAGTGTACCCCCCATTGTTCTTCGACCTCATTTGAGTCCTTGCTGAAAAAATAAACATCTCCAAATCTTCAAAAAAATCTTCCACTTTGACACTTCTCAAATTTTTTGGAACTTCTGTATCTGCCTGACTGCATAACATTTTTTCCGTTGTGAATCAGACACTTGAGAAGCATTTGGGAACTCATCTTCCTCAACACTTGAGATGTCATCCCCCCATTGTTTTTCAATCTCACCCCATTGTTTTTCAACTTCATCCTCGTCCATGCTGGACTGAGAGGAACCTGTGTCTTCTACACCCTCCTGACTCTCTTTGACCAAACTTGTCACTCCTTCCTTATCCTGAGAGCCCACCCCTCCATCACTTCCCACCACACCATCCACTGTCTGACTGTGTACATTGTCCACCACATTCAACTTCTCACTTGTCATATTTTTTTTATTCCTTTTTTTTACCCTGACGCGGTGTTGGGCTTGGGGGGACAAAAAAACCTCTGCTCTCCCCTGTTACCTCGCCACTTGTTGAAGGGGGGGCAGCATCTCTGATTCCCACCTCCTTACCTACACAACCACTGGTTGAGGGGGGAACAGCGTCTCCCACCCCTCCCTCCTCTGTACCTGCACCACCCGCACCACCCCCTGTTACCCCACAGTCGCCACTAGTTGAGGGGGGGGGCAGTTTCCCTCACTCCTCCCTCCTCTGTACCAAGGCTCTGCTTCGTACCTGCTACACCGGTTCTGTGGCCCTGCAGCTGGATACTATCTGCTGCGCTACTGTCGGTCTGCAAAGGGACTCTATTTACATTGCTGGCGGTCTGCAGCGGGACTCTGTTGTCGTCACTGCTCTCTGCTCTGCGCTGCAACACTCTTCCCTCCTCTGTACCACTACCTGCCCAGCCCCACGCTCCTCCTGGGGCTGAGGCGGAGGTCGCCTTGCCCCTCTCCCCGCACAATCTCGGGAGATATGACCCACTTCCCCGCATCCGAAACACTTCCCCGAATTACCAGAACTCACAAAAACCACATAATCAAACTCATCAACCTTTATCTTAAAAACCAACTCAAGCTCCTCTCCGCTGTTGTTTAGAATCATTAAAACCTGTCGCCTGTGTGAGACAACATGCTTTAAAAGCGGAGATTTACATCCCGACGACATTTTTCTTATAGGGGAAATTATCCTCCCATGTCGTGCTAGTTGACTTCTCAATAGTTCGTCACTGATGAACGGCGGAACGTTGGAAATAAAGACATTGCTCTACAGAAAGAAAAGCCCCATCAACACTTATCCCTGATTGAACCAGTGTGTGCACCTTGTCCACCGAGTCAACAAAAATCACTACTCCTCCATTCATTTTCGCAGCTGATTTAATATTTCTATGTCCGACAATATTTCCAACTGCCATACTGCAGTCCTCTACTGACACATTAGAAACAGATATCTTGATACCATGCTTTCTACCAATTTTGGAAAAGTCCATATTGGCGTCTCACGTCATCCAGCAGCACAGCCTGGCCGATGCGGCCAAACAAACAAAACACTCCCAGCCAAACAAACAAAACACTCCCACTTAACCCTATACACACCAAAACACACAGCAAACCAACACTACACTACAATATCCCATAAACAAATTAACAAAATAGACAGATAAAGATAGAAAAAAACTCACTACACCTCCAATCTCCAACCTCTCCAATCTCTCCAATCTCATTCCCAGCATGCACTGAGAGAGAGAGAGAGATAGAGAGAGAGAGAGAGAGAGAGAGAGAGAGAGAGAGAGAGAGAGAGAGAGAGAGAGAGAGAGAGAGAGAGAGAGAGAGAGAGAGAGAGAGAGAGAGAGAGAGAGAGAGAGAGAGAGAGAGGAAGGGAGAGAGAAGGAGAGAGAGAGAGAGAGAGAGAGAGAGAGAGAGAGAGAGAGAGAGAGAGAGAGAGAGAGAGAGAGAGAGAGAGAGAGAGAGAGAGAGAGAGAGAGAGGAAGTAGAGGCGTTGTCGTGCCTTCTTCACAACACTGTCAATGTGTGTGGTCCATGTCAAGGGGGCTGTAGTCCCTGACCCCCGACCTCCTGAAGTCCACAATCATCTCTTTTGTTTTGCTGACGTTCAGGGAGAGGCAGTTCTCCTGACACCACTGCGACAGGTTCTCTACCTCTTCCAGGTAGGCCTCCACCACTACTGTGTCATCAGCAAATTTGATGATTGTGTTCTCATGTGTGTACAGGGAGTAGAGGAGGTGCAGTTGCCTGCTCTTACCACCTGGGGTCTACCCGTCAGGAAGTCCAAGACCCACTGGCAGAGGTCATAGTTCAAGCCCAGGTCCCTGAGCTTGGCTATGAGTTTGGAGGGGACTATGGTATTGAATGCTGAGCTGTAGTCGATGAACAGCATTCTCACATAGTTCCCCTGCCTCTTGTCCTCGTTGATGCAAGGGGGCATAGATTTTTGGGGTACAGGGATAATGGTGGACTTATTCAGACAGGTGGGGATGACAGCCTGTTCTAAGGACAGGTTAAATATGTCAGTGAATACCGGGGCCAGTTGGTCGGCACAGACTTTTAGGACGCGGCCGGGGATGCCGTCCGGTCCTGCTGCTTTCTTAACCTGTTAATCTGTAGACCGTTTTCGCCTAAAGGTACATGCCTAAGTAAATGGCAGATTGCTCCACTTCCTGCAAGGTCAATTTGCATGTTCTTGGTATCTAGGAACATCTAGGGACATGGGGGTATGTATTTCCAGTGTCAGAAATATTGTGTCTGAAATTGTAAATTGTAAATTGTAAATGAATAAATTAATTATGATTAATTATGATTTATGATTTTGATGATGATGATCAAAATTGATACGGGTAGGAGAAAATGCTCACTGAGCTCATTCACCACCTGATTGAGATCATGTGTACAAAAAATCTAAGCAAATGAACCGCGGGAAGATGATTAAACTGAAGGATTTGTAGATTCAGTCATTAATGATAATCGACTTTAATTATAAATTCATATTTTACCTTGAACTTGATCTTGACCTTATTATTGCCAAATCATACATCTATGGATAGGGAAAATGCTCCTCTTTCCAATGGCAGGGTTGAATCTGGATTTAGTAATTTCTTGCATTTTCCTGATAAATTTGTATTTCCGATAAATCGTATAAAACATCGGTAAAAATATACACTTTGACTACTGTTTTTGATATGGTTATGGTCTTTACTCTTGGCTACAAAAAAATATTTAAAACATTGACCTCTTAACATCTAAGGGCCCACATGTGGATGATTCTTTACCGACCTCTAGTGGCTCGGGGGTGCACTTCTTTTAATACAATATAAAGATGGAATTAAAGCCATATTTGTTGCCTGTCTATTGCCCTTTCAGGTGACAAAATCCGTTCAGCGGTTCTCGAGTTACATGCCGATAAGTGAGGCATGCCCCAAAGTAGTATGCAAAAGTACACATTACCACCCCTGACTCCCGGGGCTCTAGCTCTGTCAATCATTTGGCGATCTCGAAAATCTTTACACAGGGTTGTAGCCAATAAGTGTGGCTTTCCCATGATAATTGATAACCAACTTACTGCTTATCTCTTACAGAATGACCTCCTAGACCCCAATCAGTCTGGCTTCCGGACTGGCCACTCCACAGAAACGGCCCTCATTGCGGTCACAGAGGCACTTCACTTAGCAAAAGCGAAAGGCCTCTCCTCTGTCCTGATTCTCCTAGATCTATCTGCAGCCTTCGACACAGTCAACCATCAGATCCTCCTCGCGGCCCTCGCAGGAATGGGAGTGGCTGGATCTGCGCTGACATGGCTGACATCATACCTCAATGACCGCTCCTACCAAGTGTCATGGAGAGGGACTCTGTCGGCCACCCGCCCCCTCCGGACGGGTGTCCCCCAGGGCTCGGTCCTAGGACCCCTTCTCTTCTCCCTCTACACTAAATCACTGGGTAACATTATCACGTCTCATGGCTTCTCATATCATTGTTATGCCGATGATACTCAACTCTTCCTCTCCTTCCCTCCCTCAGATATCCACGTCTCTGAGCGGATCTCGACCTGTCTGTCCGACATCTCCGCCTGGATGACGACCAACCACCTCAAACTGAACCTAAGCAAAACAAATTGCTCCACCTGCCGGCCAAATCCTCCCCCCTGACCGACCTCTCCATCACAGTCGAGAATGCAGCTGTGACCGCGTCGCCGACCGCCAAGAACCTTGGTGTTGTCCTCGACGACCAGCTGAACTTCTCTGCTCACATCGCAGCGACAACCAGAACCTGCAGATTCCTCCTGAGCAACGTCAGAAGGATACGCCCCTTCCTGACAAAAGAAGCCACCCAACTCCTCGTCCAATCAACAGTCATCTCCCGCCTCGACTACTGCAACGCACTGCTAGCTGGCCTCCCGGCCACTGCCACCAAGCCTCTTCAACTCATTCAAAACGCAGCGGCCCGCCTGATCTCAAACCTACCAAAGTCGGCCCATGTCACCCCACTTCTTAGGGACCTGCACTGGCTCCCCATTGCTGCACGTATCCGCTTCAAGGCCCTCGACCTAGCATACCGTGCGGCAAAGGGAACCGCTCCCGCCTACCTCCGGTCAATGGTCTCTATCTACACACCCTCAAGACCCCTACGCTCTGCATCTTCTGGCCGCCTCAGATCTACTCCTATCCAAGCTCCCGGAGGGTCATCAAAGAGAAGCCGCCTATTCTCAGTCCTTGCCCCACAATGGTGGAATGAACTACCCATCCCAGTTAGGACAGCCGAATCCCGTCCAATCTTTCGCCGTCGACTAAAGACTCACTTCTTCAACCATTATCTGAAATGATAAAAAAAAAAAAGAAAAAGAAAAATCTAACCCCGACTAACCTTAATGTCATGCACTTGTCCTAATAAACTAACCTACACTGTAACACGCAACACTTTGATGAACATTGTTACTCAGCTGATAGAGTTATACCCTTCTTGCTGTCTTGTCGCACAGAACTTGTAAGTCGCTTTGGATAAAAGCGTCAGCTAAATGACTAAATGTAAATGTAAATGTATAATTGGGGATCTAATACGGTCTTTATTGATCGATCTATGATAAAGAAAAGCAGGGTCCCCCTATAGGGGGACCTTACGGCTTAACAGGTTAAAGGTCCTCCTCACCTCATGTTCTGTTATCCTGAACACTGAATCTCCATCAGCAGCCCCCCCCCTCCATTGCAGTGGCTTGTAGGCTGGTGTATTTATTCCCAGCCTTAAACCTCGCATAGAAGGTATTGAGATAATTTTCTAAGGAGATGTCACTGTTCAGTTTGAGGGAGGTGCCTGCCACATACCTCTAGAGTCACCTGTTCAAACTGAAGTTCAACTTTATCCCTGTAATGCCGTTTTGCCTCTATTACTGTCCTCCTTACGTTGTATCTCGCCACCTTGTGGTCATTCATGTTGCCTGTCACAAGCCCGGCGTTGTAGGCTGAGGTGCGCACTTTCAGAGCCTCACGGACGGATTTATCTACCCAGGGCTTTTGATTTGGGTAAACTCTAATTGTGGTAGAGGGGATTGTTTCTTCTACCAGAGTACAGACAAAGTCAAGCACCGTTTCAGAGTAGTCGTTAATATTGTCTGTGTTATCACGGAACACACTCCAGTCTGTGCATTCAAGTGCAGCCTGGAGTGTCTCCTCTGACTCCACAGTCCAACGCTTAACTTCTCGCGATACTACCGGACTATATAGATTGATAATATATAGTCCTTACCTTGTCTATGATGTACTGCAAAAAGAATAATCCAATTATCTGATTCCAAATACTGATCGCGATCGTGTGTCCAACGTTATCCACCAATGAAAATTAACGGGAGGGAGGCGGGGACCCTCGCCGATGCCGTCCCTATAAGCGCTTGTCTTGCTGGAGTGTTTAGACCCCGCCCGCACGCTGCAGCTCGGCCAAGAAAACAAACCACATCGTTTCAAATGGAGTGCAATAACGTCCCTGCAAGGCGTTAGGCGGCGGTATCGGACTGTTGCGGTCTCAGACAGAGTGCCACACAGTCCTACAGCACAGCAGGATGAATTATGAATGGAAATAGCGAATAAAAGAAATAACGATTCAGAAACGTGTTAACACGTTAAAACACTTTGAGTGCCGAAAACGTGTTTAGGCGTCCTTCCCCGCCATGCTCAAGTTGCCGAGGACGCCGTAACTCGTCTTTAATATCAATATTTCAAAAATCTGTGATCGAAATCATATTTTTCCTCCGCAGCCCTGAGACACAGTGCTGGCCTCCTCTCAACCTTCTAGCGGTTCAAGAGCGCCATCTGGTGGCCGATCGGCAGAAACGCCAAACAGGAAGTCATGTGGATGAAGTGCTGATCGTCCATATTACTTCCGGGCACTCTCTATAGGTCCCGGGACTCGATCTCGACACAATACATAGCGATCCGTTGCCAATAACTCGATAAACAACATGATTTGGACGTATATACTATTATACAACCTGGAAATAGATTGCGTATTTCTACATCCCATAATAGGAATATTTCAGTTCCACGCTCATCGTCCAACGGCGCGAGGAAGATACGGTAAGATTCAGCGTTATTTTTTAACGTGTTCGATATAAACTGCTCTGATGATCATATCACCCACACTAGATGAATGATATAACGCTACCCACGGAATTATAAACGATCCCCCGCCCATCCGGTCATCATCAGATGATACGTAGAAACTTCTAGAAGTACGTCCAATTGAAATTTTTTATCTTGCACAGATTCCTACCAAACTGTATTTCATCATCAATATAATGCATTTGTGGCTATAAATCACGTTCTGGAGAAAGCTGCAGAAAGAGATGAAAACATACTTATACTTTAGACCATATGTTACTATGAATATGTGAATGAAAAAGTTTAACGTTGCTACACAATGAACAATACATATACGACCTTGAATGGGCCCTAATAATGGCAATCTAGCAATAGAATTTAAAAAGTTATAGCCCTGCAAAGAAGGGGAACTTCTCCATAGACAAATAGAGATGGCAACGGATGGTATATCATGAATTTAGCCTTAGGCAATCAAAGTGTTAACGGCACTCAACGGTCGGGCCTCAGGAACGTGTTAACATGTTAACGGCACTCAAATGGTTAACCCTTTCACTGCCACACGACATAAGGTTAACCCTTTACTATCACACAACCGATGGCGATGCTCCATCATTAGCATCATTAGCTCCGCATCCGCGTATCACCTGACTGAAACCGTGAATGAAATCGTTACTTTTTTATAAATGTATACATTTCTCTGCTATTTTTCATCAGATGGCAACACTGTTGTTTGATAGACGTTCAGAGAAAGGTAGAGAAACGAACTGTTCTGTTGTATGACAATAATGTTCAGGTGTGTGGGATATGATACAGAAAAATTTGAGAAAGAAAAAAGTCACGCTAGAAGTCAGATGATTGACAGGGGCTGGCGTGAGCTGGGAAGTGTCATTTTCTTTTCATTTGAAAGCCCATCGAAAGCCCTGGGTCTCTTCTCTCAAAAGACTACACTCAAGTTAGGTTGCGCCAAATCTTCGCGTCTATAATCGCCTTTGTCCGACTCGATGCCCTGACATTTCTATAAACTCATATTTCACTAATAACACTTAACACTGGACCCCCTGCAGTTTGCTTACCAGGCTAACACTGGTGTGGAGGACGCCATCACCTACATGCTCCAAAGGGCCTACACACACCTGGAGAGACCATCACCTACATGCTCCACAGAGCCTACACACACCTGGAGAGACCACATCTACATGCTCCACAGGGCCTACACACACCTGGAGAGACCATCACCTACATGCTCCACAGAGCCTACACACACCTGGAGAGACCAGCATCATCGACATGCTCCACAGAGCCTACACACACCTGGAGAGACCATCATCTACATGCTCCACAGAGCCTACACACACCTGGAGAGAACATCATCATCTACATGCTCCACAGAGCCTACACACACCTGGAGAGACCATCATCATCTACATGCTCCACAGAGTCTACACACACCTGGAGAGACCATCACCTACATGCTCCACAGAGCCTACACACACCTGGAGAGACCAGCATCATCTACATGCTCCACAGAGCCTACACACACCTGGAGAGACCAGCATCATCGACATGCTCCACAGAGCCTACACACACCTGGAGAGACCATCATCATCTACATGCTCCACAGAGCCTACACACACCTGGAGAGACCATCACCTACATGCTCCACAGAGTCTACACACACCTGGAGAGACCAGCATCATCTACATGCTCCACAGAGTCTACACACACCTGGAGAGACCATCATCATCTACATGCTCCACAGAGCCTACACACACCTGGAGAGACCATCATCATCTACATGCTCCACAGAGCCTACACACACCTGGAGATACCAGCATCATCTACATGCTCCACAGAGCCTACACACACCTGGAGAGACCAGCATCATCTACATGCTCCACAGAGTCTACACACACCTGGAGAGACCAGCATCTACATGCCCCACAGAGTCTACACACACCTGGAGAGACCAGCATCTACATGCTCCACAGAGTCTACACACACCTGGAGAGACCATCATCATCGACATGCTCCAGTGCTCCACAGAGTCTACACACACCTGGAGAGACCAGCATCATCTACATGCTCCACAGAGCCTACACACACCTGGAGAGACCAGCATCATCGACATGCTCCACAGAGCCTACACACACCTGGAGAGACCAGCATCATCGACATGCTCCACAGAGCCTACACACACCTGGAGAGACCAGCATCATCGACATGCTCCACAGAGCCTACACACACCTGGAGAGACCAGCATCATCTACATGCTCCACAGAGCCTACACACACCTGGAGAGACCAGCATCATCTACATGCTCCACAGAGTCTACACACACCTGGAGAGACCAGCATCATCTACATGCTCCACAGAGCATACACACACCTGGAGAGACCATCATCTACATGCTCCACAGAGCCTATACACACCTGGAGAGACCATCACCTACATGCTCCACAGAGCCTACACACACCTGGAGAGACCATCATCTACGTGCTCCACAGAGCCTACACACACCTGGAGAGACCAGCATCATCTACATGCTCCACAGAGCTACACACACCTGGAGAGACCAGCATCATCTACATGCTCCACAGAGCCTACACACACCTGGAGAGACCAGCATCATCGACATGCTCCACAGAGCCAACACACACCTGGAGAGACCATCATCATCTACATGCTCCACAGAGCCTACACACACCTGGAGAGACCATCACCTACATGCTCCACATAGTCTACACACACCTGGAGAGACCAGCATCATCTACATGCTCCACAGAGTCTACACACACCTGGAGAGACCATCATCATCTACATGCTCCACAGAGCCTACACACACCTGGAGAGACCATCATCATCTACATGCTCCACAGAGCCTACACACACCTTGAGAGACCAGCATCATCTACATGCTCCACAGAGCCTACACACACCTGGAGAGACCAGCATCATCTACATGCTCCACAGAGTCTACACACACCTGGAGAGACCAGCATCTACATGCCCCACAGAGTCTACACACACCTGGAGAGACCAGCATCTACATGCTCCACAGAGTCTACACACACCTGGAGAGACCATCATCATCGACATGCTCCAGTGCTCCACAGAGTCTACACACACCTGGAGAGACCAGCATCATCTACATGTTCCACAGAGCCTACACACACCTGGAGAGACCAGCATCATCGACATGCTCCACAGAGCCTACACACACCTGGAGAGACCAGCATCATCGACATGCTCCACAGAGCCTACACACACCTGGAGAGACCAGCATCATCGACATGCTCCACAGAGCCTACACACACCTGGAGAGACCAGCATCATCTACATGCTCCACAGAGTCTACACACACCTGGAGAGACCAGCATCATCTACATGCTCCACAGAGCATACACACACCTGGAGAGACCATCATCTACATGCTCCACAGAGACTATACACACCTGGAGAGACCATCACCTACATGCTCCACAGAGCCTACACACACCTGGAGAGACCATCATCTACGTGCTCCACAGAGCCTACACACACCTGGAGAGACCAGCATCATCTACATGCTCCACAGAGCTACACACACCTGGAGAGACCAGCATCATCGACATGCTCCACAGAGTCTACACACACCTGGAGAGACCAGCATCATCTACATGCTCCACAGAGCCTACACACACCTGGAGAGACCAGCATCATCGACATGCTCCACAGAGCCTACACACACCTGGAGAGACCAGCATCATCTACATGCTCCACAGAGCATACACACACCTGGAGAGACCAGCATCATCGACATGCTCCACAGAGTCTACACACACCTGGAGAGACCAGCATCATCTACATGCTCCACAGAGCATACACACACCTGGAGAGACCATCATCTACATGCTCCACAGAGCCTATACACACCTGGAGAGACCATCACCTACATGCTCCACAGAGCCTACACACACCTGGAGAGACCATCATCTACGTGCTTCACAGAGCCTACACACACCTGGAGAGACCAGCATCATCTACATGCTCCACAGAGCTACACACACCTGGAGAGACCAGCATCATCTACATGCTCCACAGAGTCTACACACACCTGGAGAGACCATCATCTACATGCTCCACAGAGCCTACACACACCTGGAGAGACCATCATCATCTACATGCTCCACAGAGCCTACACACACCTGGAGAGACCAGCATCATCTACATGCTCCACAGAGTCTACACACACCTGGAGAGACCAGCATCATCTACATGCTCCATAGAGTCTACACACACCTGGAGAGACCAGCATCATCTACATGCTCCACAGAGTCTACACACACCTGGAGAGACCATCACCTACATGCTCCACAGAGCCTAAACACACCTGGAGAGACCATCATCATCTACATGCTCCACAGAGTCTACACACACCTGGAGAGACCATCACCTACATGCTCCACAGAGCCTACACACACATGGAGAGACCATCATCATCTACATGCTCCACAGAGCCTACACACACCTGGAGAGACCACATCTACATGCTCCACAGAGTCTACACACACCTGGAGAGACCATCACCTACATGCTCCACAGAGCCTACACACACCTGGAGAGACCATCATCACCTACATGCTCCACAGAGTCTACACACAACTGGAGAGACCAGCATCATCTACATGCTCCACATAGCCTACACACACCTGGAGAGACCATCATCACCTACATGCTCCACAGAGTCTACACACAACTGGAGAGACCAGCATCATCTACATGCTCCACAGAGCCTACACACACCTGGAGAGACCATCATCACCTACATGCTCCACAGAGTCTACACACAACTGGAGAGACCAGCATAATCTACATGCTCCACAGAGCCTACACACACCTGGAGAGACCAGCATCATCTACATGCTCCACAGAGTCTACACACAACTGGAGAGACCAGCATCATCTACATGCTCCACAGAGCTACACACACCTGGAGAGACCAGCATCATCTACATGCTCCACAGAGCCTACACACACCTGGAGAGACCAGCATCATCGACATGCTCCACAGAGCCTACACACACCTGGAGAGACCATCATCATCTACATGCTCCACAGAGCCTACACACACCTGGAGAGACCATCACCTACATGCTCCACATAGTCTACACACACCTGGAGAGACCAGCATCATCTACATGCTCCACAGAGTCTACACACACCTGGAGAGACCATCATCATCTACATGCTCCACAGAGCCTACACACACCTGGAGAGACCATCATCATCTACATGCTCCACAGAGCCTACACACACCTGGAGAGACCAGCATCATCTACATGCTCCACAGAGCCTACACACACCTGGAGAGACCAGCATCATCTACATGCTCCACAGAGTCTACACACACCTGGAGAGACCAGCATCTACATGCCCCACAGAGTCTACACACACCTGGAGAGACCAGCATCTACATGCTCCACAGAGTCTACACACACCTGGAGAGACCATCATCATCGACATGCTCCAGTGCTCCACAGAGTCTACACACACCTGGAGAGACCAGCATCATCTACATGCTCCACAGAGCCTACACACACCTGGAGAGACCAGCATCATCGACATGCTCCACAGAGCCTACACACACCTGGAGAGACCAGCATCATCGACATGCTCCACAGAGCCTACACACACCTGGAGAGACCAGCATCATCGACATGCTCCACAGAGCCTACACACACCTGGAGAGACCAGCATCATCTACATGCTCCACAGTGTCTACACACACCTGGAGAGACCAGCATCATCTACATGCTCCACAGAGCATACACACACCTGGAGAGACCATCATCTACATGCTCCACAGAGCCTATACACACCTGGAGAGACCATCACCTACATGCTCCACAGAGCCTACACACACCTGGAGAGACCATCATCTACGTGCTCCACAGAGCCTACACACACCTGGAGAGACCAGCATCATCTACATGCTCCACAGAGCTACACACACCTGGAGAGACCAGCATCATCGACATGCTCCACAGAGTCTACACACACCTGGAGAGACCAGCATCATCTACATGCTCCACAGAGCCTACACACACCTGGAGAGACCAGCATCATCGACATGCTCCACAGAGCCTACACACACCTGGAGAGACCAGCATCATCTACATGCTCCACAGAGCATACACACACCTGGAGAGACCAGCATCATCGACATGCTCCACAGAGCCTACACACACCTGGAGAGACCAGCATCATCTACATGCTCCACAGAGTCTACACACACCTGGAGAGACCAGCATCATCTACATGCTCCACAGAGCATACACACACCTGGAGAGACCATCATCTACATGCTCCACAGAGCCTATACACACCTGGAGAGACCATCACCTACATGCTCCACAGAGCCTACACACACCTGGAGAGACCATCATCTACGTGCTCCACAGAGCCTACACACACCTGGAGAGACCAGCATCATCTACATGCTCCACAGAGCTACACACACCTGGAGAGACCAGCATCATCTACATGCTCCACAGAGTCTACACACACCTGGAGAGACCATCATCTACATGCTCCACAGAGCCTACACACACCTGGAGAGACCATCATCATCTACATGCTCCACAGAGCCTACACACACCTGGAGAGACCAGCATCATCTACATGCTCCACAGAGTCTACACACACCTGGAGAGACCAGCATCATCTACATGCTCCATAGAGTCTACACACACCTGGAGAGACCAGCATCATCTACATGCTCCACAGAGTCTACACACACCTGGAGAGACCATCACCTACATGCTCCACAGAGCCTACATACACCTGGAGAGACCATCATCATCTACATGCTCCACAGAGTCTACACACACCTGGAGAGACCATCACCTACATGCTCCACAGAGCCTACACACACATGGAGAGACCATCATCATCTACATGCTCCACAGAGCCTACACACACCTGGAGAGACCACATCTACATGCTCCACAGAGTCTACACACACCTGGAGAGACCATCACCTACATGCTCCACAGAGCCTACACACACATGGAGAGACCATCATCACCTACATGCTCCACAGAGTCTACACACAACTGGAGAGACCAGCATCATCTACATGCTCCACAGAGCCTACACACACCTGGAGAGACCATCATCACCTACATGCTCCACAGAGTCTACACACAACTGGAGCGACCAGCATCATCTACATGCTCCACAGAGCCTACACACACCTGGAGAGACCATCATCACCTACATGCTCCACAGAGTCTACACACAACTGGAGAGACCAGCATCATCTACATGCTCCACAGAGCCTACACACACCTGGAGAGACCAGCATCATCTACATGCTCCACAGAGTCTACACACAACTGGAGAGACCAGCATCATCTACATGCTCCACAGAGTCTACACACACCTGGAGAGACCATCACCTACATGCTCCACATAGTCTACACACACCTGGAGAGACCAGCATCATCTACATGCTCCACAGAGTCTACACACACCTGGAGAGACCATCATCATCTACATGCTCCACAGAGCCTACACACACCTGGAGAGACCATCATCATCTACATGCTCCACAGAGCCTACACGCACCTGGAGAGACCAGCATCATCTACATGCTCCACAGAGCCTACACACACCTGGAGAGACCAGCATCATCTACATGCTCCACAGAGTCTACACACACCTGGAGAGACCAGCATCTACATGCCCCACAGAGTCTACACACACCTGGAGAGACC
Source organism: Notolepis coatsorum (assembly GCF_963971535.1). Lineage (NCBI taxonomy): Eukaryota > Metazoa > Chordata > Actinopteri > Aulopiformes > Paralepididae > Notolepis > Notolepis coatsorum. Next base: position 124,142,915 of record NC_140166.1, read on the forward strand.
AGCATCTACATGCTCCACAGAGTCTACACACACCTGGAGAGACCATCATCATCGACATGCTCCAGTGCTCCACAGAGTCTACACACACCTGGAGAGACCAGCATCATCTACATGCTCCACAGAGCCTACACACACCTGGAGAGACCAGCATCATCGACATGCTCCACAGAGCCTACACACACCTGGAGAGACCAGCATCATCGACATGCTCCACAGAGCCTACACACACCTGGAGAGACCAGCATCATCGACATGCTCCACAGAGCCTACACACACCTGGAGAGACCAGCATCATCTACATGCTCCACAGAGTCTACACACACCTGGAGAGACCAGCATCATCTACATGCTCCACAGAGCATACACACACCTGGAGAGACCATCATCTACATGCTCCACAGAGCCTATACACACCTGGAGAGACCATCACCTACATGCTCCACAGAGCCTACACACACCTGGAGAGACCATCATCTACGTGCTCCACAGAGCCTACACACACCTGGAGAGACCAGCATCATCTACATGCTCCACAGAGCTACACACGCCTGGAGAGACCAGCATCATCGACATGCTCCACAGAGTCTACACACACCTGGAGAGACCAGCATCATCTACATGCTCCACAGAGCCTACACACACCTGGAGAGACCAGCATCATCGACATGCTCCACAGAGCCTACACACACCTGGAGAGACCAGCATCATCTACATGCTCCACAGAGCATACACACACCTGGAGAGACCAGCATCATCGACATGCTCCACAGAGCCTACACACACCTGGAGAGACCAGCATCATCTACATGCTCCACAGAGTCTACACACACCTGGAGAGACCAGCATCATCTACATGCTCCACAGAGCATACACACACCTGGAGAGACCATCATCTACATGCTCCACAGAGCCTATACACACCTGGAGAGACCATCACCTACATGCTCCACAGAGCCTACACACACCTGGAGAGACCATCATCTACGTGCTCCACAGAGCCTACACACACCTGGAGAGACCAGCATCATCTACATGCTCCACAGAGCTACACACACCTGGAGAGACCAGCATCATCTACATGCTCCACAGAGTCTACACACACCTGTAGAGACCATCATCTACATGCTCCACAGAGCCTACACACACCTGGAGAGACCATCATCATCTACATGCTCCACAGAGCCTACACACACCTGGAGAGACCAGCATCATCTACATGCTCCACAGAGTCTACACACACCTGGAGAGACCAGCATCATCTACATGCTCCATAGAGTCTACACACACCTGGAGAGACCAGCATCATCTACATGCTCCACAGAGTCTACACACACCTGGAGAGACCATCACCTACATGCTCCACAGAGCCTACACACACCTGGAGAGACCATCATCATCTACATGCTCCACAGAGTCTACACACACCTGGAGAGACCATCACCTACATGCTCCACAGAGCCTACACACACATGGAGAGACCATCATCATCTACATGCTCCACAGAGCCTACACACACCTGGAGAGACCACATCTACATGCTCCACAGAGTCTACACACACCTGGAGAGACCATCACCTACATGCTCCACAGAGCCTACACACACCTGGAGAGACCATCATCACCTACATGCTCCACATAGTCTACACACAACTGGAGAGACCAGCATCATCTACATGCTCCACAGAGCCTACACACACCTGGAGAGACCATCATCACCTACATGCTCCACAGAGTCTACACACAACTGGAGAGACCAGCATCATCTACATGCTCCACAGAGCCTACACACACCTGGAGAGACCATCATCACCTACATGCTCCACAGAGTCTACACACAACTGGAGAGACCAGCATCATCTACATGCTCCACAGAGCCTACACACACCTGGAGAGACCAGCATCATCTACATGCTCCACAGAGTCTACACACAACTGGAGAGACCAGCATCATCTACATGCTCCACAGAGCTACACACACCTGGAGAGACCAGCATCATCTACATGCTCCACAGAGCCTACACACACCTGGAGAGACCAGCATCATCGACATGCTCCACAGAGCCTACACACACCTGGAGAGACCATCATCATCTACATGCTCCACAGAGCCTACACACACCTGGAGAGACCATCACCTACATGCTCCACATAGTCTACACACACCTGGAGAGACCAACATCATCTACATGCTCCACAGAGTCTACACACACCTGGAGAGACCATCATCATCTACATGCTCCACAGAGCCTACACACACCTGGAGAGACCATCATCATCTACATGCTTCACAGAGCCTACACACACCTGGAGAGACCAGCATCATCTACATGCTCCACAGAGCCTACACACACCTGGAGAGACCAGCATCATCTACATGCTCCACAGAGTCTACACACACCTGGAGAGACCAGCATCTACATGCCCCACAGAGTCTACACACACCTGGAGAGACCAGCATCTACATGCTCCACAGAGTCTACACACACCTGGAGAGACCATCATCATCGACATGCTCCAGTGCTCCACAGAGTCTACACACACCTGGAGAGACCAGCATCATCTACATGCTCCACAGAGCCTACACACACCTGGAGAGACCAGCATCATCTACATGCTCCACAGAGCCTACACACACCTGGAGAGACCAGCATCATCTACATGCTCCACAGAGTCTACACACACCTGGAGAGACCAGCATCTACATGCCCCACAGAGTCTACACACACCTGGAGAGACCAGCATCTACATGCTCCACAGAGTCTACACACACCTGGAGAGACCATCATCATCGACATGCTCCAGTGCTCCACAGAGTCTACACACACCTGGAGAGACCAGCATCATCTACATGCTCCACAGAGCCTACACACACCTGGAGAGACCAGCATCATCGACATGCTCCACAGAGCCTACACACACCTGGAGAGACCAGCATCATCGACATGCTCCACAGAGCCTACACACACCTGGAGAGACCAGCATCATCGACATGCTCCACAGAGCCTACACACACCTGGAGAGACCAGCATCATCTACATGCTCCACAGAGTCTACACACACCTGGAGAGACCAGCATCATCTACATGCTCCACATAGCATACACACACCTGGAGAGACCATCATCTACATGCTCCACAGAGCCTATACACACCTGGAGAGACCATCACCTACATGCTCCACAGAGCCTACACACACCTGGAGAGACCATCATCTACGTGCTCCACAGAGCCTACACACACCTGGAGAGACCAGCATCATCTACATGCTCCACAGAGCTACACACACCTGGAGAGACCAGCATCATCGACATGCTCCACAGAGTCTACACACACCTGGAGAGACCAGCATCATCTACATGCTCCACAGAGCCTACACACACCTGGAGAGACCAGCATCATCGACATGCTCCACAGAGCCTACACACACCTGGAGAGACCAGCATCATCTACATGCTCCACAGAGCATACACACACCTGGAGAGACCAGCATCATCGACATGCTCCACAGAGCCTACACACACCTGGAGAGACCAGCATCATCTACATGCTCCACAAAGTCTACACACACCTGGAGAGACCAGCATCATCTACATGCTCCACAGAGCATACACACACCTGGAGAGACCATCATCTACATGCTCCACAGAGCCTATACACACCTGGAGAGACCATCACCTACATGCTCCACAGAGCCTACACACACCTGGAGAGACCATCATCTACGTGCTCCACAGAGCCTACACACACCTGGAGAGACCAGCATCATCTACATGCTCCACAGAGCTACACACACCTGGAGAGACCAGCATCATCTACATGCTCCACAGAGTCTACACACACCTGTAGAGACCATCATCTACATGCTCCACAGAGCCTACACACACCTGGAGAGACCATCATCATCTACATGCTCCACAGAGCCTACACACACCTGGAGAGACCAGCATCATCTACATGCTCCACAGAGTCTACACACACCTGGAGAGACCAGCATCATCTACATGCTCCATAGAGTCTACACACACCTGGAGAGACCAGCATCATCTACATGCTCCACAGAGTCTACACACACCTGGAGAGACCATCACCTACATGCTCCACAGAGCCTACACACACCTGGAGAGACCATCATCATCTACATGCTCCACAGAGTCTACACACACCTGGAGAGACCATCACCTACATGCTCCACAGAGCCCACACACACATGGAGAGACCATCATCATCTACATGCTCCACAGAGCCTACACACACCTGGAGAGACCACATCTACATGCTCCACAGAGTCTACACACACCTGGAGAGACCATCACCTACATGCTCCACAGAGCCTACACACACCTGGAGAGACCATCATCACCTACATGCTCCACAGAGTCTACACACAACTGGAGAGACCAGCATCATCTACATGCTCCACAGAGCCTACACACACCTGGAGAGACCATCATCACCTACATGCTCCACAGAGTCTACACACAACTGGAGAGACCAGCATCATCTACATGCTCCACAGAGCCTACACACACCTGGAGAGACCATCATCACCTACATGCTCCACAGAGTCTACACACAACTGGAGAGACCAGCATCATCTACATGCTCCACAGAGCCTACACACACCTGGAGAGACCAGCATCATCTACATGCTCCACAGAGTCTACACACAACTGGAGAGACCAGCATCATCTACATGCTCCACAGAGCTACACACACCTGGAGAGACCAGCATCATCTACATGCTCCACAGAGCCTACACACACCTGGAGAGACCAGCATCATCGACATGCTCCACAGAGCCTACACACACCTGGAGAGACCATCATCATCTACATGCTCCACAGAGCCTACACACACCTGGAGAGACCAGCACCTACATGCTCCACATAGTCTACACACACCTGGAGAGACCAGCATCATCTACATGCTCCACAGAGTCTACACACACCTGGAGAGACCATCATCATCTACATGCTCCACAGAGCCTACACACACCTGGAGAGACCATCATCATCTACATGCTTCACAGAGCCTACACACACCTGGAGAGACCAGCATCATCTACATGCTCCACATAGCCTACACACACCTGGAGAGACCAGCATCATCTACATGCTCCACAGAGTCTACACACACCTGGAGAGACCAGCATCTACATGCCCCACAGAGTCTACACACACCTGGAGAGACCAGCATCTACATGCTCCACAGAGTCTACACACACCTGGAGAGACCATCATCATCGACATGCTCCAGTGCTCCACAGAGTCTACACACACCTGGAGAGACCAGCATCATCTACATGCTCCACAGAGCCTACACACACCTGGAGAGACCAGCATCATCGACATGCTCCACAGAGCCTACACACACCTGGAGAGACCAGCATCATCGACATGCTCCACAGAGCCTACACACACCTGGAGAGACCAGCATCATCTACATGCTCCACAGAGTCTACACACACCTGGAGAGACCAGCATCATCTACATGCTCCACAGAGCATACACACACCTGGAGAGACCATCATCTACATGCTCCACAGAGCCTATACACACCTGGAGAGACCATCACCTACATGCTCCACAGAGCCTACACACACCTGGAGAGACCATCATCTACGTGCTCCACAGAGCCTACACACACCTGGAGAGACCAGCATCATCTACATGCTCCACAGAGCTACACACACCTGGAGAGACCAGCATCATCGACATGCTCCACAGAGTCTACACACACCTGGAGAGACCAGCATCATCTACATGCTCCACAGAGCCTACACACACCTGGAGAGACCAGCAGCATCGACATGCTCCACAGAGCCTACACACACCTGGAGAGACCAGCATCATCTACATGCTCCACAGAGCATACACACACCTGGAGAGACCAGCATCATCGACATGCTCCACAGAGCCTACACACACCTGGAGAGACCAGCATCATCTACATGCTCCACAGAGTCTACACACACCTGGAGAGACCAGCATCATCTACATGCTCCACAGAGCATACACACACGTGGAGAGACCATCATCTACATGCTCCACAGAGCCTATACACACCTGGAGAGACCATCACCTACATGCTCCACAGAGCCTACACACACCTGGAGAGACCATCATCTACGTGCTCCACAGAGCCTACACACACCTGGAGAGACCAGCATCATCTACATGCTCCACAGAGCTACACACACCTGGAGAGACCAGCATCATCTACATGCTCCACAGAGTCTACACACACCTGGAGAGACCATCATCTACATGCTCCACAGAGCCTACACACACCTGGAGAGACCATCATCATCTACATGCTCCACAGAGCCTACACACACCTGGAGAGACCAGCATCATCTACATGCTCCACAGAGTCTACACACACCTGGAGAGACCAGCATCATCTACATGCTCCATAGAGTCTACACACACCTGGAGAGACCAGCATCATCTACATGCTCCACAGAGTCTACACACACCTGGAGAGACCATCACCTACATGCTCCACAGAGCCTACACACACCTGGAGAGACCATCATCATCTACATGCTCCACAGAGTCTACACACACCTGGAGAGACCATCACCTACATGCTCCACAGAGCCTACACACACATGGAGAGACCATCATCATCTACATGCTCCACAGAGCCTACACACACCTGGAGAGACCACATCTACATGCTCCACAGAGTCTACACACACCTGGAGAGACCATCACCTACATGTTCCACAGAGCCTACACACACCTGGAGAGACCATCATCACCTACATGCTCCACAGAGTCTACACACAACTGGAGAGACCAGCATCATCTACATGCTCCACAGAGCCTACACACACCTGGAGAGACCATCATCACCTACATGCTCCACAGAGTCTACACACAACTGGAGAGACCAGCATCATCTACATGCTCCACAGAGCCTACACACACCTGGAGAGACCATCATCACCTACATGCTCCACAGAGTCTACACACAACTGGAGAGACCAGCATCATCTACATGCTCCACAGAGCCTACACACACCTGGAGAGACCAGCATCATCTACATGCTCCACATAGTCTACACACAACTGGAGAGACCAGCATCATCTACATGCTCCACAGAGTCTACACACAACTGGAGAGACCAGCATCATCTACATGCTCCACAGAGCCTACACACACCTGGAGAGACCACATCTACATGCTCCACAGAGTCTACACACACCTGGAGAGACCATCATCTACATGCTCCACAGAGCCTACACACACCTGGAGAGACCAGCATCATCTACATGCTCCACAGAGCCTACACACACCTGGAGAGACCACGCAGCTCAGTGAGGATCATGTTCTTCGACTTCTCCAGCGCATTTACCATCCAGCCACTGCGGCTAGAGGAGAAGCTCACTGGGATGCAGCTGGACCGGGGAATGGTGGCCTGGATCACCGACTACCTCACCAGCAGACCTCAGTACGTGAGACTTCAGGGCAGCCGATCAGACACAACACAAGGATGTGCCACCTGCAGAAGTTCTCCGATGACTCCTCCATCGTCAGCTACATTGTGGATGACGATGAGGCTGAGTACAGGGCTCTGGTGGAGAGCTTCGTAGGATGGTCGGACAGTACACAGCTCCTGACTGAGTAAAGGAGGCTATAGATAGATAGAGAGAGGGGGGGTGAGAGAGAGAGAGAGACAAACAGACAATTCTGACAGACAGACAGACATACAGAGAGACAGACAGACAGACAGACAGACAGACAGACAGACAGACAGACAGACATACAGACAGACAGACAGACAGACAGACAGACAGACAGACAGACAGACAGACAGACAGACAGACAGACAGACAGACAGACAGACAGACAGACAGACAGACAGACAGACAGACAGACAGACAGACATTTTCAACAAACATACAAACTGTAAAATATTGCCTTCGAATGAAAGTTTAACAGTTTGTCCGTTTGTTGAAAATGTTTGTCTGCTGTCTGTCTGTCTGAAATGCCTGTCTCTCTCTCTCTCTCTCTCTCTCTCTCTCTCTCTCTCTCTCTCTCTCTCTCTCTCTCTCTCTCTCTCTCTCTCCCTCTCTCTCACCCCCTCTCTCTATCTATCCATAGCCTCCTTTACTCAGCCAAGGTGGGAATGTTGCATCATTATTAATTATTATTCTGTCTGGCTGTCCTGGGAAAAAGGTATGAACACATAATGGGGGGTCATTCTTGTTCTGGCATTACTGGGATGTGGTAGCCAAGGCACCTGTGTAAATGAGACTGCTGGCATGCCGGGACAGGGGTGTGAGATTTTGATGATGTGGTTAACCCTTTCACTGCCACACGACAGAAGGTTAACCCTTTACTATCACACAACCGACAGCGATGCTCCATCATTAGGATGCGGAGCTAATGATGCTAATGATGGAGCATCGCTGTCGGTTGTGTGATAGTAAAGGGATAACCTTCTGTATTGTCACAGTGAAAGGGTTAACCGGCTGTCGTGTCGCAGTGAAAGGGTTAAAGGGGCAAAAATTATAATAATAATTGTTACAAAGGATCAGATTAAACCGAATATATATATTTATTGATTGATATATATTGCATAGTATTTGTTTATCGTTTGATATCCCTTGTATATTCCTTGTACATATACACTCGTTAATGTAGCATGTTGCAAACAAATTTTTACCAGAAACTTAAATAAGCCAAAAGCAAACACAAAATTCTATAAGCAAAGAACCACTACAACAGAAGGAAAACTTTTCTCAATTCATAAAATAATAATAATATACTCATGAAAATAAAAGTAATAAAAAGTCACTTGTAGGAAGCAGGATAACAACATTTTTTCATTCATTCCCTTTGGTACAGAGCCATTAATCAAATGAATATAGTAACCTGTCTCCCCTCTGAGGGCATTGTAGACTAACAAGTCCTTTAAACAATAAGATTGCATTAGGAGAAAATAGAGAGATACGGTACACTCTTAAGCAAGGACATAGTGGTGCTAATCACTCAAATAAACACTTGAAATGTCAGTAGATGTGTATATCTCCGGGACCGATGATCCTGTCTTGCTTACTCCTCCATGGTGGCCGTCCGGAAACATCATCTACGGAGGGAGCACAGCGGATACATCTCCTTCTTAGGTCGGTCTCTGGGCTGCCTGGTAGGCCTGCAGGAGTGCAGAAGTGCAGGAGGCACCAAGTGTGTAGATAGTCCCGTTCGTCTCCTCGTCTCCCGCATCTCTTATGCCGCTCGATGTCATGCCTTGGCAAAAAGCAGGCCCCTCAGGATGATGGCATCCTGCCAATCGTTAATAAGGGTCACGCCATGGAGTAGGATGTCTCTTGACTCCATCGTTGTAGCTACGAAAGCTGATGTAAATCCACTAGGGACAGGGTGGACTGTAAACTCTGGAGCTGCAGGTCTCTAAACAGGTCTCTAAACTACCAAAGTAGCTATGTACACATCTACTGACATTTCAAGTGTTTATTTGAGTGATTAGCACCACTATGTCCTTGCTTAAGAGTGTACCGTATCTCTCTATTTTCTCCTAATGCAATCTTATTGTTTAAAGGACTTGTTAGTCTACAATGCCCTCAGAGGGGAGACAGGTTACTATATTCATTTGATTAATGGCTCTGTACCAAAGGGAATGAATGAAAAAATGTTGTTATCCTGCTTCCTACAAGTGACTTTTTATTACTTTTATTTTCATGAGTATATTATTATTATTTTATGAATTGAGAAAAGTTTTCCTTCTGTTGTAGTGGTTCTTTGCTTATAGAATTTTGTGTTTGCTTTTGGCTTATTTAAGTTTCTGGTAAAAATGTGTTTGCAACATGCTACATTAACGAGTCCTTACTCTGGAGGTCAAAGTTCACTAGCATTCCCAAGCTCACCTCTATGATGTCACTTCCTGCCCACATGGTATATAGCTCCCATTTTTACAAGCTATCACTGCTAGCCTATTACACTGAAGATGGAACACCTGTTCCGAAACATGTCTGTACTATAGGCTGCCATTAAAAACAATTTTTTAAAATCTGAGAGTGCTGGTCCGGCCTTCGGCTTTATTCTGCTTAAATGTTTGGGATTTCAGCACCCAGTGTCATATACTGAGAGCGCGGTCTAACTTGACTTTTGATACATAGCTACTTTGGTAGTTTAGAGACCTGCAGCTCCAGAGTTTACAGTCCACCCTGTCCCTAGTGGATTTACATCAGCTTTCGTAGCTACAACGATGGAGTCAAGAGACATCCTACTCCATGGCGTGACCCTTATTAACGATTGGCAGGATGCCATCATCCTGAGGGGCCTGCTTTTTGCCAAGGCATGACATCGAGCGGCATAAGAGATGCGGGAGACGAGGAGACGAACGGGACTATCTACACACTTGGTGCCTCCTGCACTTCTGCAGGCCTACCAGGCAGCCCAGAGACCGACCTAAGAAGGAGATGTATCCGCTGTGCTCCCTCCGTAGATGATGTTTCCGGACGGCCACCATGGAGGAGTAAGCAAGACAGGATCATCGGTCCCGGAGATATACACATCTACTGACATTTCAAGTGTTTATTTGAGTGATTAGCACCACTATGTCCTTGCTTAAGAGTGTACCGTATCTCTCTATTTTCTCCTAATGCAATCTTATTGTTTAAAGGACTTGTTAGTCTACAATGCCCTCAGCGGGGAGACAGGTTACTATATTCATTTGATTAATGGCTCTGTACCAAAGGGAATGAATGAAAAAATGTTGTTATCCTGCTTCCTACAAGTGACTTTTTATTACTTTTATTTTCATGAGTATATTATTATTATTTTATGAATTGAGAAAAGTTGTCCTTCTGTTGTAGTGGTTCTTTGCTTATAGAATTTTGTGTTTGCTTTTGGCTTATTTAAGTTTCTGGTAAAAATGTGTTTGCAACATGCTACATTAACGAGTCCTTACTCTAGAGGTCAAAGTTCACTAGCATTCCCAAGCTCACCTCTATGATGTCACTTCCTGCCCACATGGTATATAGCTCCCATTTTTACAAGCTATCACTGCTAGCCTATTACACTGAAGATGGAACACCTGTTCCGAAACATGTCTGTACTATAGGCTGCCATTAAAAACAATTTTTTAAAATCTGAGAGTGCTGGTCCGGCCTTCGGCTTTATTCTGCTTAAATGTTTGGGATTTCAGCACCCAGTGTCATATACTGAGAGCGCGGTCTAACTTGACTTTTGTACATATACACGGAATGTCCCTTTAGCCTAGTCCAGACCATAATATTTCATTCTCCTATTGGACAGCGGTCCACAGGCGCCAGGGGCCGTGCCTCCAGAGTCAGGTTCAAAGTCACCGTTAAGACATGTCTGTACATGCCCGGCCTTGCCCAGGAATACGGAGACAGAAATGAGGTTGGCACTAGTTTGTTCGCCGTGCATATAAATATAGCGCAGGTGAATACAGAAGCACTTAGTAACTATAGTTGAAGCCTCACCCACGATACAACGTGCGGTGAAGTATGGCCTGTTTGGCCCCAAATAGAGCATTGAGACCGCGTGCGAATTAATAACTGAATTGTCAGAGTTTGGCGCTATACCGTCGAGTGCGACATATTTCTATTAAGTCAGTAATAGTCTATTTGTGTATAGTGTATCGTGCGGCTGAAGTTCTACAGTGACCAGCATCACCAACGCTTCCTCGTATCAGCTAGAGTGCTTATCCAGGCTGGGCTGCTTTCATGGCGCTTTCACCCGAGGAGACCTAGACGAGAACCGTGTGGACATGTACACTGGATTAATCTACCCGACGACTACATAGCCCTTTGCGGCTGGATTATATTTGCTTTGGTCCTGTGATTTATGGAGCGGAGAATCTACCCGACGCCTACACGTGTGGGATTTACCCTGTGGGGAGCCACGTCGAGCCTGCGCCTCAGAGAGCCTGAGGCCGACTAGCTTTCTTCACTGTGGAGCTACAGTCTACGGAGAACAGCTGTATTCGTCTGTGGATCAAGAGGCTACTGCACCGTCTCCTGTAATTGGAGTCTCCTTAGTCATCGTTGACCAGACTCTCTACTACCGACAGATCCCCTACCCCTGCTGGCCTACAACCGGGGGGACCCTTCCAGTATCTCCCGCTATATATATTACTAGTGTACCATAGATATAATTCCCTAAGATTCAGGTTGTATAATTACCTCCTGCGTAACCAGAGAATGGACATTCAGTATTGATTTGCCTACGCACATTCATTTGCCTTATAAGCGCATCCAAAGTGACCAGAAGTATATTATGTACCTTTTGCTGCAATAAATACTTAATTATTACTTTGTGTGGAACCGATTCATTGTGGGAAGTGTTCATCATATTTAGATATCATGTACTGTATGGCCAGTAATTAAAGTACATAAAGCGGTAGTGGTTTAATGATACCATACTTATCAATACAGTCAGGGAATTGTACCCCTCAGTTACAATTGGTGCTTCGAGCCGGAGGGTAACTAGCGTAATATTAATATAGTGTTATTAATATTGACATGGCCTATGATGAACACTCCACAAAACGGTTCTCCTAAAGTAGATCGCCCGCAGCGTAGACGGCAGACACCTCAGTACTTAGAGGATTACGTTGCCAATATACTACCTAGCCTTCTACAGACGGTAAACGCGGAAAAAGTAGATAGTAAAATTATGTCCGACCCTATCGACCAGGCTACCCCGCCAATAGAGGCCCTAGTGGGTTCTAACGTAACTGACCAAGCTCACGGTAGGGACCAGGAGGGACCCGACACGACTTTACCCCCCGCCAAGACCGAAGAAGTAGTCCCCGGAGAGCTCCAGGATAAAGACAGCCCTCCAGGGATGGAACTCTACCCGCTACAAGAAGAGGAGAGCACCCCGGAGATGGATCTCCAGGACTCGCCACAGGAGAACAGATCTCCAACGAGTACTGCCAGGAGCGGATCACCTCAACCAGCGTCTTCCCCCAGCGAGGCGGACAAGATACTGGCACAGGCATTCCTCGCCAGCCTAGCAGCCTCAACAGAGCGCGATCGACTCCAAGCACAGACGCTTAGTGAGCGCGAACATTCTTCCATGGAAAGAGAACGCCTTCAGGCGCAGCAACGGAGCGACGAAGATCGCATACGTCTAGAGATTAGACGCCTTCAGACGGAAGAGAATATGGTAAGGGACCGGGCCGAAGCCCAGCGCGCCGCCGCCGAAGCCCAGCGCGCCGCTGCCGGTGCCCAAAGAGAAGCAGAGCGCGACCTCGCTCTCACCAAGCGCGAAGCCGAGCGCGACCGATTACAAGCGCAGATAATGGAGCAGCTGATCACCAGGGCAACACCCCCTCCCTCCGCACGGGGTTCCAGGGCCTCGTCAAGACAAGGGTCAAGGGCACCCTCCCCTACCCGATCAAGCGACCCTGAGCCCGACCACCAGAGAGAGCCTATACCCCCCTCCGAACTCCTTCCCCGACCGGTCCAAGTGAGACCCAGCTACAAGGAAGAAACGGTCTACACCGCGGAGAGGCGAAATAGACGACTACAGGATCTAGAGGACCTGCCAGAAGAAGAAGAGGGAGAGGAGGAGAGTCAAGCCCGACAGCAGCACCGTACTCCACAGGACCAGGAGGTCCAGTACAGCCCAGGCTCTACCCCCGCGGCTCTGCGCTACAGACCCCCGACTCAATTCACGGGTGAGCTTGACACACGACCAGCCCCGAGGAACAGCACCTGGATACGCGGGCCATGGTACCCAGCAGGTACCAGCCCACCAAGAGGTGTAAGAGGAGACTCGCCTAGGAGGCCTCTCTTCCAACGCTCACCGATGTGCCAGCCATCCATGGCATCATACATTGGCACACCGACGTTTCCGGACTTCACCCACGAGAACAGAGCACAGTACACGGAGCTACGAATGTGCTTAGAGACAATGATGTCCGATGTAGCTGATGAACGCCACAAGTATGCTATCCTACTGAAGCACCTCAAGGTGCCCCGAGCGCACAATATAGCGCTGGCCTATGCCACCTCTACTACCCCATACACAGCGGCTCTAGCAGCACTCGACCAAAGATATGGACGCATATGGGACTACGTAATACAAGAGATAAAGCATATTGACCGCCTACCCCCAGCCACAGACAATCGCTCACTAGATGACCTGTCTATCAAGGTACAATCCCTGGTAGGGATGCTGGGGGCGCAAAGAGAAAAGGGTATGCACGAACTGTACGCGAACTCTAATGTCGAGAGGATTTTAGAGAAGCTTCCGCCCGCCCGACAAGAGCGCTTCAGGCGGCAAAGAGACCACCGTGATCCTAACGGTCCCGAGCCATCCCTCCTAGACCTAGCCGACTTCCTGGCGAGAGAAGTCAACAGCCTACGGTTGGATACGTTCATGCGGAGCACCCCAAGCTCCAGAAAGGGACCTAGGAGAGCAAACGATGGCCGAAGATTGGTGACCGTCATGCACCAATCAGAATCAGTACCGAGCAGCAAGAACCACAGTACCCCCTCGATGAAAGAGAAGTGGAAGATGGTGTGCCCATACTGCGAAAAGGAACACTGGTTGTCACAATGTGACACGTTCAAGAAGATGACCGCCGACGAGGTGAGTCAATGGATAAAGTCCAACCGACGCTGTTACCGATGTGCGCGCAGTCACATGGCAGCCGATTGCCGCTTAAAGAAGAGGTGTAGTCGGTGTGACGGAGCCCACCTAGATGTCCTACACGACAGTAACAGAAGAAAGCCTGCACCCTCAAGCAGCACAAAGGCAAGTGTTATGTACATTGACCCCGCCAGCAGCGGGGGCGCCCGGGTGCTCTTAAAGGTGGTCCGCGTAACACTGAGTTACCAAGATAAGGTCATGGACACTTACGCCGTCCTTGACGACGGGTCAGAGAAGACCCTTCTCCTCGCGTCCGCTGCGGCCCAGCTGGGGCTGCGGGGGAGCGAAAACCAGATGATGATTCGGACAATAAGAAGAGATCTAAAGACGATAAAGGGCGAGAATGTCTCCTTCACTATCGCAGCAAGCGGGCAGCCAGAGAGACGGTATAGGATTACTAACGCTTTCACCAGCCAAGAAATAGGCCTGTCGCAGTACACCTACCCCATCACCAAGCTGATGGATAAATATGTGCACCTGCGTCAACTACCTATACCGCTCATAGACGGTGCCACCCCGACCCTGCTGATAGGCTCCGACCATGCAGACCTCATCGTCCCGATTGACCGGGTCCACACAGGGCCCAGAGGCTGTCCTGCAGCAGTCGAGACCCGCCTAGGATGGACACTACAAGGCCCCCTCGCTAAGTCTCTTAACCGAACAGCAGCCACTAACTGCCTCCACTCCAGAGTGACAGAAGAAGACACCACCCTCCTACAGCATGTCGAGAGGCTATGGACACTAGAGACAATGCCCTTTAAGAACGAAAAGAAAGACATTCGTTCCAAGGAAGACATTTACGCTATAGCCCTCCTCAAGCAGGGGACAAAGAGAGTCAAAGTCAACGGAGTGATGAGATACGCAACTCCACTCCTGAGGCGAGAGGGTATGCCTACCTTCCACGCCCCAAAAGAAGCGACGGAGCGGTATCTATTGAACACAGAGCGGTGCCTAGCCAGAGACCCCGCTCAAGAGACTGTGTACCGCGCTGAGATTAACAAGCTAATCACAGCGGGACACATAAAGAAAATTGACATTAAAGAGGCCAAAAACACGTCGCAGAGGACCCAGCAGCTGATGAAGAGGTCCGACAAAGTGTAGGAAATAGTTTCTACGTGGACAACTGTCTGCAAAGCGTCTCGACGCCAGAAGAAGCCGAGGCCCTTCTACTCAAGCTCCGCGCCTCCCTGATCAAAGGCAGCTTTGATCTCAGGCAGTGGGCCAGCAGCGACCCGCAAGTATTGCGCAGCCTCTCCCCCGAGGACAAGGCAGCAAGCAGCGAGACCTGGATGGCGACCATCCCAGGAGAAGCCCAAGAAATGACATTAGGACTAGTCTGGCGCTTCAAAACAGACTCGCTCCATTATAAACACACACCCCTGACCAAGGAGCAGGGAAGGTCGACTGCACTACCGACCACCAGACGGAGTGTATACAGAACACTCGCCAGACAATATGACCCGTTGGGATGTATTCTACCTTACACCACCAGGGCAAAGATGATTGTAAGAGCGTTATGGGACAAGGACCAGGGCTGGGACGACCCCATACCCGAACACCTTGCATCCACATGGAGAGAGTGGGAGACGGAACTCAGCTCACTCCCAGGTGTCAACATACGCCGCAGCTACTTCCCACCCACAGAGAGGCCGGAGACGTGTCAGATGGACCTGCACGTCTTCACCGAAGTAGCCTACGGTTCGGTGGCCTACTTGCGTGCCCGAGAGGAGGGAGGAGAAATACATACTGCTTTCATCTTGGCTCGCTCAAGAATAGCCCCACGAAAGCAACAATCTATCCCGCGTCTAGAGCTCTGCGCAGCCCTAGCAGGAGCGCAACTCGCCACGTTAATACAACGTGAACTCACCATTCCGGTGCAAAGAACAATCTTGTGGTCAGACTCCACGACAGTACTCACATGGATCCGGTCTGATTCGTGCAGATACAAGGTCTTCGTGGGAGTCAGAGTCACAGAGATTCAAGATTTAACAGAAGTAGCAAGCTGGAGGTATGTGGACACAAAACACAACCCAGCTGACGTCATCACCCGGGGAATGTCCTTGGATGACCTCACCCGTCACAACCTATACAGTGACGGGCCAGAGTTCCTCAAGCTCCCGGAAGAAGAGTGGCCTACACCCACCCCACGGGAAGCGAGTAAAGAGGAGGCCGAAAACAAGAAATCTATGTTCTGTGGATTGAACACACTCGTCTCCACAGACCCCGACATAGACGATTGCCTCACCCTAGAGAGTGCGCAGCTAAAGACATTCCTGTGGCACCACCCAGAGGTTCAGCTCACTACTGACATTACAGCAGCTGACTACGAAGAAGCAGAACTTCTTCTACTACAACGAGCCCAGAGAGACTCGTTCCCCGATGAGCTAGACTGTCTACAGGGAGCAAAGCCCGTCCCATCAGACAGCAGACTGCTCCACCTAGCCCCCGAGAGCGACGCCCATGGTCTCATCAGAGTGGGTGGTCGTCTGCGGAGAGCTCCAGACTTACCGGATGACGTCAAGTACCCGATAGTCTTAAACAGCCGACACAAGGTCACAGAGCTGATCATAAAGAAATACGACGAGGATGTGCACCACGCCGGGGCAGAGAGAGTCTTCGCGGAGATCAGACATCGTTATTGGATACTGCAAGGGAGAGAAGCAGTGCGGCGCTTCCAGCGAACCTGTCTAGACTGTCGTAAGTGTCGCAGCCCAGTATACCCCGGATGGCTGACCTACCTCCCTGTCGCCTCCGACTCGGCGACAAGCCTTTTCACTCCACCGGTATGGACTGTTTCGGCCCGCTGTATATAAAGAAAGGAAGAGGAACCGAGAAGCGGTGGGGTATTGTATTCAAATGCATGACCACCCGAGCGATGCATATAGAACTCCTTCCAACCATGAGCACAGACTCATTCCTTATGGCCTTCCGAAGATTCACATCGCGGAAAGGCAAACCGTCTATATTATTGTCTGATCACGGGACAAACTTCAAAGGTGGAGAAAGAGAGCTGAGAGAGAGCTTCCAAGCTATGGGCCCAGAACTTAAGACCCACCTCGCTCCATCCCAGAATGACTTCCAGTTTAACCCCCCGAACGCACCTCACTTCGGTGGAACTTGGGAACGAGAAGTACGTTCAATAAAGACAGCCCTGTACGCCGTGCTTGGGGCCCAGACCGTGGCGGAAGAAGTCCTAATGACAGTCCTCACGGAGATCGAGGGAGTATTGAACTCAAAGCCCCTCGGTTACGTCTCAAGTGATGTAGCAGATGTCGACCCAGTCACCCCCAACACACTCTTGATGGGGCGGCTGGACCCCGCGCTACCCCAGACAATGTACAGGCCTGAAGAAGCGAACGGCCGAAGAATGTGGAGGTACAGTCAAGTATTGGCTGACAAGTTTTGGAACAGCTTCCTACTCCACTATCTACCGTCTCTACAGACCCGCCAGAAATGGGTGAAAGAGAGAGACAATTTGACAGAAGGAACAGTCGTCATGATTATCGACCAGTCACTACCCCGAGCTATGTGGCCGGCTGGCCGCGTAAGCAAAGTGATCACCGGTGCCGACGGAAAGGTCCGAACAGCCGAAGTGCTCGTCCAAGGGCGGATCTACACCCGACCCGTGGCGAGGCTAATAGAACTGCCAAGGCTTCCCGATACTATCGATGACGACCATGACCCCATGACTTTGTGAACTGCCCGACCCCTCACAACAGACATTGAGTAGTGGACAGTGCGGTTAATCTGTCTCTGCTTAGCTAATTAGGTGGGACTAATTAGGGGGCGGCTGTTACAAAGGATCAGATTAAACCGAATATATATATTTATTGATTGATATATATTGCATAGTATTTGTATATCGTTTGATATCCCTTGTATATTCCTTGTACATATACACGGAATGTCCCTTTAGCCTAGTCCAGACCATAATATTTCATTCTCCTATTGGACAGCGGTCCACAGGCGCCAGGGGCCGTGCCTCCAGAGTCAGGTTCAAAGTCACCGTTAAGACATGTCTGTACATGCCCGGCCTGGCCCAGGAATACGGAGACAGAAATGAGGTTGGCACTAGTTTGTTCGCCGTGCATATAAATATAGCGCAGGTGAATACAGAAGCACTTAGTAACTATAGTTGAAGCCTCACCCACGATACAACGTGCGGTGAAGTATGGCCTGTTTGGCCCCAAATAGAGCATTGAGACCGCGTGCGAATTAATAACTGAATTGTCAGAGTTTGGCGCTATACCGTCGAGTGCGACATATTTCTATTAAGTCAGTAATAGTCTATTTGTGTATAGTGTATCGTGCGGCTAAAGTTCTACAGTTACCAGCATCACCAACGCTTCCTCGTATCAGCTAGAGTGCTTATCCAGGCTGGGCTGCTTTCATGGCGCTTTCACCCGAGGAGACCTAGACGAGAACCGTGTGGACATGTACACTGGATTAATCTACCCGACGACTACATAGCCCTTTGCGGCTGGATTATATTTGCTTTGGTCCTGTGATTTATGGAGCGGAGAATCTACCCGACGCCTACACGTGTGGGATTTACCCTGTGGGGAGCCACGTCGAGCCTGCGCCTCAGAGAGCCTGAGGCCGACTAGCTTTCTTCACTGTGGAGCTACAGTCTACGGAGAACAGCTGTATTCGTCTGTGGATCAAGAGGCTACTGCACCGTCTCCTGTAATTGGAGTCTCCTTAGTCATCGTTGACCAGACTCTCTACTACCGACAGATCCCCTACCCCTGCTGGCCTACAACCGGGGGGACCCTTCCAGTATCTCCCGCTATATATATTACTAGTGTACCATAGATATAATTCCCTAAGATTCAGGTTGTATAATTACCTCCTGCGTAACCAGAGAATGGACATTCAGTATTGATTTGCCTACGCACATTCATTTGCCTTATAAGCGCATCCAAAGTGACCAGAAGTATATTATGTACCTTTTGCTGCAATAAATACTTAATTATTACTTTGTGTGGAACCGATTCATTGTGGGAAGTGTTCATCATATTTAGATATCATGTACTGTATGGCCAGTAATTAAAGTACATAAAGCGGTAGTGGTTTAATGATACCATACTTATCAATACAGTCAGGGAATTGTACCCCTCAGTTACAATAATAATGTTGATCCTGTGAAACAATGAATTATTTTGCTCATAATCTCACGCACATC